>NC_092049.1:33407899-33751844 GCF_003086295.3 Arachis hypogaea | reverse complement strand
CAACAAGCGCTTCTTTAACGTCACTAGCTTGACGGTTAGCTCCTTACGAAGATGGATATGGGCTAAGAATTTTGCCACTTATAGTAAACTTCTTGCCTATACTATTATGGATAAGTTCCACATGTTCTAGAGACAGGATCCTATTCACAGTGTGGAATGACTAGATTGTCAGTGAAGATAACTCTCATGCCAGGTAAGAGGCCTTTAGTGGGGATTTTCTTATCCTTCCAGCCCTTGGGCACTTTCTAACTACCATTCCACTCAGAGCTTGATGATGTTTGACCCACACCAAACTTAGAATTGGTGTATGGGAGCTCTGTTAGGCTCTGTGCTGAGAGGAGTGGTTGAAGCACTTCATTTTTGTTAATGGTGCTTCCTTTAACTGAGGTACAATAAGGTTTATGAACCTTGAACACAAGAGAGTCCTTATCTAATTGTAGGACTAGTTCTCCTCTGTCTACATCAATCACAGCCTTGGTTGTAGCTAGGAAAGGTCTTTCAAGGATGATGGATTCATCCTCTTCCTCCCCAGTATCTAGGATTATAAAATCAGCAGGGATGTAAAGGTCTTCAACCTTCACCAAGACATCTTCTACCAGTCCATAAGCCTCTTTTGTAGACTTGTCTGCCATCTCTAGTGAGATTCTTGCAACTTGTACCTCAAAGATTTCCAGCCTCTCCATTACAGAGAAAGGCATGAGGTTTATGCTTGACCCTAGGTCACACAGAGCCTTATCAAAGGTCATAGTACCTATGGTGCAAAGAATTAAGAAGCGTCTGGGATCCGGCTTCTTCTGAGGTAACTTCTGCTGAACCAAGGCATTGAGTTTCTTGGTTAGCACTGGAGATTTTTCCTCCAAAGTCCCTGTTCCAAATAACTTGGAATTGAGTTTCATTAGAATTCCTAGATACCGAGCAACTTGCTCCTCCCTAGTTTCCTCCTCTTCATCTGAGGAAGAGTACTCTTCAGATTCTATGATCTTCAACCAAGCATTCAAGGGAACTTCAATGGGCGCCTCATGAACCTTGGGTTCCATTGATTCTTCAACAAGAGGATCCTTAGTAGACTTTGGGTATCCAACTACTCCTATTGTGGTGTTCAACGCCAGGACTTGTGTCTCATTTGGCGTTAAACGTCTAGCTTGTATCCCTTCACTGGCGTTTAACGCCAGCTTTTGTGCTGCCTGGGGCGTTGAACGCCCAGTAAGGACCTCCTTATTGGCATTCAACGCCAGGAATGGTGTTTCTATGGGCGTTGAATGCCCAGTAAGGCCTTCCTTACTGGCGTTCAATGCTAGTGATGGTGCTTCCTTAGGTGTTGCACGCCCAGTAAGGACCTCCTTACTGGCGTTCAATGCCAGAGATGGCTCACCCATGGGCATTAAATGCCCAGTAAGGACTTCCTTACTGGCATTCAATGCCAGAGTATCCGTGATGAATCCACATTTCATGATATTTATTTGCTCTATTTGGATGGATTTCATCAACTTTTCCTACGCTTATCCATTGAAATAGCATAGTCTCATGATTTCTTCCTAAATTGTGCTTGAAAGTGAAAACATGCTTTTTAGGCCTTTTGATAGCTAAATTTTATCCACTTTAATTCCATATGATGTCTTGATGTGTTTGTTAAGTGATTTCAGGTTTCCAGGGCAAGTATGGGTTGAAGAAGTGAGAAAAAGAGCATGCAAAAGGGAAGAAACCATGAAGAAATGAAGTTTGGGAGTTTCAACACGCATGCGTACGGACAGGTGTGCGTGCGTACGCACAACGAGGATTTGCGAGCGTACGCGTGGATGGATTTTTGCACAAATAACGCGTACGCATGACCCACGCATACGCGTGACCTGAGTTACGTCAGCTCATTAATTGCAAATTGCTAGGGGTGAATTCTGGGCCTCCAAAACCCAGTCTAACTCATTTCTGAAGCTATTTCAACCCCAATTCAAGTGGAAACAAGGGGGGCAATTAGCTTTAGCTTTTGTTATGTTTTCTCTTAGTTTCTAGAGAGAGAAGCTCTCCATCTCTATAGAATTAGGTTAGGTTTAGTTAATTTCTGTTTAATTTCTGTCTATAATTTTTGTTTTTATGTAGTTTCCTTTATGTTTTCATGCTTCTCTTCTCTTTCTCTTCTTTATTTCTCTTGTATTTTCCTTTCTTTTGTCATTTTTATGTGATGAACACTTGATAAACCCATATTTTATGATATATTTTGTGCTTAATTTGAGTGATTTATTCAATCCTTCACCCACTTATTCATATTAATTGCATGGTTTTACTACTCCTTCCTTATTATGTGATGTATGTGAAAAACATATTTCCTATGCTTTAAAATTAATTATTTTTAATTACCTTTATTTCCATTCGATGCCGTGATTAGTGTGTTGAGTAGTTTTAGATCTTCTAAGGCAGGAATGACTTAAAGGATAGAAAAGGAAACATACAAAAATGGAAGGAAAGCACAAAACGAAGTCCTTGAAGAAACTGGCATCCACGCGATCTCATGGACGACGCGATCGCGTGCCAAGAGCAAAGAAGCAGCAACGCGGCCGCATGATTGACGCGACCGCGCGACTTGAGCAAATCGCATACGACGCGGACGCGTGACCGACGTGACCGCGTGACAAGAAAAACTCCAGATGACGCGACCGCGTGACCCACGCGGATGCGTGACAGAGGCCACACACCAGAAATTACAGGATACGCCCCCAGCGATTTCTGAAGCCCTTTTGGCCCAGATCCAAGTACAGAAAACACATATTGGAGGTTATAAAGTGGAAGAATGCATACATTAAACGAGAGCTCGCCAATTTTTACTTTCCATGATTTAGATTTAGTTTTGAGAGAGGTTCTCTCCTCTCTCTTTAGGATTAGGAATTAGATTTAGAATTTTTATTCACTTTCAGGATTATCTCTTTTGGTCAGGTTTAATATTCCTTTTATTTACTTTTGCAAGTCACTTTATGAATCCTTTCATGTTACAGATTACTCTTTTATTAATGTTATTTGAGGTATTTCAGTTTAATATTGATTTCTTTTATTTATGCTATTGTTGCTTTTACTTTGAAGACGTTTTTATTGCAATAGATTTACTTTCTCCCTTTTGGTTTTGGTTAAGAAATCAGTAACTCAGGAATTGTCAAACTCAAACATGATTGATAATTGTTATCTTGTTAATTGAATTGAACTTCAATAATCCTAATCTTTTCTTAGGAAATAAATAGGATCCGAAGATCAAACCAATTAACCCCTTGACCTTCCTTTATATTAGTAAAGGCTAACGAAGTGGAATTACGATTCAATTATTATCATCATTGATAAGGATAGCTAGGATAGGACCTCTGATTTCTCATACCTTACCAAAAGTTTGCTTTACAGTTATTTATCTATTTTTAATTGCCATTTAATTTACTCGTCATTAAATTACTTGTTCCTCATTCTTGAAATCCTAATTCTACAATCTTCATAACCAATAATAAGAACATACTTCCCTGCAGTTCCTTGAGAAGACGACCCGAGGTTTAAATACTCGGTTATCAATTTTAAAAGGGGTTTGTTATTTGTGACAACCAAAACGTTTGTACGAAGAGATTTTTGTTGGTTTAGAGACTATATCTACAATGCGACTGTTTTTATAAAATTCTTTACCGACAAAAATCTTGTTCGTCAAAATGGCGCCGTTGCTGGGGAACTGCTAATGTGTGCCTTATTATTGGTTATTGTAAATATTTTTTTTACTTGTTTATTTATTTCTGTTTTTCCTTTTTAATTTTATTTGCTACTATGGACTCTCACCCCTCTCGCTTTGAGTTTGGTTCTAACTTTGTTGAAGGAAGTAGAAGTTACAGCAGGAATATACATCAAGGTTAGACCAATCAAGGATGGATGGAGCCAAGAGGATCTAATCAACACTTTAGGCAACAACACCCTCCAAGATATCATGGAAAACGACCATTCTACAATGCATACCCAGCTGAAAGATATGATGGACAACCTTGTGACTACCAACAAGCCCCACCCCGTGCCTATAGGCCAACCTCTCAACATAACCTCGAACCACCACACTCACAAGCTTCTCTTCACCATTCGCCACCGTATGATCCTTTCCTACCCCAGTTCCAATCCAATCACCCCCGAGCACCACCACTTCCCTATGTTTCATGTCCAAATCCATCACCCCGAGAATCAGAGGTTCGCCTCAAGGCAACAGTAAATAAACTTCAAACAACCATTCGACAACTGGAGCACGCAGTAATTCAATTAGCTTCTAGACGCGCGAACATTCAAGGACCAACCACAGCCCCATGTGGACAATCTAATGAAGAGCGTAGCATGAAGGAAATATTAGAAACTCCAGTGGACAAGACAGAGCATGAATTCATACTAGAACAAGTAGAAGAAGCTGTCATTGTACAAGAAGAAGAGTTGGTTGAAGATCTAGGAGACGCTGAACCTCCATGGGAATCCAGAGCTGAGGAGAACTCCATCAAGGACGTTACAGTTGATGCTAAGGAGGACAGTGCACAATCCCCAAGGCAAGTCATTTATGAAGAACTAGACGGAATAACCCAGGACACAAATTCCCTTGATGATGATAGTCACAAGTCAAGTTCTCTTAGTAATGAACTTGTATCCGCAAGTGAATTCTCTGAGATCGAAGAATCTTCCCGAAGTGAATACGAAGATGATGCGGAGGTAGATTTCTCTCAACCTCCAGTCTATGACTTAAGTGATGAGGAAGACATAGAAGACTTTGATCAGGACACAGATGCATTTGAAGATCGTTGCAAAGAAGTAGAGGAATTCACAGAAGATTACCAAGGAGCAGAACTTACAGAACCACTGAAAACACCTATCCCAAGGCCATTACCACCTAATACAAGCTTCAAGTGGGTACAATCCTTAGCTTTAATCTTTACTTTTTCACTTGAATATGGTTTGCTTGAAACAGATGGCCAGCTTAGAGCTCTCTGTGGCTTTAAGAGTAAGAGGGAAATGACTCGCACTCAGAGCTGGTGCACAAGGTTCAATAAGGTTCCACACTTCAACTCGAAGTGCACGAATTGGTATCATGTTCAATCGAATGGATCTCGAAAAATATTTGGTCATCTTGGTGAGAATCTAATTTTCAAACCGCCCGGATGGAAAAGTATAGATCAAAACGAAGGCGGATTTAGAACCAAAGTTTGGGATCCTGGAAAATATTCTGATATTCATCACCCCGGGAGCCTGAAAATCTGTTTGAAGCTGCTCAGAAGCTTCACATGCCTAGTTTGGGACCCCGGAGGCTATTGGCATTCCAAGCATTGGTGGAGATTTCTGGATTAATTTAAGCATAAGCCGCCATAGCAGGAAGCTCTTCCAATGTCTAACTTAAGGACTTTAACTAAAAGTGCTAGTGGGAGACAACCCACCATGGTATGATCGTTCCTTTTGCAATTTTAATTTTATTTAGTTTTGTTTGTTTTTGAATTTTATTTTTATTTTATTGAATCTTGAATCATGCATAGCATTCACATTAAGCATTGCATTCTGCATACTGCAATCTGCATTCTACATAAAAAAAATCGCAGGTATTGGGAGAGAATAACGAACAGAAAGTTACGCAGGAGCAGCGCTGGAGGCGTGCCAATGGTACAAATCGTCCCACGCGATCGCGTCGCTGACGCGACCGCGTCATATGAGAATAATGGCCTCCCACGCGACCGCGTGCCCGACGCGGCTGCGTGACCAGGATTTCGACGTCAAAGTGGTGCACACCCGAAAGTTGTGCGAGAGTGGTGCTGGATTGGTGCTGAACGCATAATCCTTCCCATGCGGTCGCGTGACCCACGCGACCGCGTCATATCCTTCTAAAGCCCACTCACGCAATCGCATGCCCTACGCGATCGCGTCACTTAAAATTTGGTAATTAATGATTTTCAACAAAGAGTTGTGCGAGTGCGAGGCTGCCCTCGCGCCAGTCGCATTCACGTGACCGACACGACTGCGTCAATCAGTTTAAGTGCAATTCGCGCGACCGTGTGCCCCCACGCAGCCGCGTCGCTCGCGCCGCACAACTCATTCAAAATATCTTATATCTTTCTTTTCCAAATCCTTATTTTTTCTCTTTTCTTATTTCTTTCTTCTTCCTTTCTTATTTTTTTCTCTTCCATTCTATTTTATTTAATTTATTTGCATACTTTCATTCATTGCATATTTTTATTATTTTACCATTGGTGTTCAAATGTTCCTATTCCACTGTTACATCTTTTCTGGTATTTTCTTGGTGCTTAGTAACTTGTTTAATTCTGATTGAGTAATATTATTTAAATCAATGCCAATTTTTTTTATATCTGTATTACTTTTGCATTGACATGAATTTATATTATCTCTCCTTCCTCACTCTCTTTCCCATTGTTGCAAATTTTGCACCATTGGTATGCCATGTGCTTCTATTGTTTTTCTCACGTACATGTTGAAGCTTCCATGTAATTGAGACCCTTATTATCTGGCATTAACACCCATATTTTATTTATTTTCTATCTTTCATTTTGGGTTACTTTTCTTCTTTTTCTCTTCTTCAGGATGGCCACCAAATAAGGGAAAGGAAAAACTTCTAAAAGGGGAGACAAACAAGTCCATCTGCACAATCCTTGAAGGAAAGCATCAGTTGGAACAACCCGTCCACCTGCACATCTCAGCATGCACCGAGGACGGTGCAATCTTTAAGTGTGGGGAGGTCGATACCGATCTCTATGGGTTAGTATTTTCTTATCAACACCAATATTTTATTTTCCTTGTTAGTTGTTGCATTTGCATGTTTGATTGCATATTTATTTGATTTTATGCATTCAGTTACTACTTGGTTGAAGTAATATTTTCTTTTCCAAGAAATTTTTATAGTATTTCACTAATTAAAAAATTTTTATGTTAAAACTTGTTTGAAGTTGTATTTGGAACATGGTTTTTAAGCCAAAGAACACACAACCTGTGAGATTTTGAGCTTATTTACATGGTTACATTATTTAACCATAAATTTTTATTCTTGTGTGTTTTCTTCTCTATAATTGCAATCTTTGCTTTGTTCCATTCTATATGTCCATTATTTAGTGTATTTACATGCTTGCATATGATTGAGGCCATTACTTGTTATTAGCTCACTTATCCCAAATAAGCCTACCTTTTACATCACCCTTGTTAGCCACCTTGAGCCTTTTTATCCCTATTTATTCTGTTCTATAACCACATCACTAGCCTTAAGCAGAAAAATAATTAAATATCCCAATTGAATCTTTGGTTAGCTTAAGATAGAGATTGTGTATCAATTAAGTGTGGGGAAATTATGGGAACATGGGTTCATAAGGGAATGTGTTAAGTTTTTACTTTGATAAAATATTGGGAATTTGGGTACCTACTCATGTGAGACCAGAAAAATTAAAAATCCATGTGCATTGATAAGTTATGTTTATTTTTCAGCTTTAAAAAAAAAAGAGAGAAAAAAAGAGAAAAAGAAAAAATATATATAATATAAGTAAATAAATAAGGGGACAAAATTACCCCAATATTAAGTTTAATAAAAGATCAATGCACATGTGATAAAAATTAAAGAAAATTTGGTACATGAGTATGGGAATTATACAAAAGTGGGAATTATGGGTAGCTAGGCATGAATTTAAAAGTATATAGAGTATATGTATATTAGGTGAGAGTTTAGGTTAATTAAAGATTCATATTATAGCTCACTTGGCCACACATATATCCTTACCTTTACCTCAACCCCATTACAACCTTGAAAAGACCTCATGATGTTTGCATTGGTACATTAAATATTTATTGATTGGTTAGATGAGGAACAAGGTTTAGAAAGCATGACTAGAGAAGAGTAGAGTGAATAACCCTATACACTTGAGAGATTAGAGTGATATACACTACCAGTGAGGGTTCAATGCTTGATTCTATGTTCCCTGCTTTCATGAGCTGTCTTCTTACAAGTTTACTTGATTTTTATTGTACGATTTGAATTAGTGGAAATTGGTTTGTATTTGTCTTGGAGAACTTGTTTACTTTTAAACCAAGTAGGTAGAAACATTTTTCATGTAGTTGCATTCATATAGATAGGATTACATTTCATACATCCTACCATTCCTCTTCATCTTTATAGCTTCTTTGAGCTTAGCATGAGGACATGCTATTGTTTACGTGTGGGGAGGTTGATAAACCACTATTTTATAGTTTATCTTGTACTCAATTGAGTGGTTTTTATCAACTCTTTACCCACTTATTCATACTATTTGCATGTTTTACATTTTCCTTCCTGGTTTTGTGCTATGATTGAAAACATGCTTCTTTGATCTTATATTTGCTTATTATTAATCCTTTCTTATTACCATTTGATGCTTTGATATGTGTGTTAAGTGTTTTCAGAGATTACAGGGCAGGAATGGCTCAGAGGATGGAAAGGAAGCATGCAAAAGTGGAAGGAATACAAGAAGTTGGAGAAACTGCTAAGCTGTCCAGCCTGACCTCTTCACACTCAAACGGCTATAACTTTAGCTACAGAGGTCCAAACGACGCGGTTCCAGTTGTGTTGGAAAGCTAACGTCCGGGGCTTCGATTTGATATATAATTTTTCATAGCTTCCCCGAAGTTAGGTGACGTGAACGCGTGAATGACGCGTCCACGTCGCATCTGCGAACCTCAACCCGCGCGGCCGCATGGACGACGCCTCCGCGTCACTTGCCCGCGACCTGGACGTAACAAAAATTGCAGGGGGCGATTTCTAGGCTGCTTTTGACCCAGTTTTTAGCCCAGAACACACAGATTAGAGGCTATAAAGTGGGGGAATGCATCCATTCAAGGGAGCTCGCGAATTTTTAATTTCCATGATTTAGATTTAGTTTTGAGAGAGGTTCTCTCCTCTCTCTTTAGGATTAGGATTTAGATTTAGGATTTTTATTCACTTTCAGCATTATCTCTTTTGGTCAGGTTCAATATTCCTTTTATTTACTTTTGCAAGTCACTTTATGAATCCTTTCATGTTACAGATTACTCTTTTATTAATGTTATTTGAGGTATTTCAGTTTAATATTAATTTCTTTTATTTATGCTATTGTTGCTTTTACTTTGAAGACATTTTTATTCCCGTAGATTTACTTTCCCCCTTTTGGTTTTGGTTAAGAAATCAGTAACTTAGGAGTTGTCAAACTCAAACATGATTGATAATTGTTATCTTGTTAATTGAATTGAACTTCAATAATCCCAATCTTTTCTTAGGAAATAAATAGGATCCGAAGATCAAACCATTTAATCCCTTGACCTTCCTTTATATTAGTAAAGGCTAACGAAGTAGAATTACGATTCAATTATTATCATCATTGATAAGGATAGCCAGGATAGGACCTCTAATTTCTCATACCTTACCAAAAGTTTGCTTTACAGTTATTTTTCTATTTTTAATTGCCATTTAATTTACTCGTCATTAAATTACTTGTTCCTCATTCTTGAAACCCCAATTCTACAATCTTCATAACCAATAATAAGAACATACTTCCCTGTAGTTCCTTGAGAAGACGACCCGAGGTTTAAATACTCGGTTATCAATTTTAAAAGGGGCTTGTTACTTGTGACAACCAAAACGTTTGTACGAAGAGATTTTTGTTGGTTTAGAGACTATATCTACAACGCGACTGTTTTTATAAAATTCTTTACTGGCAAAAATCTTGTTCGCCAACACTCTATGTTAATTTTACTTTTAAT
The DNA here is from genome assembly GCF_003086295.3 of Arachis hypogaea. Lineage (NCBI taxonomy): Eukaryota > Viridiplantae > Streptophyta > Magnoliopsida > Fabales > Fabaceae > Arachis > Arachis hypogaea. Next base: position 33,742,106 of record NC_092049.1, on the reverse strand, counting down.
TAATGCAAATTTATGTTTCCATGCCATTTATTGCTTTCTTTAGTTGTTGTTATGATTTTCTTTTAGATTTTATTTTTAATACAATTTAATATTATTTTATTTTCATACACACCAAGTGTTTGATAAAATACTTGGCTTAGTCTTTACTTAGTTTTTATTCATTCTTGGCTTGAAATTGTTGACTTTGGTGATCCTTGAGTCATTGATGTCCATTCTTGTTTGATATATTAGAGTAGTTAGTTGATTTGGTTTTCCTTGACTCTATGTGACCCCTTAGTGTTGACATAGGACTTAGGGATTGAAATTAACTATGCCTATTTGACTTATCTTTGATGTATTTAGGTAACCTTAGCTCTCAATTACTTGCCAAGATGTTTTCTTGCATTTTAAGTTTCCTTTCTTTGCATTTTATTGCTTTGACCTTTCTTGCTTTGATGTTTAATTTCTTGCATGTTTAGTTTTCACACTCTTGGTTGAAAAATTTAGGTGTTTGGGTGGAATTGAGTTGTGGATGTCCATTCCGCATTGTGTGAGAATGGTTAATTAATTTGGTTTCCATTGACGCTAGTCTTTCACTAAGTAATTAGTGAGTTGACTAGGACTTATGGATTGAGATCAATTACACCTTTTGACTAATTCTCAAGGAGGATTGACTAGTTTGTATTGCTTCCACACAATTGCCATGTTTGTGGTCCACAACTAGGATAAGAATCCTAAACATCCCCAATTCTTACCAAGAGTCCTTTAATTGATTTCCTTTAATTTCTTGCTTTCCATTCACTTTCTTGCTATTTACATTTCTTGCTCTCTTGCTTTCATTTCCAATCCCCATGCTCTCTCTCAGAGCCAATAAAGGTACATTTCATTGCAACTCCTAGGGAAGACGACCCGGGAGGTAAATACTCTCAATTTATTTTGTATTGACTTTATTATTTGATCTTGAGAATTTATTGTTGGTTTGGACTATGCTACCAACGAATTGATTCTTGTTTTGATTAATTCCGAACTATACAAGAATTTTCATTTATCAATCCCCTTCAGATTCGGCCTCAGCTTCTACAGTGATGGCCTTGCACTCCTGTTTTAGGTTTACTTCAGTGTTACTAAGAAGAGTGTTAGGAGGAGTCTCAGGGATTCTCTTACTCAGCTAACCAACTTGCACCTCTAGATTTCTAATGGAGGACCTAATTTCTATTATGAAACTATAAGTGGTCTTAGAGAGTTCGGAGACTATGGTTGCTAAGTCAGAAAGGCTCTGCTTAGAAGTCTCCATCTGTTGCTGAGAAGGTAGGAATGGTGGTCTGTTGTTGAACCTATTCTGGGTTCTTCCACCTTGATTATTGTTGAAGCCTTCCAGAGGCTTCTATTGATCCTTCCATGAGAGGTTAGGATGATTCTTCCATGAGGAGTTGTAGGTGTTTCCATAGGGTTCTCCCATGTAATTCACCTCTTCCATCATGGGTTGATCTGGATCATAGGCATCTCCATCACAGGAGGTGTCTTGAGTGCTGTTAGCTACAACTTGCACTCCAGTCAAATGCTGAGAGATCATATTGACTTGTTGAGTCAAGATCTTGTTCTGAGCCAATATGGCATTCAGAGTGCAACTTCCAGAACTCCTTTCTTCTGAGCTTTCCCATTGTTCACAGGGTTTCTCTCAGAAGTATACATGAATTGGTTGTTTGCAACCATTTCAATGAGTTCATGTGCCTCTGTAGGCATCTTCTTCAAGTGGAGTGATCCACCAACAGAATGATCCAAGGACCTCTCAGATAGGCCATTATAGAAGACTCCTAGAATAGACCATTCTGAGAGCATGTTAGGAGGACATCTTCTGATCGGTTGCTTGTATCTTTTCCAAGTTTCATGGAGGGATTCACCCTCTTTTTGTTTGAAGGTTTGAACTTCCAACCTGAGCTTGCTCATTTTCTGAGGTGGAAAGGACTTGGCCAAGAATGCACTGACCAAATTTTTCCAAGAGTCTAGGCTTTTCCCAAGAATGCATTGACTAACTAAGGCTTGATGCACCACTATTTCGTGGTACATTTAGTGTGTAATTAAGAGGATTTTATCAATATTCGATCACACTTATCCATATAAAATGCATGGTTTTGTGGTTCCTTCCCAATTTCACTTAACGGTTGAAAACATGCTTTTTAGGCCCTAAATAAGCTATATTTTTATCTCCCTTTATTACCATTCGATGCTGTGATCTATTTGTTAAGTGATTTCAGAGCTTATAGGGGCAAGAATGGTCTAGAAGAGGGAAAGGAAGCATGCATAAATGGAAGGAGCATGAAAAATGGAGTTTTGGAGCAGTGGGATCGACGCGCACGCGTGGGAGCTTGGATCTAAATAGGTGCGCAAAAAGGGACGCATTCGCATGGATGGGAAAAATCTCATCGACGCGTACGCATGCTTGACGCGTACGCATGGATCCAAAAGCCCATCGACGCGTACACGTGACCCACGCGTACACGTGACCCACGCGTACGCGTGACGCGTGCACGTGACCTCTTTAATGAAAACTTGACTGGCGATTTCAGGGGAGCTTCAGACCTAGTTTTGAGTGGAATTCTGGTGGGAAAATACATAAAGGACCAAGGATTGAAGTGGATTAACATCTTTTACAAATTTTTAGTTAGTTTTGAGAAGTTACATTTTTTAGAGAGAGAAACTCCAACTTCTCTCTAGGTTTTTGGCTTTCTCAATTCTAATTGCACTTGAATCCTTTGGGGAGATCTGAATTTGATTCAATTTTACATTGCTCTAGATTGTAGATCCTCTTCTTCTACTCTTAATTAGTGTTTTTTTTACTCTAGCATTGTAGATCTTAGATCTAGACCTTGTTACTTTGATTTCTATTAATGCATTAAGGAATTTCATGTTCATTGTTGTTAATTATTTGATTGTTGTTGATTGTTTGCAATAGATAGCTTTAATTCAATCTCTCTTCTCAATTTTATGATGTTTTCCATTATTGCTCACCAATTGCTTGAGAAAATGTCAACTATAGCCATGGAGTAGATTTTCACTCTTGGCTTATGGGTTGGGTAATTGGAGACACTTGAATTGTCAAGGTCTTTTGTTGATTGACAATTGGAAATTTCTAATTGATTTGAATGACACTAACTCTAGTCTCTCCCTAGGATTAGACTAGAACTTATGGACTCAAATTGATTATATCTACTTGACTTTCCTTTATAGTTAGAGGTTAACTAAGTGGAGCAATAACCAATTGATGTCACAATAGATGGAGATAATGATGATAGGACTTTCAATTCTCAATCCTAGCCAAGGCTTTTATATTGATTGATTGTCATTCACCCTTGCTTGATTTCAAATTCTTGTGTCCCTTAGTTTCATTGTTATTTGTTCATTACCTTTATGCAAGGTTGTTTATATTTCTCGTACTCAACCTCAAACACCAAGAGACTCCTAGCCAATGATGTGCACCTTAGGGCAACTCCTAGGGAGAATGACTCGAGACTAATACTCTCGGTTATTAATTTGAATTGTGTACACACATTTTCTTTGTTTGATGCGTTATAGTTTGTTGGTTTAGACTATACTCACGACGAATTTATTTGGTAAAATTCTATACCGATAAAATATAGCTTATCAAGGCTTAAGCTCAAAGTTATTTGCTCTAATGGCAGGTATGGAGATACTTCTTCCATAGAAGTCAGAAGTGGGTATAGTGAAATCACCAAGAACCTTCCTTGCATCTCCTTCATTATTCTGTTCGGCTTCCATGTTTGTATTTTCAATTTCTTGTTCAAAAATTTATGTGAGATCTCTTCCAGAGTGTTGTTCTTTAACTTGTTGTAAACGCCTTCTTAGGGTCCTCTCAGGTTCAGGATCAGGATCAAAGAAAGGTTCTTTATCTCTGTTCCTGCTCATAAACAAGAAAAAGAAAGACAAGAAAGAAGAAGAATGGAAGTCTCTATATCAAAGTATAGAGAATTCCATGTAAGATATCTGAAGAAGAAAGAGAATGGAGGTAGAAACAAAGATAGAAAATTTCGAACAAAGGGGTAGAAGAATTCGAAAATTAAGAAGTAAAAAGAGAAACTAGAATTAAAATATATTTGTTTTTTAATTATTAATTAAATTAAAAATATTTGAAAATTTGAGTGTGATTTTCAAAAAAAGAAGAGAGAGAAAGGAGTAAGAAATTTTCAAAAATAGAAGAGAAATGAATTAGTTAGGAAGTTTTGAAAAAGAAGGAAGAGAAAACAGGTAACTAATTAAAAAAGATTTAAAAATAAGATAAGATAGAAGAATTGAAAAATATTTGATTTTAAAAATTCTTAAATTTAAAATTGGAAAGAAAAAGTCAACAAGATAAGATAAGAATTGAAAATATTTGAAGAAGAATTGATTTTGAATTTTGAAATTGAAACAAGATAAGATAAAGATTTGAAAAAAAAAAGATTTGATTTTGAAAAAGATTTAAATTTTGAAATCTGAAATTTTAAATTTTAAATTTTAAATTTTGAAATTTAATTTTAAAAATTTGAATTTGAAATAAGATAAGATAGGATTTTTGAATTTTAAAGAAAGAAAAGATAAGATAAAGATTTGAAAAAGTTTTGAATTTTAAAATTTAAAAGAAAGAATCAAATCAAAAGAAAAGATTTGAAAAGATTTAAGAAGATAAGATTTGAAATTTGACTTTACTAATAAGAAAACACTAAACTTTAAAATTTTTAAATCAAAATAAAAAAGAAAGCAAGATTTTTGAAAATTTGAATAAAGATAGAAAAGATACTTTTTTGATTTTTTGAATTAATGAAGAAAGAGAAAAACAACCAAAAGACACCAAAATTCAAATTCTTATATCAAAAGACAGTAATTTTCAAAAAATTAAGAAAACAAACACCAAAAGACACCAAACTTAAAAGTTTTTAAGATCAAAACAAGAAAAGAAACAAGAACAACTTGAATACCAAGAAGAACACTCAAGAACAATTCGAAAATTCAAAGAAAAGAAAGAACACACAAAAGACACCAAACTTAAAAACTGAAAAAGAAAGATTTTTGAAAAATTTTTTGTTTTTTTTTTGAAAAAGAAAACAAAAAACTCAAACAAAATAGTAAAAAGTACCTAATCTAAGCAACAAGATAATCTGGTAATTTGTCGAATCCGAACAATCCCCGACAACGGCGCCAAAAACTTGGTGCACGAAAATGACTCTGTAATATTCGCACAAATAGACCGGCAAGTGCACCGGGTCGTCCAAGTAATACCTCAGGTGAGTGAGGGTCGATCCCATGGAGATTGTTGGTTTGAGCAAGCAATGACTATCTTGCAGATCTTATTCAGGCGGATAGAAAATATAGTTTGTCACGAAAAACGCATAAAAACAGGATAAAGATAGAATTACTTAATTGGTGTGAAATCAGTGATGAGAGAACGGTTGAGGCTTCGGAGATGCTTCTCCCTTCTAGATCAACTTTTCTCACCATCTACTCCAACTTCTGATGATTCATTCCATGGCAGGCTGTAAATGATAAACGCCGGGTCAGCGATCATTAATCTCCTCTACTTCAGGTCAAACGCCGGGTCAGCGGTCATCTAATCTGAACGGGGTGAAGCTCTAGCTGTCCATTCCTTTGGCGATCCTACTCAAAGCGCCATAGATAAGGTCAGATCTTCCGGATCAGAGAATATTACTCCGATGGTTCTAGCCTATACCACAAAGGCCCTAATCGCCCCGCACCTCGGCTGCACTGATGTCTCTGAGTACCCAACGAAGCCGTGGATTAGCCGTCTGAGAGATGTATAATCAAGCTTGTGGTTCAGTGCTATCCCATCAAGGACTCGCAAGAACCCATGTAGAACAGAGATGACGGTCAAGTTACACTCCTAATTCATTTGGATGAAGAACGAAGATACATCTTAGAATGGAATCAAGCAGAGATTGAAATAGAATAGTGATATTATTAATCCATAAGAATCAACAGAGCTCCTAACCTTAACCTTGGAGGTTAGTGACTCATACTGTCAAAAGTGTTTGGAAGTAAAGTGGGGGAAGAAGATCGGCAGATCCCTTAAACAAGGGTGATCTTCTCCTATAAATACTAATCTACTAACTAAGCATTACAGAAATAAGATAAACTAGTCTTATAGTACAACAATCCACTTTACAGACCCACTTGGTGAGTGTTTGGGCTGAGTTAAGAGTGTCTCCACGTCCTATGACCCTTGGGCATTGGACGCCGGCTGCTCCCTTTTTGGCGTCCAATTCCAGGAAGAGGGTGGAGTACTGGCATTGAATGCCAGTTTTGGACCTTTATTTCCAGAGCAAAGTATAGACTATTATCTATTTATGGAAAGCCCTGGATGTTAGCTTTCCATATCCGTTGAGAGCGCGCCATTTGGACATCTGTAGCTCCAGATATCCTCCTTCGAATGCACAGAGGTCAGATCCTGATAGCATCTGCAGTCCTTTCTCTGTCTCTGAATTAGACTTTCTCCAAAGTTCCTCAATTTTAGCCAAAAAATACCTGAAATCATCATAAAATACACAAACCCAAAGTATAATCCAAAAATATGAATTTGGCACTAAAACCTATGAAAATAGAATAAAACTTAAACAAAACATAATGAAAACTATATGAAAATGATGCCAAAAAGCGTATAAAATATCCGCTTATCACACACCAATATAAATGGCTTGGAGTACCGCACCCGTACAAGCGCCCAGCCTTCCTTGCTTGCTTCCATCCTCTTTTGTTGCTCTTTCCTCCTGAAATACATGCAAAATCTGATTTCAAAGTAGTGTTCTACTAATTTATGATGTATCTCTCAATAATGCATTAAATTAGTGAAAATTCATCCATTCTATGGTTATTCTTTATGAGAAATTAGATGGATGATACAAGTCATAAATGAACCATATTCTACATTTGTTTTAGTGATTCTCGAGAGTGTAAGAACCAGAGTTTTCAAGTAAAACCACTTAAGTAGAATAGAATAATTTAACTGCCCGAAATAGGTTCGAAAATATAAAAAAATTTTCTTTAAAATATAAATGTGAGATTCGGATTCAGTGGATTTTTTATTGGAAAAATGTTCTCTTTTGAAATTTTTTGCGTAAAAATGCGTACTGATAGATTAGCCGGCAGTATCGGCTTAAGTCTGTCCAGTAATGTGTGAGAGAGAATAAAACAGTAGAAAACCTTAGAAGAGTTTTTGAAATAGCAAACCGGGAGCTTATTCTAAAGGTTTTGGCTCAAAGTTGGGCCAAACGAACCAAAAATACTACGCGGTTGGACCAGGCCCAAGTTGGGCCCAAGTCCAACACATATACACCTTTTAACACAAAGAGGGGGCGCTGGTTTTGTAAGAGAAGAGGAAGAAGAAGAGCACTATTCATCTCCTCCTTCTTTTGGCCATATCTTAAGCTACGGAGCTCCGGTTGACGAGCCGTTTGCGGCCACATGAAGCTCTTGTTGAGCTCTTCATTTTTATTTGAACAAAGTGGTAATAAACTCACTCTTTTCTTTCCAGCTTCTCTGCCCATGTCATTTTTGAAAATACCTCTTTGGATTGTTGAGTTTCTTTGTGTTATAATTGTATAGGTGTAATCTAGCTTGGGTGAGTAGTGGGTTTTATCCCAAAACTCGTTAGATAAGGTAAGATATCACTAAACCCTTGTATTTAGTTGAATGTCATCAACCCTAGCTTTGATTCTTGCTGTTTTTCATGATATAGAGTGTTCTTGGTGTTGTTTGGTGTTGGGTGAGGGCTTGAACGCTTGTGGTAAAGTGGTTTTGTGCATGGAAGATAATTGGCCACGGTATGATTTTAGTTTTCTTTATGTAGTATATAATGTTTCGTGAAACTTAGGCTAGTGGCCTTTAAGATAGGTTTGAATAGTGTGGTTGTATAATTAATTATATATAAATGCTATGTTTGATTGAGGTTTAAATGGAGGTTGTATGAATTTGAATAATATGATATGTATATATATATTGGTAGATGATGATTATTGAAGAGTATGATGCCTTGATGAGTTATAATGTTGGGTGTTGAGGTTGAAGATGATTGTTGATGATGATATAGATTGTTGGTTGTTGTGGTTCATGTTGAGAATAAATGATTGAGGAATTTTGGTGTGAATTTAGGAGGAATTGAAGTTGAAGGAGGTGAATATTAAGAGGCTTTGATAGTTAGGTGACTGATAAATTTTTGGGAAGTGTCTATAATGATTTTGGGGTTGATTTGAGTATGTTTGAGTTGGTTGGGTTTGGAAGTTTTGAAAAATTTGAGAATTGTCTCCGTTGGTAAAAATCTATTTTTGGTGAATTCTGGCGGATCATAACTTGAGTCTTAGTTTTTGAAATTGGTTGAAAAATGTTTTAAATTAAATATTATTTAAAGAGCTTTAAATTGATATAAAGTTTGAGAAAAGTGGAGTTTTGTAGAGGAAGTTATGAACGTTTAAAGTTTGGGATCTAAAACTGAAAAATTGAAATTTCTGCAACTTAACTTTTTCTGGATTCCGAGATACATGCGTACGTGGACCCATGCCTAATATGTGGATGGTGGCCTCTGTCCAGTACTCCCGCGTACGCGGCACATGTATGCAGACGCGAGATGGCCCAATTTTCTTGTATGCCTATGCGGCATATTGGCATGCGCACGCGGACGTCTCGTCTTCAACGTGTTCGTACGCACGATAGAGGGCGCGTATGCACAACCCCTGCTTTTGCAAAAAATGTGTTTTTCTTCACTTTTGAGACTCCCTAGCTTTCCAAAATTCCATAACTCTTCTTTAAGACTTGTGTCTAGTAATTAGACTCTAAGACTAGTGAAGATGGGCTAGTTAATATAAATTGGTAAATTCTGTATGAGTTTAGAAGACGGAAAATTATGTTCCTGTAGTTGTGGGTGAGCGGGCAGAATACTATATTAGTGGTGACTCAGAGGGCTTGAGAGGTGATGATAGTTAATGATAAAATTGAGGGAATGGAAACTAGTGATGAATTGAGATTGTTGGACTGGTTGGATGTTGAAGGTGTGCCAGACACTATATCCTTGGACGATTTATGATGAAACTATTGTTGTTGTCGTTGTTTTCCTTCTCTGCCACAAGAGTGTGCCAGGCACTATATCCTCAGAGCATGCAAGTGTGCCAAACACTATATCCTCAGAACGATAGTGTTCCAGGTACTATATCCACGGAACCAAAGCTTGCCAGGTGCTATATCCTCGGATGTGGCAGAAAGGTGACATCCAAAAGGATGTGTTAGGTTTGCATTTATGGACCGAAAAGTGATATCACGAGCCAATAGGACAGGCATTCATCATGTGCATTATTATGTGTTTTGTTTGCTTTGCCTACTTGTATCTCTTGCCTAAATGTATAATATGCTTACTTGCTAATTGTTTTACTCGCTGTACATGTATATTATTTGTGTCTTACTTGCTTGAATTATCTGTGACTGTTTGGTGCTGAGGAGGTTAGGTAGGTGGCGGCGATGGAATATCGCAAGGAGGTTAGGAGGGTGAAGGCTGTGGGATACAGCGGTGTGATTAGTATTAGTTAGGAATTCTTTAAGTTTAGATAACCTTGTTTATGGTTTAAGTTGTTTATTTTTGTTAAGCTTGAATATCTGTTGATGTGAAGTTCTAGGATTACCTTTGGTATCCTAGAACCTTATATCTTATATATTGGGCACTGTTACCATACCAAGAACCTCCGGTTCTCATACCATATGTTGTTGTTATTTTTTCAGATGCAGGTGGCAACCCACCTCGGTGAGTTTGCGGATGGTGACAGAGCGGATTATCTTTTATTATCTTGTATTTTGGTTATTATGTTGTACTTTCTCTCACTTTTGTTATTATACTCTGTTGCCCTAGAGGCTTACTTTGAGAGATAAGTTATATAAGCTGTTTTAACTCAAAAACTCAGTTACTCCGCGGGCTGTGGCTAGTACTCTATATATATATATATATCTTGACTATTGTTATATTAAGTCTCATGTTGTATCTTGTGCCTGTATATTTTTAGTTATCGTGTGTAAACGCTCTGGGCTTTGTAATTCCACTTTATGCGGATTTAAACTTTATTCCTTCATCGGGCTCTGATGACATGTCACCATGTCATGTTTTTCTATGCTTTTTCATACAAGAAATCAATAATTAGTGCTTAAATATTGCATTCTTTTGTGCTTAAATAGTATATTTCCTTGATCTTTTGATTTTATAAATTTTATAGGAAATAAGAAGAAAAAGAAGCAAAAGAGCACAAAATAAGCTAAAAAGAAGAAAAGAAGAATTTTCGGCACGCTTTGAAGATTGAGCACGCTTTGGAATCCTAGGCCACGCTTTTAAAAGTGTGGCCGATGACCATGAAGCCATGGCATGCATTAATGCCTTATGCATTCATTATCATGAGCATGCATGCACTTAATTATTAATGCCTTATGCATGCATTTAATTAATGATGCCATCATGAACCATGTAATATCAATGCAATGGCATTATTAATAAATGAAATACAATTGGCAAATCATGAATGCTATGGCCAATGAGAGCAATGCATGAATCTTTAATCACTAATGCAATTAGCAAATGAACAAATAAAGCTTCACGTTAATTGGAATTATTGATTGATAAGGCGTTAAATGCATGCATGATTGATAAGGAATACCCTGGGAGGAGCTCAACGTTTGTGCCAACGTTTGCCTCAAACATGAGGTCAAACGTTGGCTAAGGAATACCCTGGGAGGAGCTTATCGTTTGCGCCAACGTTTGCCACAAACGTGAGGTCAAACGTTGGCTTAAGAACACCCTGGAGGAGGAGCAATGTTTGCCTCAAACGTGAGGTCAAACGTTGGCTAAAGATTGCCTTGGAGAAGCTTCAATGTTTGCGCTCACGTTTGACCTCAAACGTGAGGTCAAACGCCAATGACAGCAGATTGCTGGTTTTTGCTAACTTCCTTGCGAAGACGTTTGAGTCCACGTTTGCCCCCAAACGTTGACTCAAACGTGAAGCACCAACAATCCAATTTGCACGCAGATTTCTCCTCAAGATCACAAGTGATCAATTAGGGCCAATGTCAACCCAAATCCAAAGCAAGCAAAGCCCACATCATCACTCAAAGGCACAAGAACAAGTTAGAATAGGAATTTCATTTAGTTGTAATTTATTTTCAATTTCATTTTCATTTTCATTTTGTAAAGCCTATATAAGGCATCATTTTCATCTCTGTTAAGGAGGCTGACTCTGTTAGAGCATTAGGAGTAGGGTAGAATAGAGAATTCTCTTTGAAACACTTTTACTTTTTTTGCAATTGTCAATTTGGTTTATGAAGTTTGAGTTTCTGAATCTTCTCTTCTGCAATTTCCTTTTGCTACAAGTTTACAATTCAATTTACATTGAGCTTGATTTTGATCTTTGATCCCCATTGCTTTCTGTTCTCATTGCTTCCATTTTACATTTCTTGCAATTTAACTCTTCTACAATTGTTCTGCATTTTACATTTTTGTTCATGATCTGATTTACTCTTCCTGCAAGTTTAAATTTCCTGCAATTGCTCTAAGCTTTGATCTACTACCTTCTTTATTTTCTAGCACCCAACCCCTTTTACATTTGATGCAATTTACATTTCTTGTCATTTAAGTTTCTGTTCAATTTACATTCTACCATTTACAATTTTCAGTCACTTTACTTTCTGCACTTTAATTTTCCTTTCTATTTACTTTCTATTGGCTACATTTCATCCAATTTCACTTCAATGTTAGCTTGACTAAACTAATCACCCACTAAAGTTGCTTGATCCATCAATCCCTGTGGGATCGACCTCACTCTAAGTGAGTTTTACTACTTGATGTGACCCGGTACACTTGCCAGTGAGTTTTAGGTGTTGGAATTCGTTTCCAACCCATCAAGCTCCTAGTATTACTATTTCCTTCTATATTTATAAATGTGTGAGCTTTAGAACTGTCGTGATGCCTTATTATCCTTTGCTTTACGGCTAGAGGTAGAGCTTAGGGTAACAGGGTGTTATATTTATGGTATCAGAGCGGTTCATCCTCGTGAGCCTGAGGGATAGACCGATTGTGCTTCATTGCATACTCTGGGTCAATTTTCTATCATGCTATTTAGGTTATTTGCTTGATATGCATAGCATGCTTGTTTGTGTGTGCCTTTTTGGGATAATTGAAACACTAGAGATATTGAGACTGATTGCCTTAATATCAATTTTTTGGTGTGGACAGGAACCTGAATGGCTACTCGTGGACGAGGTCATTCCCGTACACGGAGAGACAGTGAGAATTGTAAAACCCGAGAAATTAGTAAATAATTAGTAAATAAATTTATTATTATTTTAACAAATTAGAAAATAAAATTTTATAGTTTAATGACATAGAGCTAATTAAAATAAGAATTTTGACACTAATTTTTAAGAATTTGGCCAAGATTGGGCCGAACCGGGCAAATCGGCCTCGTATTGGGCCCAAGGCCCAACTCAAAGAACTAATACTCATGAGCTTCAGCTCATTTCTCTTTGGCCACACATTGAAACACGCTGAAGCAGCCTTAGGAAGGAAAGAACATAGAGCACGAACACCAAACCCTTGGTTTGATTTCAATTCAACATAATTTTTCACTTCTAGCTCCAATCGCCGCACTGTTTGTGGCCACGCGTCCACAGTGATGAGCTCTACAAAGCTCAATACTCCATTAGGTAAGGAAACCAAGTCTACATTTCCAATTTCTCCTCCCTTAATTTTGAAAATTAATGAGTGCATGTGTTGAGATTTGGTTAAATCTTGATGTTTAGGATCATATTTGCCTTGAGAATATGTTGGGTCTTGCTTTGATCTTCTGTAGGTAAGGTGAAGAACGTTTAATCCTTTTCAAATTATCTAATTAGTGAACTTTATGGTAATTTTAGTGTTATTTTGTGAAATTAGTTTAGATTTTGCATTTTAGAGACAAATTAATGAAGTTGGAGACTTGATATTGGATTTTGGGAAACCGGAGACCCGTTCGGTGTGACCTTGGAAGATTGGGTTTTGTGAAACAGTGAAAAATGGTGACGTTCTGAATTTTATGAGGAATCAGCCAAAGTATGATTTTGGTCTCTCGTATATAATATGTAATGTGTCCTGAAAACTTAGGTTAGATGACCATAGGATAAATTGTATGATATGGAAAATTGAGGATTAGTGAATTGTTGTTAGTATTGTTGAGTTGAGTGGTTGGATTGTATGTTGAATGTATATGTATGTGTGTTGTATGATTGGGTATGATGATGAATGTTGATGGTATGAAATATGATGTATGACGATTGTGATGATGAATATTGGTGAGATTTGGGCCCAAGGCCATGACCGGTAAGTCCAGGTAAGTATAATGAATTAAGATTGGCATGGTTTGTATGTGTATATTGAGGCATGGATATGATGTATGTAAATGTGAGTGATGTTTTTTTGGTTGAGGTATTATAGAAAATATATATGAAAATTTTGGTATATAGTGCGGGGTTTTGGTAAGTTACTTAATGCATATTTTTCTGCATATTTAACAGCAACTTAGAATAAAGACTGGGAGTAATCTAGATATGATTTTTTATCCAAATTATTTTATATCAAATTTCAAGAAGCCAAAATTTCTCCATAAAAATTTCAGAGAATTTGGCCAAGTGGTTTGGAAGATATGAATTTTTGAAATTTAGTGGTTGCTGCATAATTTCCTGGTTTTCTGGTTCTGCCGTATCAATTTTCAGCCACTAGAACTTTTGACTTATTTAAAATTTTGAGTTGCTTCCAAGGGATTTTGAAAATATGTGGGTCTACTTTAATTGAGTACAAATTTCATGTCCATAGCTATTTTGTAGAGTTAGTTATGTCTCTTGGAAGCTGGGCTGTTTGCAAAAAATTCAGAACTAATTACTAGAAATAGGGCAGCACTTCCAATTGACATTTAATTAACCAAACAAACTGATATGAACCTGAAACTTATTTTTCCTAAAACTTAACGGTGTAGAATATATCCTCACCAAAATCTAGAAGTAACGGATTAGAATTAAATTTATTATAGAATTTTCAAATACAGAGCTGCCTGTTGTGTTTTTCTGAATCTTCTTAAGTGCAGCAGCAGATTTTTATTGAATTTGTTATCAAATTCAATTCTAATCCAAATGCGATAAAACTTTGATTTAGATTCAAAGGATATGTCTAAATTTGGCATTATGTATGAACGTAGCTAAGCAAAAGTTATCCCTAGGACACATTTAAAGTTAAACAATGATAATTGGCAATGAAGTGGCAAGTACGAGCTTGAGAAGTGACTGATTGATTTGATGAGATGTTAAAAATAATGAATAAGACATGATTGAGAATGATGCGATGTTGATGGATTGTGATATCATGAGATGATCATGAATGAGTTTGATGAGAAATTATGTATGAATATATTTTTAAATGTTGAGATAATGGATAGTGGTTTGGAGGATAGACGAGTAATCCCTATCTGAGTTATGCTTTTCTGAATAGATGAGTAATTCCTTTCCGAGATGAGATTTTGAGGATAGACAAGTAATTCCTATCCGAGATGCGATTTTATGGGTAGACGAGTAATTCCTATCCGAGTCATGGCCTGTGGATAGACGAGTAATTCCTACCCGAGTTATGGTTTGAGCCATCTACCTGAGTAGATGAGTAATACCTATTATGGGTTGGGTGAAACACCGGGATGGGGAGACGAGTAATACTTGTTCCATGTTGTGGTGTTTTGTCCATGGTTAGCTACTAGGACATGTCGGGTTCGACTATATAACCAACAGATGAGACTCATCAGCCATAGGACAGACATGCATCATAGGCATATGTTTGATTTGCTTGTTTGTGCATTTATTGGGTGTACCTATGTGAATTAGTATGCCTAATTGTTATACTTACTACTTGCATTAATTGTACTCTAATTATGTTTGCCTTTGTTTGTTTGTTTGTCTGTGTCGTTCCGCTGGAGTTTGGAGGATTGGAGGAAAGGCGGAGGATTGAGGGTTTTGATTAGGAATTTGACCACATTTAGAACCTTAGAAAACTACTCCTTTTATGGTTTCCGTCTTAAATATTTAAGTTTTATAATCTAAGTGTCGGCGTTCAAGGATTGCCTTTGGCTTTTCCGGGACCTTATTTATTATATATGTGGGAACCTTAACCATACTGAGAACCTCTGGTTCTTATCCCATACGATATTGTTATTTTTCAGATGCAGGTTGAGAGGCATCTCGATAAGCGTCTGGAAGTCATTCTGTAAGCGAAGTGTTATATCATGGAACTCCATATTTTGGTCTTATAAGTTTATTATTCTGTATTTAGATTCTCCTCTATATATTTAACTTTATTTTGTCCTTTTTTGGAGGTCGACGTGGAGAAACATGTTGTTTTATCTGTTTTGGGATATTTTGGGTTATTTATACTTATGTAAATATTCTCTGGCTAACCTTGGCTTCGCAGGTTAAGCCCGGAGCTTGAATATTTTGTAACTTTTGACACTCCCTTTTCATTATTCTTATATGGTGAATTCTATCATGTAGAAGAGAGATTCCTTCTACATGTGTAGAAATTTGTTGCCATTCTCTTTGTAGAACAAGTTTTTAGAGATAGTGCAATTAAATCTATAGTGGAAGACAGAAGCTGATCTTGTTGCAGGGTGTGGATCCCACTGCAGTGGGTGAATTAAAGTATTTAATGATGTAAAGTTGTTAAACGTGTGATTAGTTATTAATTATGAATGATAATGATGAGCTGTTTTTTGTTTTGTTTTTCTTTAATGGAGATAAGTTTCTGGGCCAGTCCAAGTTTTTTTTTCCTGGATTTGAAAAACGAAAATAATAAATTTAGTATTTTGTGGGTTTGGGATTATTTGAATATGTTTTGTTTAAAATCATTAGGGTCCGATAGAAAAAGTGGACTTATTCCTCCTCACCATTTGGACCCTCGTCTCCAGTTTTTAAGTTCTTCTTAGACCGTCAGAAACCTAGCCATTAGCCCCTCCACACTTTTATTATTATTATTATTATTATTATTATTATTATTATTATTATTATTATTATTATTATTATTATTATTATTATTAGATATTAAAATATTATTAACATTTTTTTAAAACAAAAATATCTACCAAAGCCATCTAATTTAATCTATATTACCTTTTACATATGTATAAATATTTTATATTTTTAATTATTAGTATAAACATGTCTATCTACATATTATTAAGTAATCACCTACATGTTAATATATACATAGTTTAGCCACCTATACGATACTTTTTTTTTAATTGATGCCTAATTTCGTTTGATTTATTTTTGCTAAAAAAATTTAAATTATTATAATTATTTTACTTTTATCTTTTTAAATATAAAATAAACCATTTAATTTTTTTGATAATTTGACCAAAAATTTTAGACACCACAACAAATACCTACATAATTATATATAGTAAAATACTAAAATATTTATACATTACTAAATTAAGGGTTAAGTACTAATTTCGTCCTTAAGGTCTGGGGCAAAAATCAAATTCGTCCCTGACTTTTTTTTTGTTATTAAAATCATCCCGAACTCTCCAAAACACTTTAAAATCATCCTCCCCTATATTAAACAAAATTTAATGACAATTTTTCCCCTGAACCCTTTGATGCTTCGTTTTTATTCCCACGAAAGGGCTTCAGTGTCTGAATAACGTTACACACTTGGAAACTGATCTTTCACTTTCAATGACAGAGGTTCGTGGTTGCCTGAGGAGTAGCATCACTCCATTTGGATTGCGTGGGCAAGAGTGTGAGAGGAGCTCATTCTCGTGGTAGTCATCTCGAAGCAGGTATGTATGCAGCATTTGTTTCGGTGTTTTGAAGCATGAACTTAATAATGTGTGATGGATTTTGGTGGTTTAAAAAAACTGGTAGGGCGTGATTTATAGTTTTTTGTTTTTTCATTTTAGGGAATGGGAATCTTTAACCTGACTGTCTACCATGGTGGTCAATTTGGATATGACAATGGGACATTGGAGTATATAGGGGGACAAAGGACATTGATCGAGACCCAAGTCAACCCATTCCACGTCCAAGCCCAAACCACCATCACCTAGGCCCAACACACCACCAGCAGGTACTGTCCACCGAAGGCCCAAGATAAATCCCATCAGAAACTCTACACAGCAACCACCAGTACCAAAGGAGAAGGATGCATCCAGCTCGAGCCAACCAGCTAGGACTGTCTCCTTCAGTCATAGAATTCCACTTCATGTATCTCCAAGAAAGCTGAGGCTCATGGCAAAACTTCCACCAAGACTTTGGGGAAAACTTTAGACGTTCGTGAAAATTTTAGTTGTGTGATGTTATTAATGTATTGCTGACTTGAGTAGATCCAATGTTTGTGACACTTTTTTTGGTCTGAAACT
This sequence comes from Arachis hypogaea, assembly GCF_003086295.3. Taxonomy (NCBI): domain Eukaryota; kingdom Viridiplantae; phylum Streptophyta; class Magnoliopsida; order Fabales; family Fabaceae; genus Arachis; species Arachis hypogaea. The sequence continues at coordinate 33,724,668 of NC_092049.1, read as the reverse complement.
TACCTAATAGATTTTATGCTTCATGTTTCTTAGATTGCAACAGAGTTGCTCTAGGTCTCTGGATGTCATAGGTATCCATCTTTTGTTGTTGTTTCCCTTTAACTAGACAATATTTTGATCAGGGTCCATGTAATAGAATTGATGGTGACTTAGGTTTCCACCATTTGGTGTTATTTTTCTATGCTTATTAATGAATTTCACATAGTTGTGTTCTGCCTAATAAGCTTATGGTTCTGTTTAATGTCAGTTCATGTGCTTTAAAGTTGATTAACACAGCTCTTCATTATGAATTCCAAGCAAACAGATAAATTTTCATTTCCAATTAATTATCAAATTACAAGGATAGCAGTTCACTCACATAATTAATCACTAACACCCTAAACCAATCTCATTAACACACACTCTGTCAATGCACATATTCATTCAAACACATCACAATACAACTTGATGAGTGGATAATTTATACGCTTTTTGACATTGTTTTTAGTATGTTTTTAGTAGGATCTAGTTACTTTTAGGGATATTTTTAATAGATTTTGTGTTAAATTCACATTTCTGGACTTTACTATGAGTTTGTGTGTTTTTCTATGATTTAAGGTATTTTCTAGCTGAAATTGAGGGACTTGAGCAAAAATCAGATTCAGAGGTTGAAGAAGGACTGCTGATGCTGTTGGATTCTGAACTACCTGCACTCAAAGTGGATTTTCTGGAGCTAAAAAACTCGAAATGGTGCGCTTCCAATTGCGTTAGAAAGTAGACATCCAGGGCTTTCCAGCAATATATAATAGTCCATACTTTGGCCAAGAATTGATGACGTAAACTGGCGTTCAACGCCAGCCTTCTGCCCAAATCTGGCGTCCAGCGCCAGAAAAGGATCCAAAACCAGAGTTGAACGCCCAAACTGGCACAGAAACTGGCGTTCAACTCCACAAATGGCCTCTGCACGTGGAACACTTAAGCTCAGCCCAAACACACACCAAGTGGGCCCCGGAAGTGGATTTATGCATCAATTACTTACTCATGTAAACCCTAGTGACTAGTTTATTATAAATAGGACCTTTTACTAGTCTTTTAGACCATCTTTGGATCTTTGGATTACCTTATGATCCTTTGATCACGTTTTAGGGGGCTGGCCATCTCGGCCATGCCTGGACCTTCACTTATGTATTTTCATACGGTAGAGTTTCTACACTCCATAGATTAAGGTGTGGAGCTCTGCTGTTCCTCAAAGATTAATGCAAAGTACTACTGTTTTCTATTCAATTCTTCTTATTTCTCTTCTAAGATATCCATTCGCACCCAAGAACGTGATGAAGGTGATGATTATGTGTGAAGCTCATCATCCTTCCCCCTTATGAACGCGTGCCTGACAAACACTTCTGTTCTACATGAATTAAGCTAGAATGAGTATCTCTTAGATCTCCTAACCAGAATCTTCGTGGCGTAAGCTAGAATGATGGCGGCATTCAAGAGAATCCGGAAGGTCTAAACCTTGTCTGTGGTATTCTGAGTAGGATTCAATGATTGAATGACTGTGACGAGCTTCAAACTCGCGATTGTTGGGCGTTAGTGACAGACGCAAAAGGAGGGTGAATCCTATTCCAGCATGATCGGGAACCGACAGATGAATAGCCGTGCCGTGACAGGGTGCGTGAGCATATTATTCACTGAGAGGAGGGGATGTAGCCACTGACAACGGTGATGCCCTTGCATAAAGCCAGCCATGGAAAGGAGTAAGACTGATTGGATGAAGATAGCAGGAAAGCAGAGGTTCAGAGGAACGAAAGCATCTCCATTCGCTTATCTTAAATTCCTACCAATGAATTACATAAGTATCTCTATCCCTATTTTATTAATTAATATTCGAAAACTCCATGATTATTTTATATCCGCCTGACTGAGATTTGCAAGGTGACCATAGCTTGCTTCATACCAACAATCTCCGTGGGATTCGACCCTTACTCACGTAAGGTATTACTTGGACGACCCAGTGCACTTGCTGGTTAGTTGTATCGAAGTTGTGACAATTATGAATTAAGATCAGAGCACCAAGCTCTAGAGCCATTACCAGGATTTGTTCGAGCCTGGAGATCACAATTTCGTGCACCAAGTTTTTGGCGCCGTTGCCGGGGATTGTTCGAGTTTGGACAACTGACGGTTCATCTTGTTGCTCAGATTAGGTAATTTTCTTTTTGTTTTGTTTTCAAAAATTTTTCAAAAATCTTTCAAAAATTCCTCACTTGTTTTCGAAAAAAAAAAAATTTACAAAAAAAAATGTTTTCAAAAATATATTTTCCTTTCAGAATTTTTAAGAATGAATTCTAGTGTTTCATGGAGCATGTTGAAGCCTGGCTGGCTGTAAAGCCATGTCTCAATTCTTATACTCAAGAGAAGAGCTTCTTTATCTTTCTTAGCCAATTGGCTATTGAATGTAAGGAATGTCAGGCGTGTCATGTCTGAGTTACATACTAAAGCTTGGCTGGCTATTAAGCCATGCCTGACCCTTTGATTGGAGCTTTAGAGCATAAGATTCCTGGAATTCATATTAAAAATTTTGGAATCTTTATTTTCTTTTCCAAAATATTTTTTCGAAAAATATAAAATAAAAATCCAAAAAAAATTAGAAAATCATAAAAATCAAAAATATTTTTGTGTTTCTTGTTTGAGTCTTGAGTCATATCATAAGTTTGGTGTCAATTGCATGTGCATCTTGCATTTTTTTCGAAAATTCATGCATTCATAGTGTTCTTCATGATCTTCAAGTTGTTCTTGGTAAGTCTTCTTGTTTGATCTTGATGAGTTTTTGTTTTGTGTTGTTTAGTGTTTCATATGCATTCTTGAATTCTTAGTGTCTAAGCATTAAAGAATTCTAAGTTTGGTGTCTTGCATGTTTTCTTTGCATTAAAAATTTTTTCAAAAATATGTTCTTGGTGTTCATCTTGACATTCATAGTGTTCTTGGTGTTCATCTTGACATTCATAGCATTCTTGCATGCATTCATTGTTTTGATCTAAAAATTTCATGCATTGCATAATTTTCATGTTTTCATAAAAATTCAAAAAAATAAAAAAAAAATATCTTTCCCTTTTTCTCTCATCAAATTCGAAAATTTGAGTTGACTTTTTCAAATATTTTTAAAATCAAGTTGTTTCTCATGAGTCAAATCAAATTTTCAATTTGAAAATCTTATCTTTTTCAAAATCTTTTTCAAAAATCAAATCTTTTTCAAAATTCTTAGTTATTTTCGAAAATTTCAAAAATATTTTTCAAAAATCTTTTTCTTATTTTTATACCAAATTTTCGAAAATATCAATAACAATTAATGTCTTGATTCAAAAATTTGAAGTTTGTTACTTGCTTGTTAAGAAAGATTCAAACTTTAAGTTCTAGAATCATATCTTGTGATTTCTTGTGAATCAAGTCATTAATTGTGATTTTAAAAATCAAATCTTTTTCAAAACTAATTTCTATCATATCTTTTCAAAAATATCTTCTTATCTTTTTCAAAAATTTGATTTCAAAATATCTTCTCTAACTTCCTAACTTCCTATCTTTTCAAAAAGTTGTTTCAACTAACTAACTAACTTTTTGTTTGTTTCTTAACTTTTTCAAAACTACCTAACTAACTTTCTCTCTCTTTAATTTTCGAAAATATCTTCCCTCTTTTTCAAAATTTCTTTTTTATTAACTAATTATTTTTATTTTTTATATAAAAAAAATTTCGAAAAAAATACTAACCTTTTTCAAAAACTATTTTCAAAAATCACTAACTCTTTTTCAAAAATTGTTTTCGAAAATTCACTTCCCCCTCTCATCTTCTTCGATTTGTTTATTGATATACTAACATCTTTCCTTCAACTCTCCAAAAATCTGAACCCCCTCTCTCTCTGAGTTCAGATTTTCTTCCCTTCTTTTCTTCTACTAACACAAGGATCCCTATACTGTGGTATAAAGGATCCATATTATTATTACTATTTTTTCTGTGCCATCTTCTTTGTCATATGAGCAGGAGCAAGGACAAGAACATTCTTGTTAAAGCAGATCCAGAACCTGAAAGGACTCTGAAGAAAAAATTAAGAGAAGCTAAAATACAACAATCCAGAGATAACCTTTCAGAAATTTTCGAACAGGAAAAAGAGATGGCAGCCGAAAATAATAATAATGTAAGGAAGATGCTTGGTGACTTTACTACACCTAATTCCAGTTTACATGGAAGAAGCATCTCCATTCCTGCCATTGGAGCAAACAACTTTGAGCTGAAACCTCAATTAGTTTCTCTGATGCAGCAGAACTGCAAGTTTCATGGACTTCCATCTGAAGATCCCTTTCAGTTCTTAACTGAATTCTTGCAGATATGTGATACTGTTAAGACTAATGGAGTAGATCCTGAAGTCTACAGGCTCATGCTTTTCCCTTTTGCTGTAAGAGACAGAGCTAGATTATGGTTGGATTATCAACCTAAAGACAGCCTGAACTCTTGGGATAAGCTGGTCACGGCTTTCTTAGCCAAGTACTTTCCTCCTCAAAAGCTGAGCAAGCTTAGAGCTGATGTTCAAACCTTCAGACAGAAAGAAGGTGAATCCCTCTATGAAGCTTGGGAAAGATACAAACAGTTGACCAAAAAGTGTCCTTCTGACATGCTCTCAGAATGGACCATCCTGGATATATTCTATGATGGTTTATCTGAGCTATCAAAGATGTCACTGGACACTTCTGCAGGTGGATCCATTCACCTAAAGAAAACGCCTGCAGAAGCTCAAGAACTCATTGACATAGTTGCTAATAACCAGTTCATGTACACTTCTGAAAGGAATCCTGTGAGTAATGGGACGCCTATGAAGAAGGGAGTTCTTGAGGTTGATACTCTGAATGCCATATTGGCTCAGAATAAAATATTGACTCAGCAAGTCAATATGATTTCTCAGAGTCTGCATGGAATGCAAGCTGCATCCAACAGTACTCAAGAGGCTTCTTCTGAAGAAGAAGCCTATGATCCTGAGAACCCTGCAATAGCAGAGGTAAACTACTTAGGTGAACCTTATGGAAACACCTATAACTCAACATGGAGAAATCATCCAAATTTCTCATGGAAGGATCAAAAGCCTCAACAAGGCTTTAATAATGGTGGAAGAAACAGGTTTAGCAATAGCAAACCTTTTCCATCATCAACTCAGCAACAGACAGAGAACTCTGAACAAAATGCTTCTAATTTAGCAAATCTAGTCTCTGATCTATCTAAGGCCACTGTAAGTTTCATGAATGAAACAAGGTCTTCCATTAGAAATCTGGAAGCACAAGTGGGCTAGCTGAGTAAAAGGATCACTGAAGTCCCTCCTAGTACTCTCCCAAGCAATACAGAAGAGAACCCAAAAGGAGAGTGCAAGGCCATTGACATAAGCGCCATGGCCGAACCTGTGAGGAGAAGAGAGGACGTGAATCCCAAGGAGGAGGACCTCCTGGGACGTCCAGTGATCAATAAGGAGCTTCCCTCTGAGGAACCAAAGGACTCTGAGGCTCATCTAGAGACCATAGAGATTCCATTGAACCTCCTTATGCCCTTCATGAGCTCTGATGAGTATTCTTCTTCTGAAGAGAATGAGGATGTTACTGAAGAGCAAACTGCCAAGTTTCTTGGTGCAATCATGAAGCTGAATGCCAAATTATTTGGCATTGATGCTTGGGAAGTTGAACCTCCCTTGTTCATCAATGAACTAAGTGATCTGGATCAACTGACATTGCCTCAGAAGAGACAGGATCCTGGAAAGTTCATAATACCCTGTACCATAGGCACCATGATCTTTAAGGCTCTGTGTGACCTTGGTTCAGGAATAAACCTCATGCCCCTCTCTGTAATAGAGAAACTGGGAATCTATGGGGTGCAAGCTGCTAAAATCTCACTAGAGATGGCAGACAGCTCAAGAAGACAGGCTTATGGACAAGTAGAAGATGTATTAGTAAAGGTTGAGGGCCTTTACATACCTACTGATTTCATAGTCCTGGATACTGGAAAGGAAGAGGATGAATCCATCATCCTAGGAAGACCTTTCCTGGCCACAGCAACAGCTGTGATTGATGTTGACAGAGGTGAAATAGTCCTTCAATGGAATGAGAACTCCCTTGTATTCAAAACTCAAGGATCTCCCTCTGCAACCATGGAGAGGAAGCTTGAAAAGCTTCTCTCAAAGCAGAGTCAACCAGAGCCCCCACAGTCAAACTCTAAGTTGGTGTTGGGAGGCCACAACCAAACTCTAAGTTTGGTGTTGAACTCCCATATCCAAACTCTAAGTTTGGTGTTGGAGAGTCTCAACAAAGCTCTGCACATCTGTGAGGCTCCATGAGAGCCCACTGTCAAGCTATTGACATTAAAGAAGCGCTTGTTGGGAGGCAACCCAATGTTTATCTAATCCTTATTTTTATTGTTTTTCATGTTTTCTTAGGTTCATGATCATGTGGAGTCACAAAATAAATAGAAAAATTGAAAACGGAATCAAAAACAGCAGAAGAAAAATCACACCCTGGAGGAGCATCTGTCTGGCGTTCAAACGCCAGAACAGAGCATAGTTCTGGCGCTGAATGCCCAGAATGGGAGCATCCTGGCGCTGAACGCCCAGAACAAGCATGGTTCTGGCGTTCAACGCCAGAAATGGCAGCAAAGGGGCGTTGAACGCCCAAAATGGGCACCAACCTGGCGCTGAACGCCCAGAGTTGTGTGCAAGGGCATTTTACATGCCTAAATTGGTGCAGGGATGTAAATTCCTTGACACCTCAGGATCTGTGGACCCCACAGGATCCCCACCTACCTCATCATCTCTCTTTCCATTCATGATTATCCCTTCTGTTATCCATTTACCACTCACATCCATACACCCACTACCTTCAAAATTCAACATCTCTCTCTCTCTCTCTCTCTCTCTCTCTCTCTCTCCCACCCAATCCCACCCATATGGCCGAATACACACTCCCATCCATTTCCTCCATATCTTCTTCATTCTTTCTTCTTTTGCTCGAGGGCGAGCAACATTCTAAGTTTGGTGTGGTAAAAGCATAGCTTTTTTGTTTTTTCCATAACCATTGATGGCACCTAAGGCCAGAGAAACCTCTAGAAAGAGGAAAGGGAAGACAAAAGCTTCCATCAAGGGTCTATAGCTCAGTGGAAGAACATTTGACTGCAAATCAAGAGATCCCTGAGATACCTCAGGGGATACATTTTCTTCCACACAATTATTGGAAGCAACTAAGGGTGGAACATCAAGAGCACTCCATCATCCTTCATGAAATCAGAGAAGATCTAAAAAGCAATGAAGGAGGAGCAACAAAGACAAGGAAGAGACATAGAAGAGCCCAAGAACATCATTGAAACGCCATCATCACTAAGGTGGATTCATTCCTGGCTCTTACTTTCTCTGTTTTTCGTTTTCTATGTTATGTGCTTATCTATGTTTGTGTCTTCATTACATGATCATTAGTAGTTAGTAACTTTGTCTTAAAGTTATAAATGTCCTATGAATCCATCACCTCTCTTAAATGAAAAATGTTTTAATTCAAAAGAACAAGAAGTACATGAGTTTCGAATTTATCCTTGAACTTAGTTTAATTATATTGATGTGGTGACAATGCTTCTTGTTTTCTGAATGAATGCTTAAACAGTGCATATGTCTTTTGAAGTTGTTGTTTAAGAATGTTAAATATGTTGGCTCTTGAAAGAATGATGACTAGGAGACATGTTATTTGATAATCTGAAAAATCATAAAAATGATTCTTGAAGCAAGAAAAAGCAGCAAAGAACAAAGCTTGCAGAAAAAAAATAGAAAAAAAAATAGGCGAAAAAAAAAATAGAAAGAAAAAGAAAAAGCAAGCAGAAAAAGCCAAAAGCTCTTAAAACCAAGAGGCAAGAGCAAAAAGCCAATAACCCTTAAAACCAAAAGGCAAGGGCAAATAAAAAGGATCCCAAGGCTTTGAGCATCAGTGGATAGGAGGGCCTAAAGGAATAAAATCCTGGTCTAAGCGGCTAAACCAAGTTGTCCCTAACCATGTGCTTGTGGCGTGTAGGTGTCAAGTGAAAACTTAAGACTGAGCGGTTAAAGTCAGGGTCTAAAGCAAAAAAAAAAAAAGAGTGTGCTTAAGAACCCTGGACACCTCTAATTGGCGACTTTAGCAAAGCTGAGTCACAATCTGAAAAGGTTCACCCAATTATGTGTCTGTGGCATTTATGTATCCGGTGGTAATACTGGAAAACAAAGTGCTTAGGGCCACGGCCAAGACTCATAAAATAGCTGTGTTCAAGAATCATCATACTGAACTAGGAGAATCAATAACACTATCTGAACTCTGAGTTCCTATAGATGCCAATCATTCTGAACCTCAATGGATAAAGTGAGATGCCAAAACTATTCAAGAGGCAAAAAGCTATAAGTCCCGCTCATATGATTGAAGCTCTGTTTCATTGATAGTTTGGAATTTATAATATATTCTATTCTTTTTATCCTATTTTGATTTTCAGTTGCTTGGGGACAAGCAACAATTTAAGTTTGGTGTTGTGATGAGCGGATAATTTATACGCTTTTTGACATTGTTTTTAGTATGTTTTTAGTAGGATCTAGTTACTTTTAGGGATATTTTTAATAGATTTTGTGTTAAATTCACATTTCTGGACTTTACTATGAGTTTGTGTGTTTTTCTGTGATTTCAGGTATTTTCTGGCTGAAATTGAGGGACTTGAGCAAAAATCAGATTCAGAGGTTGAAGAAGGACTGCTGATGCTGTTGGATTCTGACCTCCCTGATCTCAAAGTGAATTTTCTGGAGCTACAGAACTCGAAATGGCGCGCTTCCAATTGCGTTGGAAAGTAGACATCCAGGGCTTTCCAGAAATATATAATAGTCCATACTTTGGCCAAGAATTGACGACGTAAACTGGCGTTCAACGCCAGCCTTCTGCCCAAATCTGGCGTCCAGCGCCAGAAAAGGATCCAAAACCAGAGTTGAACGCCCAAACTGGCACAGAAACTGGCGTTCAACTCCACAAATGGCCTCTGCACGTGGAACACTTAAGCTCAGCCCAAACACACACCAAGTGGGCCCCGGAAGTGGATTTATGCATCAATTACTTACTCATGTAAACCCTAGTGACTAGTTTATTATAAATAGGACCTTTTACTAGTCTTTTAGACCATCTTTGGATCTTTGGATTACCTTATGATCCTTTGATCACGTTTTAGGGGGCTGGCCATCTCGGCCATGCCTGGACCTTCACTTATGTATTTTCATACGGTAGAGTTTCTACACTCCATAGATTAAGGTGTGGAGCTCTGCTGTTCCTCAAAGATTAATGCAAAGTACTACTGTTTTCTATTCAATTCTTCTTATTTCTCTTCTAAGATATCCATTCGCACCCAAGAACGTGATGAAGGTGATGATTATGTGTGACGCTCATCATCCTTCCCCCTTATGAACGCGTGCCTGACAAACACTTCTGTTCTACATGAATTAAGCTAGAATGAGTATCTCTTAGATCTCCTAACCAGAATCTTCGTGGCGTAAGCTAGAATGATGGCGGCATTCAAGAGAATCCGGAAGGTCTAAACCTTGTCTGTGGTATTCTGAGTAGGATTCAATGATTGAATGACTGTGACGAGCTTCAAACTCGCGATTGTTGGGCGTTAGCGACAGACGCAAAAGGAGGGTGAATCCTATTCCAGCATGATCGGGAACCGACAGATGAATAGCCGTGCCGTGACAGGGTGCGTGAGCATATTATTCACTGAGAGGAGGGGATGTAGCCACTGACAACGGTGATGCCCTTGCATAAAGCCAGCCATGGAAAGGAGTAAGACTGATTGGATGAAGATAGCAGGAAAGCAGAGGTTCAGAGGAACGAAAGCATCTCCATTCGCTTATCTGAAATTCCTACCAATGAATTACATAAGTATCTCTATCCCTATTTTATTAATTAATATTCGAAAACTCCATGATTATTTTATATCCGCCTGACTGAGATTTGCAAGGTGACCATAGCTTGCTTCATACCAACAATCTCCGTGGGATTCGACCCTTACTCACGTAAGGTATTACTTGGACGACCCAGTGCACTTGCTGGTTAGTTGTATCGAAGTTGTGACAATTATGAATTAAGATCAGAGCACCAAGCTCTGGAGCCATTACCAGGATTTGTTCGAGCCTGGAGATCACAATTTCGTGCACCACAACTCAATTTACAAAACTCATATTCACTCAAAACATCCAAAGTGAACCCTATATTCTCCCCTAATTTCATCAACCATACTTCAATGGCTGATGAACGAAAATATTCTTATGCCGATTAGAAACTAGTGATAAATCCGATCGTGAGTATAGTCTAACCAACATACGAATACCACATCAAAAAATTCTAAAATCTATGACCGAGAGTATTGATCCCGGGTCGTTCTCCCTAGGAATTGCTTTAGAATGTGCATCATTGATCAGGAAAGCTTTTGTGGTTTTGAGAGTGGGTGCAAGAATTCAAACTAGCAAAGCAATCAACAATTAATGGAAATAAAAGCCTTGGCCAAGGATAAGCATTGGAAGTTCCATCATTATAGTTTCCTTCAATTATGATAGGAGTTGATTATTGCTTCACTTAGTTAACCCCCTAACAATGGAGGAAAGTCAAGTGAGAGTAACTAACTTGAGTCACAAGTCCTAGTTTCACCCTAGGGAAGTCTAGCTTTAGTGCACTCCAAGCCAATTAGCAATTCTCAATTCATAATCTACAATTGATATCCACTATTCAAGTGTCTCCAATAACTCAACCCTAAGCCAAGTGAGAGAAATCTACTCTATAGCTAAGGTTGTCATTATCACAAAGAATTGGTAGGCAATTATAGAAAACATGAGGCAATTGAGAGAAGAGAATCGAATTAAAGCTATCTATTCCAAAGAATCATCAACAATCACACAATTGAATGAAACCTCAATTCATTAATCCACATTCAAAGTAACAAAGTGAACCAAATCTAGATCTAAGAAATTGAATCAAAAGAACATCAATTAAGAGTAGAAGAAGAGTAGATCTACACCTATAGCAAAACAAAAAGTCAGATCTCACCAAGAATTCAAAGAAAACTTGTAATGGAGGATGAAAACCTAGAGAGAAGTTGGAGTTTCTCTCTCTAAAAACAAAATATAACTGACTTCCTAAAAATATCTCCCAATATGACTCTCTCCTAACACCCCTAAGCCTTGGTCTTCTTAAGCTTTTCCCTCCAAAATCTGCTCCAAAACAGGGCCTGGGAACCCCTTGAAATTGCTGGACACGTGTTTCATTTAAAAAATCATGTGCGCATATCGATGCGTACGCGCACTGCACACGTACGCGTCCTTGGGTTCTTTTGCGATCTGCGCGCAGGCGTACGGTGCGCGCGAGCGTCATAAGGAATATGGCCCAGCCATATAAGCGCGCCGGCTCCTCGCTCGGCTCCACTGCACTGGCTCTGGATGAGCGCATCCACGCGTACGCGCATGGTGCGCGTGCGCGCGCATGTGCAATCTTCAATTCCTTGATTTGTTTCATGCTCCTTCCATTCATGCATGCTTCCTTCATTCCCCTTAGCCATTTTTGCCCTATAACTTCTGAAATCACTTAACAAACGGATCAAGGTATCTAATGGTAATAGAGGAGGATTACAATATCTCAATTTTTGATGCAAAAGAAGCATATTTTCATCTATGAGGTAGAATGGGAAAGAGACACAAAATCATGTAGTTTTATATGAATAAGTGTGGAAGATCATTGATAAAACCCTTAGATTCTATGCATGATAAACCCTAAAAATGGGGGTTATCAACCTCCCCACACTTAAAGTATAGCATGTCCTCATGCTATGGGAAAGCAAAAGATCAAAGGACTACAAGGGTGTAGGACTCATGGGATGCGATCTACCTATATGAATGCTACTAGGGTGCATGCTACTATCTACTTGGCCAGGAGTAATTCAATCTTTCTAGAAGACACATATGTATGTGCACATAGAGCAAAATTATGGCAATGTATGAACTCTACCAATTCTAGTTATCAGAATAAAATATGCATGACTTGTATGAAGAACGCCCGCGAGAGCCGGGAATAAGGAATTGAGCTTCGAACCCCTCACCGGAAGTATTTGCACTCTATTCGCTCGGTGTATAGGGTTGATCACTCAATCCTTCCCTACTTCATGCTTTTTCCAAAATTTATTTTTCTTCTAACAATCAACATATATTCCATGCATGCATGCAAGTATCATGAGGTCTTTTCTTTAGGTTGTAATGGGGCTAGGGTCAAGGTAAGGGTACATATTTGGTCAAATGAGCTTGAAATTTGAATCTTTGATAAGCTTAAACTTCCCACCTAACCTATGACATCCTATACAATTCAAAAGCTATCCTAACTACCCATTCTTCACTTTTTAACATACTCATGAATTTTCTTTTCATTTCACAACACTTATGCATTGATCCTTATTGAGCTTTGCTTTGGGGCATTTTGTCCCCTTTTTATTTCTTTCTTTTTCTTTGTTTCTTTCTTTTTCTATATATATATATATATATATATATATATATATATATATATATATATATATATATATATATATATATATTTTTTTTTTCATACTATTTTTCTTTTTCTCTCTTTTCTTTTCTTTAACATCAATGCATAATATCTATACATTTTATCAATACATGAGCATGTACTCAATTCCTAATCATTTCAATAAAAATACAAGGCTACCTTTTTATTCACCCAATGTCCCAAGTTTTCCCGCACTTGAATAATACACACACACACACTAGCTTAAGCCAATCAAAGATCCAAATAAGGACATTTATTATTTTCCGCTTTAAGGCTTATAATGTGCTAAATTAAGAACAAGTGGGTTAATCATAGGCTCGAAGTGGCTAACAATGGGAGATAAAAGGTAAGGCTATTTGGGTAAGTGAGCTAATGAAATGATGGCCTCAATCATACACATGCATGAATACAAGGAATAACGGACATATAGAATTAAACAAATCAAAGATCACAATCATAGGAAGAGAACAATTTCACACAAGAAGGAAAAATAAGTGGTTATAAGATGTAACCACACCATTAGGCTCAAAACTCACTTGCTTGTGGTCTTGGCTCAAATCCCATGTTCCAAAATACATTCTTCAAACAAGTTAAGCATCAAAAGATTTTCAAATTTTAAAATTGGTAGGTTTGCCGTAAAATTCTAGTTTTCTAGAATAGAAGTCATTGCTCTAACCAAGTGGATTTATTCGGGTGTTACCTACGGAGACCGGTCGGCCGACCGACCTCCCCACACTTAGAAGTTGGCACGGTCCTCCGTGCCTTGAGTGAAACGGAGTGGTTGATCGGCTTCTGCGTGTCCATCCACTTCTTCATCATTATCGCTTTCATCATTATTGGTACCGGTGGACATGGAAATTTCCGGTTCCTCCATAGGCGGAGGCAACTTAGAAGCTTCTTGACGAAAGTGTATCGGCGTTGGTTACGCCGCTCATAACGGTCAAGCTTCTTGTGGAATTCCTCTATGCGTTGCATGGACTTTGGTGGTGCGGATGAGGAAGAGGGGATGCGCATGGGGACGGATAAGTGTGGCTCTTCGGTGTCCGCCGGAGGGTAAAGGTACCTCCCGTTTGGAACAACATCTCCGTCCATCGGGATCATGGCCCTTCTATCCTTGGTCTCTCGGGGAACACTGGCTGCGGCGACTAAGTCGGTCACTAGAGCGGGAAAAGGTAGATTCTCCTTAGCGTGAATGCGACCCATAGGTTGGCGGATGAGACGGGGGATATGCACCGGTCTCTCTGTGAGGACACACCAAACCAACAAGGCTAACTCGGCAGTGATAGATGAGCCATGGGTGCTTGGGAGCACGTAGTGGACTAGAATTTGGGCCTATGCTTGAGCCTCTCTGGTGAGAAAACGTGCGTCAATGCCCTTGGACCGGGGCCTCATCCTTCCTCGAATCTAGAATGATTCGGGTGTGGCAATGACCTTAAGGATAGCATCCCAATCAAACGAATATTCGCACCGGGCCGACAAAATCTCCTGATAGGCATCAACCCCGTCCGCTAACGGTCCGGTCTTAAGCACATTTTGAATGGCCTCCTCTGTGACGGGAACTTGCCGTCGGCGTACCAATACCGATGTGAGGGAAGGGGAATGGTAATTGGTATAAAATTCAGCCACCCATGACAAGTTTGCCTCCCGTGGCTTTCTCAATAGGAATTCCCATTGCCGCCGTTCGATGCGGGGCAAAATGAGTGGTATGACATGAGCCAGAGGGGCTAGAAGGGGCTCCGCATGATAGTTTCTTGGCTTGATCAAGGGATAGACAAGTTCACAATAGCGGTTGGGGAACTTGTTCGGATCCCTCGCCGAATTGTCTTTTTCCGAAACATCAATGTTAGCAACGCTCCTGGTCTTGGTGTGGAGGGCCTTAGCTTGCGGGCCTTGGTGTGCTCTGCTAGTAGACCGTGATGGTGCCTTCTTGGGCGCCTTTCCATTGTCTCTTTTGAGAACCATCCTAGAAAAGAAGGAAAGGTGGTGAAATTAAGCCTAAAGAGGCGCCAAGAAAGAATAATCATGCAAGTGATAAAGCACAAAAGAATAAGTGGCTTAGATACATGACAGCTGCAACATGTAACTAAGACAATATTGAAGATCATCGCTAGTCACTAGTATGTGATACATGAGTGGTATATGCATGCGAACACGAAGCATGAGAAGCGCACACTCATGACAATAACAACAAGAAGTAAGTAAAATATAGGATGAGCTTGTAGAAATAAAACAAGAAATGTAGTAAGTTCAATGTATACATGAACAAACAAGTGAATGAGAAGGGACACCAAAATAGAGGACACTTAGTCAAAATGAGTCCAAGAAGTCATATGGTTCTTTCATCAAACTCTTGGTGTGCATCCCTTTATGACAAAAACTTAGAGAAGAGTGACAATGTAGCATCCCATAAAGCATCAACAATCATCATATCACACCACTAAATACAAAAGAAAGCAAGTAAATCAAACAAACTCATCAATGCAAGAGTAAGCTCCACTTAAAACACCCATGAGAAAATGAAAGGAGAGAAAGAAATAAAATGCAATAAACAAAGAGAACATGAATGCAACTACTTAAAAAAATAAGAGCATGTAATTAGGGGGATGGAAAAAAAGAAAGGGGAACTAAAAACAAAAACTTTAGAAAGGAGGGGTACCTTAAAGGGGAAAGAAGGAGATATGGTATGGAGGTGAGAGAAGGGTTAGTGAAGGAGAGGAGAGGGAAAATAGGTGTGGGTCCGCCGGAGGTGGCGGAGAAGAAGAGGTAGGGATGGTAGAGGAGGGTAGAGGTGAAGAAGGGGGGTGGTGGTAAGAAGAAGGAAAGAAAATGGAGGGAGAAAGG
The DNA here is from genome assembly GCF_003086295.3 of Arachis hypogaea. Classification (NCBI taxonomy): domain Eukaryota; kingdom Viridiplantae; phylum Streptophyta; class Magnoliopsida; order Fabales; family Fabaceae; genus Arachis; species Arachis hypogaea. The sequence goes on along the minus strand of NC_092049.1, from coordinate 33,709,239 downwards.
CACACTTTCATTCAATTGGTTCGCAAAACCGACGCGCGCGCGCCATGCATGCGTGTGCGCGCATGGGCAAAATCAGTAACGACGCGGATGCACACGGTGCACGTGTGCGTGAAGTAGCGAAATGCGAGTGTGCGCGCGAGCGCCAGGTGCACATGCGCGTGCAAATGTGTTGTGCCCTCAGCACAGGTTGGGCACAACTCTAGCCCAACTCTCGGAAAAAAGGACCAGTAAGTAAAATTTGTTGAGCGACGCGGACGCGCACGGTGCGCTGACGCGTCGATTGGCATTATGGTCGAGGTACGCGTGAGCGCCAGGTGCGCCTACGCGTGAGTTGAGCTGGGCCAGTAGCATGAAATTGGCCCAACCAGGGCACAACTCTCTGAACGATGGCCCAGGGTCGCAAAACGCAGTAATGGCGCGTACGCGGCTAGTGCGCGCACGCGTGTTTTTGCGTGAATTGACATGGACGCGTACGCGTCTCGTGCGCGCACGCGTGATGTTGGTTATGCCCAGGGCCTAAAGCTGGCCCAGAATTTGCATAACTCTCTGGTAAATGGCCCAGGAGTTGCGAAAGCCTAGGGATGCATACGCGCACAGTGCACACATGCGTGCCCCCCCCCCCTTTTTTTTTGAATGAATAGAAAAATTGCCTAATTATCATGTATTCACTGGCCAAACATGCCAAAGAAGTTAAAAACACCTAAAATCAATGCAAAATCTAAAGAGAAGTGTGCTTCTACCACACAATCAAGTCATTCATGGAAAATCAATGCAAGTCTTTATGAACAAGTTATCCAAGGTAGGCACAAGCAATGCTAATCAAGCAAAAGTGTAGCTAAACAATTACAAAACAATGAAGAATTCAAAAAAAAAAGAATGAAAAAAAATGGTACACAAAGGAGGGAAAGGATAGATCTCACCATGGTGGGGTGTCTCCCACCTAGCACTTTTGTTTAATGTCCTTAAGCTGGACTTTCACTTGTTCATTGCTCTTTGCCCAGAGGTGTGTCTTCCAAAAGGAATACCTCAATCTCTTTGTTGCTCTTCATTTGTTCACCATGATACAACTTGAGACGGTGCCCATTGACCTTGAAGATATCCGACCTTGAAGGATGGCACAAATGGTAAACCCCATAGGGTTTCGCCTTCACTACTTGATATGGGCCTTCCCATTTTGACCTTAGTTTACCGGGCAACAATCTCAATCTAGAATTGTAAAGAAGGACTAGATCACTGGCTTTAAATTCTTTGCCTCTTATGTTCCTATCATGCACGTCTTTCATTTTTTCCTTGTAAAGTCTAGAGTTCTCATAAGCTTCAAGCCTCAAACATTCCAACTCCGCTAATTATAGCTTCCTCTCAATTTCGGCTCCACCCAAACTCGGATTACACTCCTTGATGGCTCAATACGCCTTGTGCTCTATTTCCACCGGCAAATGGCAAGCTTTGCCATACACCAACCGAAAGCGACTCATGCCAATTGCCGTTTTGTATGCCGTTCGGTAGGCCCATAATGCATCGGTGAGCTTGGCACTCTAATCTTTCCTATTGGGTTTCACAATCCTTTCCAAGATACGTTTAATCTCCCGATTAGAAACCTCGGCTTGGCCGTTTGTTTGTGGGTGGTAGGCTGTGGCTACTTTATGCATGATGCTATACTTCTTCATGAGTCCTTCCATTCTTCTGTTGCAAAAGTGTGAACCTTGGTCACTCACGATTTCTCGTGGCGACCCAAATCTACAAATGATATTATTTCTCACAAAAGAAAGGACTACATTAGCATCATCCGTCCGGGTGGGTATCGCTTCCACCCATTTGGACACATAATCAACGGCGAGTAGAATGTAGAGAAAATCATTAGAATTTGGGAATGGCCCCATGAAGTCAATTCCCCACACGTCGAAAATCTCACAAAATAGCATGGTTCGTTGAGGAATTTCATTCTTCTTAGAGATATTACCAAATCTAATGCATTGAGAACAAGATTTACAAAAATGAGAAGAGTCCTTAAAAAGAGTTGGCCACCAAAAGCCACAATCTAGGATTTTCCTTGCCGTTCTTTGAGGTCCAAAATGGCCTCCTCCTTCGGAGGAGTGGCAAGCTTCCAAGATTGAGTGGAATTCGGTTTATGGAATGCACCTCCGAATTATTTGATCTGCCCCACATCTCCAAAGGTATGGGTCATCCCACACATAGTATTTGGATTCACTTTTTAGCTTATCCCTTTGGTGTTTGGAGAGATTAGGATGGAAGGATCGAGATACTAAGTAATTGGTGATGGATGCATACCAAGGAATGGTTTCCGAGATTGCATGCAAGCCCTCAAAGGGAAATGAATCATTGATAGGAATAGTATCGTTTTTTGTATGTTCAAGGCGACTTAAATGGTCCGCCACTAGGTTTTGCGTACCACTCCTATCCTTGATTTCCAAGTCAAACTCTTGCAACAATAAAACCCATCTAATCAATCTCGGTTTGGATTCCTTCTTAGCCAACAAGTACTTTAATGCCGCATGATCCGAGTACACTACCACCCTTGAACTGAGAAGATATGCTCGGAACTTGTCCAAGGAAAAAACAATGGCCAAAAGTTCTTTTTCGGTAGTAGTGTAGTTGGATTGGGCTCCATCTAATATTTTTGATGCATAGGCTATGACATATGGATTCTTACCCTCGCGTTGTGCTAACGCGGCTCCCACGGCAAAATTTGAAGCATCACACATTATTTCAAATGGCCTACTCCAATCCGGCCCTCGTACAATGGGAGCTTGGGTCAATGCTACCTTGAGCTTGTCGAAAGCCTCCATGCATTCCTTGCTTAAATCAAACTCAATATCCTTTTGTAGCAACCTTGAGAGAGGCAATGCTACCTTGCTAAAATCCTTGATGAATTTCCGATAAAATCCTGCATGTCCAAGAAAAGAGCGGACCTCCCTCTCGGAAGAGGGGTAAGACAAACTAGATATGACATTAATTTTAGCCGGATCTACGGAGATACCATCTTTGGAAACAATATGTCCTAAATCAATGCCTTGTTTGACCATGAAATGACATTTCTCAAAATTTAAGACAAGGTTGGTGTTAGTACATCTTTCCAAAACTTTTTTAAGACTATCCAAGCAATGATCAAAAGAATCACCATATACCATGAAGTCATCCATGAATACCTCCATGCATTGCTCTAGAAAATCCGCAAAGATGCTCATCATGCACCTTTGGAAAGTTGCCGGTGCATTGCATAAGCCGAATGGCATACGCTTGTAGGCATAAGTTCTAAAAGGGCAAGTAAATGTTGTTTTTTCTTGGTCCTCTAGAGCAATGTGTATTTGGAAGTATCCCGAATAGCCATCTAGGAAGCAATAATGAGACTTACTGGATAATTGATCGAGCATTTGATCGATAAACGGAAGTGGAAAGTGATCTTTTCTAGTGGCCGCATTCAACCTTCGGTAGTCTATGCATACTCGCCAAGAGTTTTGCACCCGTGTTGCTATGAGCTCCTCGCTTTCATTCTTAATTGTGGTTACCCCGAACTTCTTAAGTACAACTTGAACGGGACTTACCCATTCACTATCCGAAATAGGGTAGATGATGTCCGCCTCAAGTAACCGTGTTACCTCTTTCTTGACAACCTCCAAAATAGTAGGATTTAATCGCCTTTGAGGTTGTCTCATGGGTCTAGCTTCCTCTTCCAAAAAGATACGGTACTCACACACTTGGGGACTTATCCCCACTAGATCCGCCAAACTCCACCCTATTGTCCTTTTGTTCTTCCTCAAAATGCGTAGCAACTTCTCTTCTTGTTGAGGATTGAGTTCCCTTGCTATAATTACCAGAAACTTGTGGGCTTCATCAAGGTATGAATACTTTAAGTGGGGTGGTAATGGCTTCAATTCTAGCTTTTTCTCTTGGCTTGCCGCTTGAACTTCTTCACCTGGATCTTCACTATTTTCTTCAATCATATTTTTCTCTTCTAGCTTTGCACAATGCACTTCCGGCACAATGGTGTCAATTAAATCACGTCGGAATACGGAATGGTTTTCCGGTGGGTGCCTCATTGCTTCTTCTAGACTAAAACTTACAACTCTCCCATCTATCTCGAATGAGTAAGTTCCCGAGTGGGCATCCAACTTGAATCTAGAGGTCCTCAAAAATGGCTTCCCAAGTAGGATAGATGATGCCCTCTCGGATTCGCTTGGTGGCATCTCAATGATATGGAAATCAATTGGGAATATCAAACCCTTTATGTCGACCAACACATCTTCCGCAATACTCGACACGGTTATTATGCTCTTGTCCGCCAAGACAAACCTAGCCGCCGACCGCTTCAACGGTGGGAGCTTCAATAGATGATAAATGGAAAGAGGCATAATACTAACGTATGCACCAAGGTCGCACATACAATCAATGAATTGGACTCCGTCAATGACACAAGAAACTAAGCAAGAACCCGGATCAACACACTTTTCCGGAATGGATCCCATCAAAGCCGAAATAGAACTACCCAATGGAATGGTTTCTAACTCATGAATTCTATCTTTGTTCATACACAAGTCCTTAAGAAATTTCGCATATTTAGGCACTTGGTGTATAACATCAAAGAGGGGGATAGTTACCTCCACTTTTTTGAACATCTTTACCATTGTTGGGTCAAGCTCCACACGCTTCTTAGCCTTTCTTGCCAATGTAGGAAATGGAATTGGTTGAGCCACTTCCTTTAAAATTTGCTCCTTTCTAGGGACTTCACTCCTTGGTTGTGGTTCTTCATCTTCAACTATTACATGTGACTCCTCCTCCTTTTCAATTTTTTCTATCTCAACTCCATCTTCTTCTTGAGCAACTTTCATCGGGTTAGATGCCGTTGACTCTCTTTCTTTTAATTGCGTTCCGGACCTCAAGGTTACGGCGTTGATGCCACCTTTGGGGTTGGGCAAAGGTTGAAAGGGTATGGCACTAGAGGTTGAGGCTTGAGGAGTGGGAATAGAAGGTGGCTCCATGCGAGCAATGAGAGGTTGGAGAGTAGAAGTGAGGCCATTAAGACTTGAGTTGAGGGTGTTTTGGAGTTCCTTTTGTCCTTGGAGTATGGATCGGAGTGTGTCATCTTGATTTGGAGATGTGGAAGGGTAGGTAATTTGTGGTGCTTGGGGTTGATTAGGTGGAAGTGGTTGTCTATGAGGTGGTATATAGGTTTGATAGTTCCTTCCTTGATTTGGTTGTTGGTTTAGGGGGTTTTGTGAGTAGCGGTTTTGTGAAGTGTTGTTGTTCCATCTTTGGTTGCCTCCGTTGTCCCTTCCTCCTTGTTGATAATTGTCCCGCCAACTTTGGTTGGAGCTATCCCTCTATCCTTGATTGGAGTTGTTACTCCATTGGCTATAGTTGCCTCCTTGTTGGGGGTACCCTTGGTTATAGTTGCTCCCTTGGTTATGGTATCCTTGATTGGAATGTTCATAGTAGGGGCGATCATAAAAGTTGTGGGTAGCCGCTAGAGTGTTATCTTCTTGGAGACTTGGACATTCGTCCGTGTAGTGGGAGTAGCATGAGCAAATGCCACACACTCTTTGGGGGACCAATTGTTTACATTGTTGGTTTTGAGGTGAAGGTTGTTGTTGAGATGGAGGTGGTTGTTGATTCACTTGGAGTTGCTTTAGAAGGCTTGTCATTTCACACAAAGTCTTGGTAAAGGTAGCGGTCTCACCACTAGAAGAAACTTCATTCACGGCCTTTGGACGGTTGACTCTTCGTCTAGCATGTTGAGTGAACTCGGCCAAGTCGGTAATGAGTTGTCATGCCTCCTCCACCGTCCGATACTTTGACAAAGAACCGTTTCTTGAAGTATCCAATAAATTCTTATCTTGCTCCCTCATGCCTTGGCACACATAGCTAAGCAAGACTTGAGTGTCAATCATATGGTTGGGACATGAATCAAGAAGTTTGCAAAACCTTTCCCAATATTCATACAAAGTTTCCATCTCGCCTTTTACAATACATGAGATCTCCTTTCTTAGCTTGTCCGTCGTTTCCACGGACATGAACTTATCAAGGAATTCTCTCCTAAGCAAATCCCAATCAGACACAACATCACTAGGCAAGGTATAGAACCACTCCTTGGCTCTTCCCTCAAGAGAGAAGGGAAAGGTAAACAACCATATAGCCACTTCATCGGATCCTTCCCGCCTAGTAGTCGAGCATACACCATGAAAGTCCTTGAGGTGTCTAATTGGATCTTGTGCGGGAAGTCCGTGGAATTTTGGTAAGAGATTGATGAGAGCGGTCTTGAGTTCAAAGTTTGCATTCAAATTGGGATGAAGCACATGTAGAGGTTGGAGAACAAAATCCGGTGCACCCGCTTCCTTGAGAGTAACTCTTCTTGGAGCGGCCATGTTGTCAAAACCTAAATCAAAAGAAAAACTATTAGTAGTATCAACAGAAGAGTAATTGGTGCCTTCGTTGGATGAAGATGATATGGTTGGTGAATTGGTAAGAACCTTTTCACCTTCCTCAAAGACCAACCGCCTCCGAGCTTGCCTAATATGAAGCAAGGTTCTTTCAATTTCCGAATCAAAGGGTGCTAAGCTCGGATTTGGTAGTGAACGCGTCATACAATGAAGGAGATAAGAAACTCATGACATCAATCGGCATCTAAACAAAGACTAATCCTAACTAACAATCAAACAAGCAAACAATCAATTAAGAGAGAAATGCAAGTATTCACATATCAACATATTCACACTAACCAATAGAATGGCACACATAAGCAATTCCCCGGCAACGGCGCCATTTTGATGAACGGAAATATTCTTATGCCGATTAGAAACTAGTGATAAATCCGATCGTGAGTATAATCTAACCAACATACGAATACCGCATCAAACAATTCTAAAATCTATGACTGAGAGTATTGATCCCGAGTTGTTCTCCCTAGGAATTGCTTTAGAATGTGCATCATTGATTATGAAAGCTTTTGTGGTTTTGAGAATGGGTGCAAGAATTCAAACTAGCAAAGCAATCAACAATTAATGGAAATAAAAGCCTTGGCCAAGGGTAAGCATTGGAAGTTCCATCATTATAGTTTCCTTCAATTATGATAGGAGTTGATTATTGCTTCACTTAGTTAACCCCCTAACAATGGAAGAAAGTCAAGTGAGAGTAACTAACTTGAGTCACAAGTCCTAGTCTCACCCTAGGGAAGTCTAGCTTTAGTGCACTCCAAGCCAATTAGCAATTCTCAATTCATAATCTACAATTGATATCCACTATTCAAGTGTCTCCAATAACTCAACCCCTAAGCCAAGTGAGAGAAATCTACTCTATAGCTAAAGTTGTCATTATCACAAACAATTGGTAGGCAATTATAGAAAACATGAGGTAATTAAGAGAAGAGAATCGAATTAAAGCTATCTATTCCAAAGAATCATCAACAATCACACAATTGAATGAAACCTCAATTCATTAATCCACATTCAAAGTAACAAAGTGAACCAAATCTAGATCTAAGAAATTGAACCAAAAGAACATCAATTAAGAGTAGAAGAAGAGTAGATCTACACCTATAGCAAAACAAAAAGTCAATTAGCAATAGATCTCACCAAGAACTCAAAGGAAATTTGTAATGGAGGATGAAAACCTAGAGAGAAGTTGGAGTTTCTCTCTCTAAAAACAAAATGTAACTGACTTCCTAAAAATATCTCCCAATATGACTCTCTCCTAACACCCCTAAGCCTTGGTCTTCTTAAGCTTTTCCCTCCAAAATCTGCTCCAAAACAGGGCATGGGAACCCCTTGAAATCATTGGGCACGTGTTTCATTTAAAAAATCATGTGCGCACATCGACGCGTACGCGCACTGCACGCGTACGCGTCCTTGGGTTCTTTTGCGATCTGCGCGCAGGCGTACGGTGCGCGCGAGCGTCATAAGGGATATGGCCCAGCCATATAAGCGCACCGGCTCCTCACTCGACTCCACTGCGCTGGCTCTGGATGAGCGCATCCACGCGTACGTTCACGGTGCGCATGCGCGCGCATGTGCAATCTTCAATTCCTTGATTTACTTCATGCTCCTTCCATTCATGCATGCTTCCTTCATTCCCCTTGGCCATTTTTGCCCTATAACTTATGAAATCACTTAACAAATGGATCAAGGCACTAATGGTAATAGAGGAGGATTACAATATCTCAATTTTTGATGCAAAAGAAGCATATTTTCATCTATGAGGTAGAATGGAAAAGAGACACAAAATCATGCAGTTTTATATGAATAAGTGTGGAAGATCATTGATAAAACCCTTAGATTCTATGCATGATAAACCCTAAAAATGGGGGTTATCAATGGCATCACACATGGTAGCCCCTGCCTCTGATTCAACCAAATTTGCGACCAGAAGAAAAATAAACCAACCCATCCAACTGTGCCCAACACTGCAGCAACCTTGAACATCCACTCGATGTCCCTCACTTTTGCTTTCAGGGCCGCAACTTTCCACTTCATCCTTATAACTTACGGATCCTCACTCTCTACTTCTGGTGTCTGCCCATCGAAAGAACTCACACTATTCTTTGATCTACAGCATCCCACCAGAGTCAGTACCCAGAACAAACAAAACATTGTCATCAATCACCAACAAAAATTTAAAAAACGAACTTCATAGTAGACACAGCCCCACAATCGTCGCCCAGGGTTGTTCTTCGTTCTCGAAATTCTTAGCACGGGTCTCTCACCATGTCCACAAAGAAGCTCCCTCTTCTGCGCAGATGACCGACTCCGAGGCGACCGTGAGCTCTCGGTAGCCATGGCTCCACCCAACTTCGCGAACCCTAATAGCTGCTCTGTTACATTGGTTCGGGATGAGATTTTGATTTAATCCCAACCCTCCCCAACCAACCAGTTATATAAATAAATAAATAAATAAATAAATAAATAAATAAATAAATAAATAAACTTTATTTATTAAAAGCTCAACTGCCAGTAACAACTAAAAGGGCAAAAGTGTCCAAAAATTTTGTTTCGTGGAGGGAAGGATGATTTTAAAGCATTTCTGAGCATTGGGGATGATTTTAATAACAAAAAAAGGCTCAGGACGAATTTAATTTTCACCCCAGACCTTAGGAACGAAATTAGTACTTAACCTTTAAATTAACCTTGAAAGTATCAAATATAAATTATTAATTAAAACATATCTTCTTTTATTAATTCAAGCACCTCGTACCTAACTAGAATCACTTTCAGTATTTCTTCGTCAACAACACTCAACATGTTACTACCATCATAATTTGTCACGTCCCAACAGCAATCCTCCATCAACGCAAAGATAAAATTTTGACCAGAAATAAGCATACCTATCATCAAAGATTAACTGCTTTAAATTTAACTAACAAACAAGAAATTAAATTCTAAATTCAAATAACCATTCTAACCAATAAAACAATAACTTTTTACAAATTCAGTTATTCACCGTATCTTTATTTAAAAATAATTTACTAGCAAGTACAAATTTAAATAAGAATTACTTAAATATTTTTGTTCACATTAACCATTAACCTACACATAATTTACGTTATTATTAAATTAACCTATACATAAATGAATTAACAACTAAATTAACATTGTTAAGTATAAAAAATCTGGTCATCAACACTGTATCTATTTTTTAAATTTTATCGAAAATGTCAATCCTAAACACTAAATCCCTTATCATTAAATATTAAAATTCTTAGCAATCCAATTTTAAAATGAAAAACTCAAGCCATCTAATTTTAATCTCTAAACAATAAACCACAAACCCTGATTTCTTAATCATGAAACTTAAATTATCCAATCTTGAGCTCTAAACCATCCAACCCTAAATTCTAAACAATATATTTCTAAATTCTAAATTCTAAAGTTTTCTATACTAAAACCTAAACCTTAAAGCATCTTACACTAAACCCTAAATCAAGTAATAATAAATATGAATAACTACACCATTTTATTCACAAGTTTAAAAATAATGAAACAACAAAAAGAATTTAAATGGCTTTTAATCCAATTTTAATATGTTAGACTTTATTTAAATATTATGAATACAAAGTAAATAATTATTTTTTAAAAAATTTTTATAAGGCTCATTTTTGAAAGGATTCATTTTTATAACAATACTTATCATTTCATAATTTTAGAACGAATTAAATATAAAAAGAAAAAGTGAAAAAAAATTAGCAATAAAATTCACCTAAATGAATAATGAAGGAATGTTATCATATGATATTCGATAATAGATAATACTCTACTTAATCTCTATATTAACTAATTGAATGTATAAAATTGGCAACATTCATTTTAAGAATAAATCACATAAATAAACTGAATGAGTTTTAAATTTACTTGAATGTCCTAAATGCAAACCGATTATATGAATGTTTCAATTACATATGATTCGAATTAGTAAGTGTACTAGTAAATCGAATTCATTGGAATCAATTTACTATGAAAAAAATCTTAGTGAAGACTATTTCATGTAAATCGAATCTATTTAATTTACGTACAACGAAGCCACTAGCTTCGATTTAATAGGAACAGCTTCTATGGAGATAAATCGAAACTATAACAATCGAATCACACTCAAGGTAAATCAAATTCATGGGTTTCGATTTAATGGTTTTGACAAAAATTTGCAATAAATTCATATAACCTCTTTGCATTTTGGACATTCATATAAATTTAGAAGGCATTCAGTTTGTTTATGTGATTTACCCTCATTTTAATCTTTCCGGTCACACACACACACATATGAATCATTCTAAATTAGCATCCATCTAACATATTCTTTTTGTGATTATTTTTCATCAATAAATTATTTATTATCAAGCATGAATATAACTTGTTAAATAACATGATGCCATTTAGTAAAATACTCATGAAAAAAACATATATATTTCATTTTTTCGTAAAAATTATAAATTATATTTTGAAATTCCAACAACTATATTAACTAAATATATTCAAAATATTTACCAAGGTTTTATGAAAATAATTCTAATTAAACACTAAATTCTATCATCGATTTAGAATCGTTACAATATAAAATTTTTATCACATACCAAAAATATTATCATCAAAATAAACCCTAAACGAACTAAAATTAAATTCTAAATGCTAAAGCATTTTATTCTTGTGCACTATTATAATTTTTTTTTATAACATAAATTATTTATCCTACTACAAAAATTAACCATATAACTAATAATAAAATCATAACTAATGAATGATTATAGTCTAAAATATTATTAAGAATAAGATTGTTGAGAGTATTAGAATAAAAATAACATGTGAAAATAAGACTAAATTAATATTTTCAAGAACACAAAACTACATCTTCCATGACAAAAAAAATTGTCCACTTTTCATAAAAAAATCAATCAACACCTACATCTACACAGAAAAAATCAATTAAGACCCAAACAAAAACAATTCAAATAACCCCCAAATTCATAAGATATTATGTTTATTATTTTCGTTTTTCATAAAAATAAATTTAATTAAGACCCAAATCTAGAAAAAAAACTTGGCCTGGCCCAGAAACATATCTCCATTAAAAAAAAAATAAAAACCAGCCTATCATTATCATTCATAATTAATAACTAATAAACTTTACATCATTAAATATTTTAATTCATCCACTACAGTGGGGTCCACACCCTGCACCAAGATCAGCTTTTGTCTTCTACTATAGATTTAATTGCACACTCTCTCTAGACACTTGTTCTACTAAGAGAATGACAACAAATTTTCTACACATATAGAAGGAATCTCTCTTCTACATGATAGAATTCACCTTCATATATATTTATATATCTTATTTTCTTTATATGCAAGTTTTTCGTTTACGTAAGCATTACAACTTTTGTTTTAGACTTTCCTTCAAAGGTTCCTCGTTATAAAATTCCTTTCAACTATTTTTATATAATTTTTTTACTTTTAGAGGTCGTAATACCTTGCCACCTCAGCTTTATGACTTAAGCATAAGACTCTGTGTGGTAGGGTGTTACATTATGGTATCAGAGTAGTTCCTTCTCGTAGAGCCTGGGGAATGAACTGACTATACTTCTGAGCATACTCTGGCTGTGTGTATATGCTATTTAGGATGTCCGCTTGACATATATAGCATAAAAGTTCATGAGCATTACTTTTGGAGATTCGAAGTACTAGACTTGAGATGCTAAGACTGATCACCTTAAAATCAATTGTTCGGTGTGGACAAGACCCAAAGGGCGTCTCATGGATGTGAGTGAGGTGATATGGTTGGCGATAGGGCGGCTGCACAGGCAATTGCTGACGGGCTGAGACAGCAAGCTAGAAACAGTGATAGAGGCAGTAATGGACCTGGTGATGAAAGAAACCAAGGGATTAGAACTCTTACTGTTAGACTAAAGGTCAATAGTGCTTAGTTAGAGGGATAAAGAGATTCAAGGAGTATTCTGGAAAAATAGACGAGTGATTAAGTCCTTAATAGTTTAGAATCAGAGTGGCGCTGCGGAAGCGCGATGATTTTTGGTGACTCTAGAATTGAAGTGATAGGAGAAAGAAGTCTTGGGATGTGAGAATGATTCGAGGATTAACATAGGATCGAAGAATGGAATGTGTGAGTGTGTGGTTTAGGTTATAGTATATTAACTCCAACTAAGAGATTGAGGATTTGTATAGTGTTTGAGATTGTTGAGAAGGATTAGAGAATTGATTCGATTTAGAAGGCACCTATAAAGGATAATAAAGTTTACGGTCGTTAAGAAAGAGCTAGACAAAACCAAGAATGAAATAGACGGGCATAGCTTAGGCTTGAATTTGATTAAGTTTATGATCTTGTACCTGAGACTGGAGAATGTAAATTAGTGTTTGAAGTAAGATTGGGAGAATGGCAAAATGAATTGTTAGGTGTCGGTTGAATTTGAGGAAGCATATATGAAGATTTGAGAGTGAATTTTCAAGGACGCTAGATAAACTAAGGTCAAAATGGAGGAAGCGTTAGAGATAAGTCATTGCAGAGATTGGCATGGGTGGAGAAACTATCTGTTAGGTCGGAAAGGAAACTACTCTAGTGAACTCTTGTAGTGAGCAAATTTTTTAGGACAAAAATTTCTGTTAGGGGGTAGGATGTAAAATTCGAGAAATTAGTAAATAATTAGTAAATAAATTTATTATTATCTTAATAAATTAAAAATAGAATTTTATAGTTTAATGATATAGAGCTAATTAAAATAAAAATTTTGACACTAATTTTTAAGAATTTGGCCCAAGATTGGGCCAAACGGGCCGAGCTGGACAAACTGGGCCCGTATTGGGCCCAAGGCCCAACTCAAAGCACTAATACCCATGAGCTTCAGCTCATTTCCCTTCAGCCACACATTGAAACACGCCGAAGCAGCCTTGGGAAGGAAAGAACATAGAGCAGCAACACCAAACCCTTGTTTTGATTTCAATCCAGCATAATTTTTCACTTCGAGTTTCGATCGCCGCACCGTTTACTACCATGTGTCCACAGTGACGAGCTCTACAAAGTCCAGTACTCCATTAGTACGAAAGCCATGTCTTCATTTCCAATTTCTTCTCCCCTAATTTTGAAAATTAATGGGTGCATGTGTTGAGATTTGGTTAAATCTTGATGTTTAGGATCATATTAACCTTGAGAATATGCTGCGTCTTGTTTCGATCTTCCGTTGGTAAGATGAGGAATATTTAATCCTTTTTAAGTTATCTAATTAGTGAATTCTATGGTAATTTTAGTGTTATTTTGTGAAATTAGTTTAGATTTTTCATTTTGGAGACAAATTGGTGGAGTTGGAGACTTGATATTAGATTTTGGGAAACTGGAGACCCGTTTGGTGTGACCTTGGAAGCTTGGGTTTTGTGAAACAGTGACAAATGGTGACGTTCTGGGTTTTAGGAGGAATTGGCCAAGGTATTGTTTTTGTTTCTCGTATATAATATCTAATGTGTTGTGAAAACTTAGGTTTGATAACCATAGGATAAGTTGTATGATATGGAAGATTGAGGATTAGTGAATTGTTGTTAGTATTGTTGAGTTTAGTGGTTGGATTGTATGTTGAATGTATATGTATGTGTGTTGTGTGATTGGGTATGATGATGAATGTTAATGGTATGAAATGTGATGTATGACAATTGTGATGTTGAATATTGGTGAGATTTGGGTCCAACGCCGTGACCGGTAAGTCCGGGTAAGTATACTGAATTAAAATTGGCATAGTTTGCATGTTGTATGTTGAGGCATGGATATGATGTATGTGAATGTAAGTGATGTTTTGGTTGAGGTATTATAGAAAATATATATAGAAATTGTGGTATATAGTTGGGGGGGGGGTTGGTAAGTTACTTAATGCAGAATTTTCTGCATATAAAGCAGCAACTTTGAATAAAGACTGGGAGTAATCTAGACATGATTTTTTATCCAAATTATTTTTCTATAAAATTTCAAGAAGCCAAAATGTCTCCATAAAAATTTCAGGATATTTGGCCAAGTGGTTTGGAAGATGTGAATTTTTTAAATTTAGTAGTTGCTGTAGAATTTTCTGGTTTTCTGTTTCTGCAGTACCAACTTCAAGCCACAAGAACTTTTGACTTATTTGAAATTTTGAGTTGATTTCAAAGGAATTTTAAAAATCTGTGGGTCTATTTTAATTTAGTACAAATTTCATGTCCATAGTTATTTTGTAGAGTTAGTCTCTTGGAAGCTGGGCTATTTGTAGAAAATTCAGAACCAATTACTAGAAACAGGGCAGCACTTCCAATTGACATTTAATTAATCAAACAAAGTGCTATGAAACTAAAACCTTTTTTTCCTAAAATTTAGGAGTGTAGAGTGTATCCTCACCAAAATATAGAAGTAACGGATTAGAATTGAATTTATTATAGAATTTTCAAAAAAGAGCTGCCTGTTGTATTTTTCTTAATCTTCTTAAGTGCAGTAGCAGATTTTTATTGAATTTGTTATCAAATTCAATTCTAATCCAAATGCGGTAAAAATTTGATTTAGATCCAAAGGATATGTCCAAATTTGGCATTATGTATGAACGTAGCTAAGCAAAAGTGAGTAAGTTCTCCCTAAGACACATTTAAAGTTAAACGGTGATAATTGGCGATGAAGTGGCAATTACGAGCTCGAGAAGTGACTGATTTATTTGATGAGATGTTGAAAATGATGAATAAGACATGATTGAGAATGATGCGATGTTCATGGACTGTGATATTATGAGATGATGATGAATGAGTTTGATAAGAAATTATGTATGAATATATTTTTAAATGTTGAGATGATGGATAATGGTTTGGAGGATAGACGAGTAATCCCTATCCGAGTTATGCTTTTGTGAATAGATGAGTAATTCCTATCCGAGATGAGATTTTGAGGATAGACAAGTAACTCCTATCCGAGATGTGATTTTATGGGTAGACGAGTAATTCCTATTTGGGGATAGACGAGTAATTCATATCCGAGTCATAGCCAGTGGATAGACGAGTAATTCCTACCCGGGTTATGGTTTGAGCCATCTACCTGAGTAGACGAGTAATACCTATTCTGGGTTGGGTGAAACACCGGCATGAGGAGACGAGTAATACATGTTCCATGTTGTGGTGTTCTGTCCATGGTTAGCTACCAAGACATGTCACGTTCGGCTATATAACCAACAGATGAGACTCATCATCCATAGGGCAGACATACATCATATGCATATATTTGATTTGCTTGTTTGTGCATTAATTGGGTGTGCCTATGTGAATTAGTATGCCTAATTGTTATACTTGCTACCTGCATTAATTGTACTCTAATTGTGTTTGTCTTTGTTTGTTTGTTTGTCTGTGTGGTTCTACCGGAGTTTGGAGGATTGAGGGTTTTGATTAGGAATTTGATCATGTTTAGAACCTTAGAGAACTACCCCTTTTTTATGGTTTTTGTCTTAAATCTTTAAGTTTTATAATCTGAGTGTCGGCATTCTAGGATTGCCTCTGGCTTTCCCGGGGATCTTATTTATTATATATGTGGGCACCTTAACCATATTGAGAACCCCCGGTTCTTATCCCATACGATATTGTTATTTTTCATATGCAGGTCGAGAGGCACCTCGGTAAGCGTCTGTAGTTCATTCTGCAAGCGAAGTGTAATATCTTGGGACTCCATATTTTGGGCTTATATGTTTATTATTCTGTATTTAGATTATCCTATGTATATTTAACTTTATTTTGTCCTTCTTAGAGGTCGACGTGGAGAAGAGGTTGTTGTTTTATCTGTTTTGGGATATTTTGGATTATGTATACTTATGTAAATACTTTTCGGCCAACCTTGGCTTCGCAGATTAAGCCCGGAGCTTGAATATTTTGTATTTTTTGACACTCCCTTTTCATTATTCGTATATATATATATATATATATATATATATATATATATATATATATATATATCTTATGTTTCTTCGTACACTAGTTTTTCATTTACGTGAGCGTTACGACTTTTGTTTTAGACTTTCCTTCAAAGGTTCCTCGTTAAAAAATTTCTTTCAACTATTTATATATATATTTTTTACTTTTATATGTCGTAATACCTTGTCACCTCAATTTTATGACTTAAGCATAAGACTCTGTGTGGTAGGGTGTTACAAGAATGACCAACTGGCCAGTAACCATGCTAAGTATTTGGCAGCTATGACCCACCTAGCAAATACTATGCAAGGGAATGCTGCTCCGACCGCTCAGGCTTTGGAAAGGATGGGAAATGGGAACGGTAACGGAAATCGGAATGGAGAAGGTGCGGGCCACGGCATGGGTGGTGGTGTTCCGATGACGTTAGCCACCTTTCTAAAAGTTAACCCACCAAGGTTTAAGGGATCGACAGATCCTATTAAAGCAGATAATTGGTTTCAAGCCATGGAGCGAGCGTTGCAAGCTCAACATGTCCCAGAGAATCAGTTTGTGGAGTTTGTAGCCTATTAGTTGTTGGGTGAGGCACAACACTGGTGGCAAGAGAAGTGCCGACTGATGTAGCTACAGAATGGGGACATCCATGGGAACTGTTTTAGACTCTATTCTATAAGAAGTATTTTTCGGAGTTGATAAGGGAAGCAAGGGGAATTGGAACTCATGCAGTTGAAGCAAGAGTCTATGACCATAGTAGAGTACACCAGCAAGTTTGAGGAGCTTTGCAGATTTTTGAGGGTTTACCAAGGTGCTCCCGAGTCTTATGAAGGTTGGAAGTGCATTAAGTACCAAGGAGGGCTCAAAGATGACATCATGACTGCGGTGGCTCCTTTAGAGATTAGGAGATTCTCTGAGTTGGTAAACAAAGTAAGAGTTGTGGAAGAATGTGACAAGAAGGTGGCTTTGGTGAGGGTTGTAGAGGATGGTGCCAAGAAGATAACTGTGGCGAGAGATAATCGTGATGGTACTAACAACTGAGGTCGTGGAGATTACTTTCAGCCGAGGGGACAAAGTGGGATGGACATGCTCCTCAATATCTTCAAGGGCAAGGGAATTTCGGAAGGAACAACAACGCCTAGTTTCACCAAGTGTGGGGGAATCGTCTGTGTTATATTTGTGAGCTGCCTGGACACCTAGCCAAGAACTACTACCGTAGGGAAAACCAGAACACGGTCGGAATCAGCAACCAGGCCGTGTGTTCGCTTTGGATACGAGTGAGACGACGGAGTCAGATCTTTCGATGAGAGGTAAGCATGTAAAGTTGTTATGATATGTTGCTTGGACCTAAGGGTAGCTTAGTTCTCTATTTTGAAAAATCGTCGTTAGAACAGAAGAGTTTAAGGTTTTTGTTGGAAGTAAACTGGGAAAAGAAGATTCTAGTGGATGTAGTCAAGGAACTTGGATTTGTGATGACGAACAATCAGAGTGACGCAGCGAAAGCGTGGTGATTAGCATTTTTGAGGGCGAAAATTCTTTTTTAGGAGGGGAGAATGTAAGAACCGGAGTTTTCACGTAAAACGACTTAAGTAGAATAGAATAATTTAATTTCTCGGAATAGGTTCAAAAATATAAAAGTGTTTTCTTTAAAGTATAAATGTGAGATTTAGATTCAGTGGATTTATGTGAGTGGGAAAATGTTTTCTTTTGAAAATTTTCGCATAAAAACGCGTACTGATAGATTAGCCGACAGTATCGGCTTAAGTCTGTCCAGTTGATGCGTGCGCATCATGTTGTGCTTTTTCTATGCTTTTTCATATATGAAATAAACGCATAATGCTTAATTATGGAGAGTTTTTGTGTTTAAATTAGATATTTCTTTCATACTTTTTATTACATGATTCTTGTAGGAAAATTTAGGAAAAGAGAAGCACAAGCACAAGGAGGAATCAAGAATTGAAGACGAGTGCAAAGAGAATTCAGAGATGCTGTCAACCCTGACCTCTTCACACTCTAACGAGCATAACTTGAGCTAAAGAGGTCCAATTGACTCGATTCCAATGACATTGGAAATCCAACATCCAGAGCTTTCTAACGATATTTAATAGTCTATAATTCTTTTCTAGAATCATGGCCAAGTTGGCGCCAAACTTGGGATTCTCAAAGTTTGCCACCATGATCATTACAAGCCCCCCCCCCCCCCCCCCGGATTTACGGTGGTATGGTGGCGCCAAACTGGAATTCTCCAAGTCTGGCTCCAAGATCAAGATAAAACCACATTTTTGCACAGGAAGGGTGGCGCCAAACTTGTGATTTTCTAAGTTTGGCACCATCTCTAGGATTTTGAAAGTGGTCCCCACGCCCCAGAAGCCAGCAATGAAGATGTGATTTTTATTTTGATTAAACTTTTATTTTATTTACAAATAGGAAAAGATTTTATTAGTTTTAGAAAATATATTTTACATTAATTAGGATTAGATATAAAAGAGAAAATATTAAGCCCTTTGGGCTCTCTTCTCTTTTACGCACCTTATTCCGCACTTTACAATTTTTCTGAATCCTAGTTTTCTCTTTGAGCCATGAGCAACTAAACCTCCACTGTTAAGGTTAGGAGCTCTGTTTATTCTATGGATTGATACTATTACCCTTCTATTTTAATTCATGTATTGATTTAAATTTCAAGAATTTATTTTCGTTCTTCATCTTAAGGATTTGGGTAGATCGGAAGAACAACCCTTATTCTATTTGAGTTCATGTGAACCTTGGAAAAGCAATTTACTTGAACAACAGCTTGAAAATGGTTTCTCCTAAACCACTAATTTATTTGAACTTAACAGGATACGTGACATATAATCCTTATATGTTTGGATAATTAGGGTTTCTGTGGCTAATAAACTAGAACTGAACTTCACCTTCTAATTGAAATTAAGTGACCAAGAAATTGGCAGTTAACTAGATTAGAGGAGACTAAATTGCTAAGGAATTAGGGTTTAGTCACTTATAGTTTGCCATGGATTGAAAATTACATGATTAAAATAGTTGGTAAGAAATAGAAATCCGGAAGATAAACAACTCTGAAACCTTAACTGTTTTCTCATATATTCTTCACACTAATTTACTATTTTCTTTTCTAATTCTCTGAATTTACTGTTTAATGTAATTGAAACCTCAAACACCATTTTATGCTTGTCTAACTAAGTAAATCACTCAACCATGGTTGCTTGATCCATCAATCCTCATGGGATCGACCCTCACTCACCTGAGCTATTACTTGGTACGACCCGGTGCACTTGCCGGTTAGTTTGTGGACTTTAAATTCCACACCAAATGGAAGGAAAGCACAAAACAGAGCTTCTGAAGAAACTGGCATCCACGCGATCGCATGAATGAAGCAATCACGCGCCAAGCGCGAATCAGCAGTGACGCGGCCGCATGACTGACGCGGCTGCGCGCTTTAAGCAGAACTCACATGACACGGTCGCATGACTGACGCGACCGCGTGGCAAAGAAATGCTCCGAATGACGCGACCGCGTGACCCACGCGGACGCGTGACAGAGGCCACGCACCAGAAATTGCAGAAAACACTCATAGCAAATTGTGAAGCCCTTTTTGGCCCAAATCCAAGTCCAGAAGGCATAGACCAGAGGTTACAAAGTGGGAAAACGCATCCATTCAGAGGGAGCTCGCCAATTTTCACTTTTCATGATTTAGATTTAGTTTGAGAGAGGTTCTCTCCTCTCTCTCTTAGGATTAGGATTAGGATTTAGGACTTCTCTTAGTTTGTAAGAGTGACTCTCGATCTAGGTTTAATATTTACTTCAATGCTTTTATTCGTACCTATAAATGTTGCCAACTTGACTTATGAATCCTTCCCATGTTATGATTTGAATTAATGATTATTTGAGGTATTTCAGTTATTGATTGCTTTCTCCTGAATTTGTGCTACCATTGCTTTCTATCTAAGGACATTTTTATTCCAACAATTTTACTTTTTCCCTTTTGGTCTTGGTTAAGAAATCATTAACTTAACATTATTAAACTCAGCATAATTGATAATCGTTATCTTGCTAATTGAACTGAACTTCAATAATCCCAACTTTTTCTTAGGAAATAAATAGGATTCGAAGGTCAAACTAATTAGTCCCTTGACTTTCCTTTACTTTAGTAAAGGTTAACTAAGTGGAATTTAGATTCAACTTTCATTATTGTTGAGAGAGATAACTAAGTTGGACTTCCAATTTCTCTTACCTTGCCAGAAGTTTGCTTTATAGTATTTATTTATTTTAATTGCCATCTACTTCATTTGTCATTTAAATCACTTGCTTCTCACCTTCTAAACCCCAATTACAACCTTTATAGCCAATAATAAGAACTTACTTCCCTGCAGTTCCTTGAGAAGACGACCCGAGGTTTAAATACTCGGTTAACAATTTTTAAAGGGGTTTGTTATTTGTGACAACCAAAACGTTTGTAAAAAAGGTTGATTTCTTGGTTTAGTAACTATACTTACAACGAGAGTTTATTATAACATCTAAACCATCAATCTTCGGTTCTTCACGTACGCGTGAATGGGCGAAAATGCAACATGACGCGTACGCGCCATGTACACGTATGCGTGGATGAAAAATAAAAAAGGCTTCTGCGTTCACACTATGCATGCAAACGCTGCGAACAGAGCTCTTGTTGTGATGTGTGCGTGGGCACAGGGCATGCACAGAAAGGCAAAAAAATTTTTTTTCAGGAACGATCATGTGTGCGCGCGCACATAAGCAAAAAGGGGCAGGGGTTCATGCGCACAGGCTGTGCCAGCACTGCAAACAGAGGGCATAATAATTAGTGTCGGTGCGCACAAGTCGATGCTTATGCACAGGAAGCAAAAATAGAAGTTGTGCGCACACACAGGTAGATGCGCACGCACAGATGTCCTGTTTTTCAAAAAAAAGTTTTAAAAATCTAAGGCAACAAGCCTTAGCTCAATCAAAATTCAACATCAAAACATGCAAGAACCCCATAATTTCATGATCCAAACCAAAATTAAACTAACAAAGCTCAAAATTAAACTAATTCTAAGCTAACCAAGACAAGCAAACATGCAATAAACCAAAACTATAAACAAGGAAAGGATAAGAACAATGTTAACATGGTGGGGTGTCTTCCACCTAGCACTTTGGTTTAATATCCTTAAGTTGGACTTATGGAGAGCTCTCACCCAAGCTTGTATCCTCCAAGGCAATTGAGATCCCCAAGCTTGTGCACCTAATCTTGTGAATTCCTTCCATTCCTTCTAGGAAACAAGCAATTGAAATCCCAATTCCTATACACAACAGCAACAAAACTCACAATGAAATGGGTGAGAAATCATAGGATAAAGAGAAAGTGAAAATCAAAGGTAGTAAGAACGAATAAAATGAACTCCTAAAACTAGCAAACACAAGCAATCAATCAAAACAAGCTATTCACATATTCACATATTCACATATTAACATATTTACATCAACCAAAAGCAAGCAACTTATGTACAATCAACCAAAATTAAGCTATTCACACTATTCACAATATGTACAACAGCCAATAATATACACCAGTGCAACTTCCCCAGCAATGGCGCCAAATTTGGTGATGACCAAAAGCATAGGAAATGAGAAATTAACAAGATAACATAAGAAAATTAAAACAATAAAACAAAGAAAGGTAGAAGAAACTAGAATAAAACAAGAATTAAACATAGAAATTACAAGAAATTAAACTAAGAACCCTAGGTTCTAGAGAGAAGGGGGAGCTTCTCTCTCTCTAGAAAATGAACTACATCACTAAATTCTAACCCTAATTGCTCCCCCCTTCACATGGAATGATGCCTTCCTTGATATAGGTAGAATCAGCTTCAGAGAGTCTCAAAACTGGGCTCTGGATGCCCAGAAATTGCCCCCAGCGATTTTCATTAAGTGAGTCACGTGCTGGCTACGACGCGTACGCGTGGGTCACGCTTACGCGTCGCCAAACTCGCGCGGGTGCGTATGTACGCATCATTATGCGCACGCATGGAAGCTAAATCTTTTAAAACTTCATTTCTTCATTCTTTCTCCCTTTTTGCATGCTTTTCCATCACTTTTTCCATCCATATTAGCCTTGTAAACTTGAAATTACTCAGCAAATACATCAAGGCACCCAATGGAATGAAAGTGGAATAAAATTGATCAAATTAAGCACAAAATAGCATGTTTTTACAATTAAGCACAATCTAGAGAGAAAACACAAAAGCATGCTATTCAGATGAATAAATATGGGTTTATGTGATGAAATCCACTCAAATCAAACCAAAATATATCATAAAATATGGATTCATCACGCTGGGTTTGAGAGAGGAGAGGAAGAAGAAAAGCACTATTCATCTCCTCCTTCTTTTGGCCATATCTTGAGCTACGGAGCTCCGATTGACGAGCCGTTTGCAGCCATATCTTGTCAAGCTCTTCATTTTTATCTTAAGAAAGTGGTAATAAACTCACTCTTTTCTTCCCAATTTTTCTTCCCTATGTCATTTTTGAAAATGGCTCTTTGGGTTGTTGAGTTTTTATGTGTTCTTGTTGTTTAGGTGTAATCTATCTTGGGTGAGTAGTAGATTTTACCCCAAAAACTTATTGGATAAGGTAAGATATCACTAAACCCTTGTGTTTAGTTGAATGTCATAAACCCAAGCTTTGATTATTGTTGTTTTTCATGATATAGATTGTTCTTGGTGTTGTTTGGTGTTGGTTAAGGGCTTGAACGCCTATGGTAAAGTGGTTTTGTGTGTGGAGGATAATCGACCAAGGTATAGTTTTGGTTTCCTTTATGTTGTATATAATGTTTTGTGAAACTTAGACTAGTATCCGTTAAGATAAGTTTGAATAATGTGGTTGTATGATTAGTTGTATATAAATGCTATGTTTGATTAAGGTTTAGATGGAAGTTGTATGAGTTTGAATATGATGATATGTATATATATATTGGTAGATGATGATTATTGAAGAGTATGATGCCTTGATGAGTTATAATTTTGGGTGTTGAGGTTGAAGATGTTTGTTGATGATGATATGGATTTTTGGTTGTTGTGGTTCATGTTGAGAATAAATGATTGAGGAATTTTGGTGTGAATTTAGGAGGAACTGAAGTTGAAGGAGGTGAGTATTAAGAGGCTTTGATAGTTACGTGATTGATAAATGTTTCGGGAGTATCTATAATGATTTTGGGGTTGTTTTGAGTATGTTTGAATTTGTTGGGTTTGGAAATTTTAGAAAATTTGTGAATTGTCTCCGTTGGTAAAAATCTGTTTTTGGTAAACTTTGGTGGATCATAACTTGAGCCTCAGTTTTTAAAATTGGTTTAAAATTGTTTTAAATAAAATATAATTTAGAAAACTTTAAATTGATATAAAGTTTGAGAAAAATAGAGTTTTGTAGAGGAAGTTATGAACGTTTAAAGTTTGGGGTCTAAAACTGAAATTTTTGCAACTTAACTTTTTCTGGATTCTGATATACATGCGTACGCGGACCCATGCCTCATACGTGGATGGTGGCCTCTGTACAGCACTCCCGTATATGCGGCACATGTATGTGTACGTGGGATGACCCAATTTTCTTGTATGCGTACGCGGACGTCCCTTCTTTAACGTGTGCGTACGCACGATAGGGAGTGCATACGCACAATTTCTATTTTTGCTGAAAATGTGTTTTTCTTCACTTTTGAGGGCTCCCTAGCTTTCTAAACTTCCATAACTCTTCCTTAAGACTTGTGGCTAGTAATTAGACTCTAAGACTAGTGAAGATGGGCTAATTAATATAAATTGGTAAATTTCTATATGAGTTTAGAAGATGGAGAATTAGGTTCCTGTAGTTGTGGGTGAGCAGGCAGAATACTATATTAGTGGTGACTCAGAGGGCTTGAGAGGTGATGATAGTTAATGATAAAATTGAGGGAATGTAAACTAGTGATGAATTGAGATTATTGGACTTATTGGATGTTTAAGGTGTGCTAGGAACTATATTCTTGGACGATTTATGAAGAAACTATTGTTGTTGTCGTTGTTTTCCTTCTCTGCCACAAGAGTGTGCCAGGCACTATATCCTTGGAGCATGCAAGTGTGCCAGGCACTATATCCTCAGAATGATAGTATGCCAGGTACTATATCCACGGAACAAAAGCATGCCAGGCGCTATATCCTCGGACATGGTAGAAAGGCGACATCCGAAAGGATGTGTCGGGTTGGCATTTATGGTTCGACAAGTGATATCACAAGCCAATAGGACAGGCATTCATCATGTGCATTATTATGTGTTTTGTTTTCTTTGCCTACTTGTATCTCTTGCCTAAATGTATAATATGCTTACTTGCTAATTATTTTACTCGCTGTACATGTATATTATTTGTAACACCTCAATTACCCTAAGCCTTACCTCTAGCCGTAACGCAAAGGTTAATCAGAGGTTGTGACAATTCTAAGACTTATACATATTTATATAGAAAGAAATAATATATTCTAGAAGCCTGATGAAGATTTAGCTCAAAAACAGGATTTGAAGAGCGCATAACGTACTAGCGAAGCTACTAACTTAAAACACAAGGTACAGATAGGATGTATCAAAATATAATAGTATAATATCATAAGAATCTAGCCACAACTCGTGGAGTTTAAGCTGGCTATCCGTATACAGACAACCAGAAGACTGTAGTTCAAAAGGGCTTATACAAGTTTTGTTCTCTCAAATAAAAGCCTCTAGGCAGAACAAAATACAAAAGTGAGAGTACAAGATAAAATAACCAAGAAGACAACAAAATACAGTGCCCAATGATGTAATATGTAAGGCTCCGGAATGCCGAAGGCAATCCTAGAACTTCACATCACATACGGATATTCAAGCTTAGAACAAAATAAATAAATATATAACGAACTTAAACCATGAACTGGGTTATCTAAACTTAGGGTAATTCTAACTAAAACTAATCACACCGCTATATCCCACATCCCTCGCCAACCTAACCTCCGCGCGATCCCATCGCCATCACCTACCTAACCTCCTCAGCACCAAGCAAACACAGATAATGCAGACAAAGAAACCACAGGTAGTGTTCATATATATACAAGTAATTCAAGAAGCAAGTAGGCATGTTATACAATTTGACAAACTCAAGTAAACAAAGCAAGCAAGCATATAGAAGATGCATATGATGCATGTCTGCCATATTGGCTGTGATATCACATGTCGGTTATTGCCAAACCCGACAGAAAATTCGGTCGACAACTCCCGGATTAGTCTCTCTATTGCGCATAAGGAGGAATAATTTCGAGGGATGAGTGCCCTACCACCTTCTCCTTTCAGAGGGAAATGTTCTAGGGAGAGTGCCCTACCACCTTCCTCTGGTTGTCGCATGATTCATGGGTTAGTGCCCTACCACCTTGTAATCAGAGAGAAACCCATGCTCAGGAGGAATAATTTCGATGGATAAGTGCCCTACCACCTTCTCCTTTCAGAGCAACACATATGAGTGAGAACCCCAACATCACGCCTCACATCCGAACGTAGGCGGGAGATGGCCACAGCCCCTACGACGAAACACGATGCATATCATAATCACCTATTCAATCTCAGAGGCTAGTGCTCATAGCACCCTTCCACTCATACTCATTCCATTAACCATAATCATTCTTTTCCAAGTTCTGAACTCGTCACAATCATCACCAATATCATAAATATTCCATTCCGAATTCATTGGTTCATCACCTTCTCAATTCATTTCCAGAAATCACCAGATTCACTACTCTTCCTTCTCCCTCAACCAAACTCATCATCAATACACCAGAAACCTAAACCTCCGTTTGCTAACTTGTCAAAGTAAAACCCAAATTAAGCCTCCTAAGACCTTTCCCATATTCCAACATCCAAAATTGAGCCCAAGAGTCTTAAAATGGTGTTATTGAAGTTTACAACCTTGTTAGGAAGGTAGAATAGTTGAAAACAAGTAAAATTTGAGAAACAGGACGTGTGCGGCCGCACAGGGGTGTGTGTGTGCGCACGTCCAAGAAATTTTTAAGAGTGTGCGTACGCACAGGGGTGTGCGTACGCACAGGTGTCAAAACTCAAATTGGTCTGTTCACTCGCACGACCTGTGCCAGCGCCCCCAACAAACTAACTTTCCCGACGTGTGCGTCCACACAGGTTGAAGTTTTTCCTTTGATATGTGCGCGCACAAGCTGTGCTAGCGCTGCAAACAGAGCACACTCCCCTGCTTGTGCGTGCGCACAGGTGTGTGTGTGTGTCCGCACAGGTTAAAATTCTTACAGGGTGTGCGTCCGCAAGAGAGTGTGCACCCGCACATATCAGTAATCATGAAATTCTGCAACTTTGTAGAATTTCAGATTTTTAACACCAACTTTGAATGATCATAACTTCCTCTATAAAATTCAAATTTTTACAAACTTTATATCGATTTAAAGGGTTTTCAAGGATCTTTAATTCTAAATAAATTTCAATCAATTTTGAAAACCGAGGCAAAAGTCATGATCAGACAAAGTTAACCAAAAACCAACTTTTACCCAAAAGCACAATTTCTACAATTCCTTTATAAAACACAACCAAGACCAAACCAAACCATTCCAAACTTCATTTCTCATCCATATTGTTGAGTTAAGAAATTAACTAAATTAATTAGTGATGACAAATATTATTTTTGGGTAAAATAAATAATTGGTGTTGATTAATTATATTTACTTATTACTAATTGTTTATTGTTGCAGGTCAAATTTCAATAGTCCAAATGGAATAAAAAGCAATCAGCAAGGTTGGTGGGCTAAAAGCAAAAATCAGAAGCCCAAAAGAAACAAAGCCAAAGAAATCAAAACGGGCAAAAAGAAGTGATCCGATCCAAGCCCAAAGTGAATTTCAATTCCCTCCATCTTGCCTTACCGAAAGCAACGTTTCCCTCCTCTCTGACCAAGTCAAATCACAGCTTCAGAAAAGTAAGAAAGAGAAAGAGAGAGAGCTTCTTCACCAAGCTAGTCACCAAAGAAGCAAGAGAGAGAAGGATTAAACTTGAAACTCAGAAATCAAATCTGAAAATCCAAACCAAATCAAGCTTAGGTTATAGGTAAATCATTTTCTCTTACATGCAACTCGGTCTCATCTCTTCTTCCCAACTCTCTACTCTATCCGAAATGAGATACAAAGGAAAGAGGATTTCTGTTCTTCCCTGCTATGTATCTACGGTCTTAAACATGACTTGGGGACCAAGTTGGTTTTCAAGGGTTCAGATTAAGTTGACCATTGGAAGACTGTTATGGTTGCTGATTTATGGCATTCGGTCAAGATGAGGAAGTTAGAAGCAAAGTTTCTAATCTGGGGATTAAGGAGAAAAGTGAATCTGTGGGTTGGTGAAACTCAAGGCTCAAGGTGTTGACCTTGGAAGAAGAAACCAGCAACATGCAAGGAGATAAAAAGAGGTTTGCTGTTCATTCAGAAACCAAGGAGAGAAAATCAGAGTTGTGTGAGTAGTGTTCTGTAAAAGAAGTTCCTCTACTTGGATAATGCTTTCTTTCAAAGAAGCATTCGGCCAATACTGAAGAACTCAAGCTGAGGTTTGCGAATCTGGTTTTGCACATAGCAAAGAGGCTGTTGATGAAGTCAATCTCCTTCATGTTTTACTGATTGTAATGTACTTTTCTAAGTTTATCTTTCTGTAACTTCTTGTGGAAAAAGGCATTGTGAGAAAGCTCAAGTAAAAGCCATGAGTGGTAAAAGGCTGAGTGAAACACTTGAGAGAAAAGCCTAGAGTTATTTTCAAATTTCTTTAGGTGTGTTTATGTCTTGTATCTTGTACCTGTGAGGTATCCCTTTCTTAGTTGGGTTAGCAATAAGAGTGAATAGTTAGGTATTAGCATAGCCAATGTCAAGTAAGGTTAGAACTTGAGTGTGAAAGGATTGGGTCAATCTTGTAAAATTGGTGTATGTAATACTGTTAACTATAGTGAAATTCTTCCATAGTTGTGGAGGAGACTGGATGTAGGTTGCATAGCACAAGGCAACCGAACCAGGATACATGCTGGTGTTAGCTTTTCTCTTCTCTGTTGTGTTCTATTTTCTGATATTCATGAGACAAAAATAAATTGTCTCATAAATTTCCGCTGCTGAGTACAAACAGAATTAGAATTGAAAGTTTGTTTAAAAAGGGTCATAACAGCAACTTAAAAGGAAGGCATAGATTCAACCCCCCTTCTCTAAGCCTACCACAACCTTTACATATTAACCTTTTATGTCATATAATACCAAGTACACCACAATTTCCTTTACCATTCATCATCCTCAACTTCCACATCAATAAATCACATTATAATCAATCCTCATTAATACTTTTCCAACTACCTTACCAAATCATCAACATTATCATCATATATACTAACACAATCCACTTCTCAACTTCACAACTCATTCATCCTTATCATATCATTATCAATCATCCTAATCAAACTCAACAACCATCAACTCATCATAAATCAACATATAACAACATTCAATATTCATCAACTATAATAAATATCAACACTCATTCTCAATCTTCTCAACATCAACAACCGTCATAACACTCATAATCAATACCAACCATTAACAATATTAACAATCACTATAAATCCTCATCAACCTTCATACTCATTAAATACCAACAATTACATCAATTCACATATAATTATTCATACACCAATATCAATCAATCCTATCTTAGGGTCAACTAGCCTAAGTGTCCATGAACATTACATTTTACATAAAGGAAACCAAAATCATACCTTGGCAGATTCCCAAATACTTCAAACACAAAAACGAAACCACCAAGCTTGATCCAAAGCCTCAACCAACTCCAACAAACACCAAAGCTCAACTAACAACAAATATATCACCAAAATCAAAAACTAAGATACATAAAACAACTAAACACAAGGGTTTAGTGAAACCTTACCTTATCCAACGTGAGCAGGGGTAAAATCCATCAATTACCCACTACTAAAGATCACCTAAACAAGCAAAACTACAAAATCTACTCAAAAACTAAACCCAAAAAACGAACAGAACTTAGGGCACAAAACTGGAGAGTGAGATGCAAGCTCTTATCAGATTTCTTTGGATAGAAAGGAAGAGCTTGTCGAGAGCTTCGCGTGGCCATAAACGGCTCGTCAATCGGAGGTCCGTAGCTCAAGTTATGGCTCCCGGAAGTGGAGGATGAATAGTGCTCCCATGGCTTCTTTTCTCTCTTCTCTCTTCTCTCATAACCGAACTCTCTCTCTCTCTTTAATGAAAATGAGTTGAAAGCTCATTAAAGGAGAAATATATAAGTTAGGCTTGGGCTCAACTTGGGCCCGGTCCAACCCGTTAGCGTTTTTAACCCGTTCGGTCCAACTTTGGGCCAAACCTTTAACATTAATGTCCGTTTTTCTATTTCTAATATTTTTCTAAGGTTTTCGACTATTTTTACTTTTTCTCACACAGAACCGGGCAGACCTAAACCGGTTCAATCGGTTCAACTGCCGGTTTCGCAGAAAACACATTTTCTGACTCAGAAAGACCTACTGAGTCCAAAAATCATACTTAAATCCCCAAATTCTCATTCCAACTTTCCGGAACCTAATTTGGACATTTAAATGATTTTATTTGTGAAAACTCCATTCTTACATCCTCCCCTCCTTAAAAAGATTTTCACCCTTGAAAATCCGAACCACGCGATATATATATATATATATATATATATATATATCCTCCATGAAGCATCCTACTTTCGACGTTGCCAACTTAATAAGTGGCCAAAGCCTCTCGTTCGCCATCATCCTACCGTGTCGGTATTCTCTCTCGCCAACTCCTCTATAGGATAGTTCACTAAGATAGGCAGAAAATGAGTGGATTTGGTTAAGCCAACCACGATCACCCAAACCGCATCATAGCCCACTTCCACTGAGGAATCCCAATAGGTTGTATCGTTCCTGATGGCTTCTGATGCTCTATCTTCGCCTTCTAACACGTCAAACACTTGGATGCCACTGTAGCTACATCACCTTTCATCCCAGGTCACCAGAACATCTTCTTTAATTACAACACATCTTCGTGCTTCTGAGATGAACGGAAAATCCACTGTAGTGAGCCCCCGACAATAAGTCTTGTCTCAAAATTCCGACATCCTGTTTGCAAACTCTCCCCTTATCTCTCCACAATCTTTCACCATCCTTAGTGAATTCCTCACGCCTCTTATCACCAACTGGTTGCAACAATTTCTAAAGCTTCCGCTCATCTTGCTGAGCCCTCTGAATCTCCGTCTTAATCATGTTTTGAAATCTGCAACTGGTTCAAACAAGATCTTCCGGCAACCTCACCAATGTCCAGCTTAAAATCCACAAACTTATCCACTAGCTTCTCTTCCTCGATTTTCATCCAAGCAATTGTTAAAGATGTCCGGCTCCATGAGTATGATACCCCAGTTACCTTTCTAGGGGGATAACTCAGTTTAAAATCGTTGTTCTTAAGCAACTTCATCCAACTTCTCTAACGTGTACTAAGCTCTTTCTGATCAAAGACATACTTGAGACTCTCATGATCAGAAAAGACGCTAAACCTCACTTCGCACAGGAGTGCCTCCAAATATGTGGTGCAAATACAATTGCCGCTAATCCTAGATCATGAGTTGAATACTTCACCTCATGTGATCCTAGCTGACGCGATGCGTAAGCCACCATACTCCGGTGTTGCATTTACACACAACTTAACCCTTTCAGAGAAGCGTCATAGTATACTTCGAATGGTTCATGCGGTTTCAACAAGATTAAAACATGTGCTGAAGTTGACTTCTGCTTCAAAGTCTGAAAACTCCCTACATACTCCGACATCCAAACAAAGGCGCTTTCTTTCTTGTCAACTTTGTCATCGGTAGCGCAATTCGAGAAAATCCTTCAATGAGTCTCTGGTAACATCCGGCTAAACCCAAGAAGCTTCTGACTTCCGCCACCGTTATAGATCTTTCCCATTCCATCACCGATTCTATCTTAGAAGGATCTACGACTATTCCTCTCCTGCTCACCACATGACCTAGGAGCTTCGCTTCTTCCTTCCAGAACTCACACTTTGACAACTTGGCATACAACTTTCGCTACGTCACTGAAGAATAAAACTCTCACGCGATCTAGAATTTTCACAAATAAATTCCCGTTATAAGTATAGCTTCTAGACCGACAAGAATCCCTTTCTTACAAAAGTTTGGTTGTCACAAGTAACAAAACCCAATAAAATTTATAACCAAAGTATTTAAACATCGGGTCATCTTCTCAAGGAATTGCAGGGAGGTATGATTTATTATTGGTTATGTAAAAAGATATGTTTTTGGGTTTTTTTTAAGTAAGGAAGAAGTAATTTAAATGACAAGAAAAATAAATTAATAATAATAAAATCTCTTGGCAAGGTATAGGAAATTGAAATCCTATCCTAGTTATCCTTATCAGGTGTGATGAGAATTGGATTCTGCTCTCACTTAAATTAACCTTTGCTAAACAAAGAAGAGTCAAGTGGACTAATTAATTTGATCCTCAAGTCCTAGTCAACTCCTATGGAAAGACTAGAGTTATTGGAGTACAAATTAACCAGCAGAGAATTCCAATTTCAATCAACAGCTGAGTTTGATAACTCAAGTGTTGCTAATTACTTAACCAAAGCCAAAAGGGGAAAATAAATCTAAATTGAATTGAAACCATCATAATTAAAACAATCATTAATCTGAAATACCTCAAATTGCATTTAAACATAAATTCAAATCCTAACATGGAAAGTTTGTAAATCAATAATGAAAAGATAAATGACAATTAAAGTAATGGAATAATTAAAAGTAGAAAATAAATTAAAGGAACTTTGAACCTGTGATTGTAGAAGCAATCCTAAAATAAGAGAAATCCTAATCTTAAATCCTAAGAGAGAGGAGAGAGCCTCTCTCTCTAAAATTACATCTAATCCTAAAAATTATGTATTATGAGCCATCCTATGAATGGATGCATTTTCCCACTTTATAGCCTCTAATCTATGTTTTCTGGGCCAAAAACTGGGTCAAAAATAGCCCAGAAATCACCCCCAACAATTTCTGGTACATGCAGGTCGCTGCAAAGTGACGCGGAAGCGTCGTCCACGCATTCGCGCGGATTGCGTTTTTGCCAGGTCACGCATCCGCATGATCTACGCATTCGCGTTACTTGGCTTTGGGGAAGCTATGAAAAATTATATATTGTTGCGAAGCCCCGGACGTTAGCTTTCCAACTCAACTGGAATCGCGTCATTTGGATCTCTGTAGCTCAAGTTATGACCGTTTGAGTGCGAAGAGGTCAGGCTGGACAGCTTAGCAATTTCTTCAACTTCTTGTATTCCTTCCATTTTTGTATGCTTCCTTTCCATCCTCTAAGCTATTCCTATCCTGTAATCTCTGAAATCACTTAACACACATATCAAGGCATCGAATGGTAATAAGAGAGGATTAAAACATAGTAAATTTAAGACCAAAAAAACATGTTTTCAATCTTAGCACAAAATTCGGAAGAAAATTGTAAAGCCATGCATTTTGTATGGATAAGTGTATGAAAGATTGATAAAATCCACTCAATTGAGCACAAGATAAACCATAAAATAGTGGTTTATCAGTCACTCTAATTATCGTCACTATAAATCCGAAAATCCTTTCTTCTAAACCAAAATACCGATTTTTGTAATACTTTTCAAAACCTTTAAAACAAGTTTATTCTAAATGAGTTCATTGTTAAAGCTCTTTCAAAGGAGTCAAAAATCATTCACTAGTAAGTCAAACACTTGAACTCACAGTTTTCTTAAATGGAAACTTTTCAGTTTGAATTCTTTTCGATAAGATAATTTGGAAACCAAATTCAAAAATGAACATAATCGGAGAACTCACTTTTCTTTTAAAATTGTACCATTTGATCAAAAGTTCAAATCCTAGTTTCAAAACCAAATCAGTTAAATCAAAGCTCCAAACCAGATTTGAAAATCACTCTAAATCTTAAAACAGTAAAAAAATCATAGTTAAAAACTGCAAGGACGTTAGTCGGTATTTCCGTTGCCATTAATGCTGAATCACACCCATCGCTCACACAGGGAACCGCCAGGGCTTCTAATCAAACTTGGTAACCGCCTTTAGAATCCTCTTTTCCCCATGGTTTACTTCCAACAAAACTCTAAGCTCTTGAAATCCTAACGACGACTTTACTAAAGATAGAACCAAACCAACCTCAAGTACAGGTAATATAAGACTCAAAGAATACGCTTACCTCTCGTCGGAGATCTGACCCCGTCGCCTCACGTGTTCTTCAGAGTGGGCAATCTCTAACCAAATGTCCCGGTGCGCCACACTTGTAACATAGTCTCTTACCAAACTGGCACGGCCTATTCGGATGGTAGCTCCCACACTCTTGACATTTCATATCAGAGGAGTAAGCTCTTGACCGCTTCCCTTCGCCATATCTCTTGAAGTTCTGTCCCCTTGGCCCACGGTAATCATCGCGTTCTCTGCTAGTGTCTCTTTGGTGCACGAAATTACAATCACACTTTTGCAACTCCGCATAACTAACCAGCAAGTGCACTGGGTCGTCCAAGTAATACCTTACGTGAGTAAGGATCGATCCCACGGAGATTGTCGGCTTGAAGCAAGCTATGGTTATCTTGTAACTCTTAGTCAGGATATCAATAATTCTCAGATTTGATTGTAAAAAGTAAAAGAACATGAAATAAATACTTGTTATGCAGTAATGGAGAACAAGTTGGGGGTTTTGGAGATGCTCTATCTTCTGAATCTCTGCTTTCCTACTGTCTTCTTCTTCATGCACGCAAGGCTCCTTCCATGGCAAGCTGTATGTTGGTGGATCACTGTTGTCAATGGCTACCATCCGTCCTCTCAGTGAAAATGGTCCAAATGCGCTGTCATCGCATGACTAATCATCTGTCGGTTCTCACTCATGTTGGAGTAGGATCCATTGATCCTTTTGCGTCTGTCACTACGCCCAGCACTCGTGAGTTTGAAGCTCCTCACAGTCATCCCTTCCCAGATCCTACTCGGAATACCACAGACAAGGTTTAGACTTTTCGGATCTCAGGAATGGCCGCCAATAATTCTAGCCTATACCACGAAGGTTCTAATCTTAGATTAGAAACCCAAGAGATATGCAATCAAGCTATTGCAGATAGAACGGAGGTGGTTGTCAGACACGCATTCATAGGTGAGAATAATGATGAGTGTCACGGATCATCACATTCATCAGGTTGAAGTGCGAGTGAATATCTTAGAATAGAAACAAGCGTGATAGAATGGAAAACAGTAGTAATTGCATTAATTCATCGAGATACAGCAGAGCTCCTCACCCCCAACCATGAGGTTTAGAGACTCATGCCATCAGAAATACAATATGAAACGTGTAAAGTGTCATGAGGTACAAGATGAATCACTAAAAGTAGTTTTTATAATAAACTAGTGACCTAGGGTTACAGAAAATGAGTGAGCTAGAATAGTTAGTGTAGAAATCCACTTCCAGGGCCCACTTGGTGTGTGCTTGGGCTGAGCATTGAAGCTTTCACGTGTAGAGACCTTTCTTAGAGTTAAACGCCAGCTTTTGTGCCAGTTTGGGCGTTTAACTCCAGCTTTTATGCCAGTTCTGGCGTTTTGACGCCATAATTTTTATGCTGACTTGGAACGCCGGTTTGAGCCATCAAATTTAGGGCAAAGTATGGACTATTATATATTGCTGGAAAGCCCAGGATGTCTACTTTCCAACGCAATTGAAAGCGCACCAATTGGGCTTCTGTAGCTCCAGAAAATCCACTTCGAGTGCAGGGAGGTCAGAATCCAACAGCATCTGCAGTCCTTTTTCAGCCTCTGAATCAGATTTTTGCTCAGGTCCCTCAATTTCAGCCAAAAAATACTTGAAATCACAGAAAAATACACAAACTTATAGTAAAGTCCAAAAATGTGAGTTTTATTTAAAAACTAATAAAACATAATAAAAACTAACTAAAATATACTAAAAACATACTAAAAACAATGCCAAAAAGCGTATAAATTATCCGCTCATCACTCTTCCACAAGTGTCCCTTGACGAGACTACCGTCTTTGTGCATTCCTCAACCACTCTTGCCTTGTTCACCAGATCAGAGAAAATCCAAATCTCCATAGGAGCCACAGTAGTCATGATGTCGCCCTTGAAGCCACCTTGATACTTGACACACTTCCAACTATTATAGGTCTCCGGGGCACCCTGACATACCCTAGAAAACCTATAGAGTTCCTCAAACTTGCTTGTGTAGTCCGCCACAGATAGAGAACCTTACTTCAGCTGCATCAGTTCCATCTCCTTCGCTTCCCTTGCAGACTCAGGAAAGTACTTCTTGTAGAAGGACATCCGGAATACATCCCAAGGAACATCGGTGTTCTGAAGTTAGAGCAAGCGGCATTCCGTCTGCCACCAATATTGGGCCTCTTCCAGAAGGTGATAAGCAGTAAACTCCACGTATTGGTTGTTCGGGACATGTTGTGCTTGCAGTGCGTGCTCCATAGCTTGGAACCAGCTATCCGCTTCCGTGGGATTTGTCGATCCTCTGAAAGTCGGTGGGTGAACTTTCAGGAACGTAGCTAGGGTCATCGTAACACTTTCCAAGTCATCGCCATTTCCGTGTCCGTTCCCCGTCGGTTGGCCTAACCTCTGCGTAGCTTGCAGAGTTGTAGCAGCATTCGCCTCCATGGTGTTCGCAAGATTCGCCATTGCCGCCATGAACTCGTCATGGTTATCGGCCGGTTGCTCGTTTCTACTCTCTCTTTGGGAACATGTACGACCTCGTCTATGAGTAGCCATTAGGGTTTCTGTCTACACCAAACAATCGATATCAAGGTGATCAGTCTCAATATCAAAAGCCTAGTGTTTCAATTATCCCAAAAGGGCACTCACAAACAAGCATGCTATATAATATCAAGTAGATAACCTAATAGCATCAAAGAAAAAGACACACAGAGTATGCAACGAAGCAAAATCGGTCCATTCCTCAGGCTCACGAGGATGACCCACTCTGATACCACTAAATGTAACACCCCAATTACCCTAAGCCTTACCTCTAGTCGTAAAGCAAAGGTTAATCAGAGGTTGCGACAATTCTAAGACTTATACATATTTATATAGAAAGAAATAATATATTCTAGAAGCCTGATGAAGGTTTAGCTCAAAAACAGGATTTGAAGAGCGCATAACGTACTAGCAAAGCTACTAACTTAAAACACAAGGTACAGATAGGATGTATCAAAATATAGTAGTATAATATCATAAGAATCTAGCCATGACTCGCGGAGTTTAAGCTGGCTAGCCGTATACAGACAACCAGAAGACTGTAGTTCAAAAGGGCTTATACAAGTTTTGTTCTCTCAAATAAAAGCCTCTAGGCAGAACAAAATACAAAAGTGAGAGTACAAGATAAAATAACCAAGAAGACAACAAAATAGAATAAGATCCTCCGCTCTTCTACCATCACCCAACTCACTGCGGTGGATCGTGACCTGCATCTGAAAAATAACAACAACGTATGGAATGAGAACCGAAGGTTCTCAGTATGGTAACAGTGCCCAATGATGTAATATGTAAGGCTCCAGGACGCCGAAGGTAATTCTAGAACTTGACATCACATACGGATATTCAAGCTTAGAACAAAATAAATAAATATATAAAGAACTTAAACCATGAACCGGGTTATCTAAACTTAGGGTAATTCTAACTAAAACTAATCACACCGCTGTATCCTACAGCCCTCGCCAATCTAACCTCCATGCGATCCCATCGCCACCGCCTACCTAACCTCCTCAGCACCAAGCAAACACAGATAATGCAGACAAAGAAACCACAGGTAGTGTTCATATATATACAAGTCATTCAAGAAGCAAGTAGGCATGTTATACAATTAGGAAAACTCAAGTAAACAAAGCAAGCAAGCATATAGAAGATCCATATGATGAATGTCTGCCCTATTGGCTGTGATATCACGTGTCGGTTATTGCCAAACCCGACAGAAAATCCGGTCGACAACTCCCGGATTAGTCTCTCTATTGCGCATAAGGAGGAATAATTCCGAGGATTGAGTGCCCTACCACCTTCTCCTTTCAGAGGGAAATGTTTCGAGGGAGAGTGCCCTACCACCTTCCTCTGGTTGTCACATGATTCCGTGGGTTAGTACCCTACCACCTTGCAATCAGAGAGAAACCCATGCTCAGGAGGAATAATTCCGAGGGATAAGTGCCCTACCACCTTCTCCTTTCAGAGCAACACATATGAGTGAGAAGCCCAGCTTCACGCCTCACATCCGAACGTAGGTGGGAGACGGCCATAGCCCCTACGATGGAACACGATGTACATCATAATCACCTATTCAATCTCAGAGGCCAGTGCTCATAGCACCCTTCCACTCATACTCATTCCATTAACCATAGTCATTCCTTTCCAAGTTCTGAACTCATCACAATCATCACCAATATCATAAATATTCCATTCCGAATTCATTGGTTCATCACCTTCTCAATTCATTGCTAGAAATCACCAGATTCACTACTCTTCCTTCTCCCTCAACTAAACTCATCATCAATACACCAGAAACCTAAACCTCTGTTTGCTAACTTGTCAAAGTAAAACCCAAATTAAGCCTCCTAAGACCTTCCCCATATTCCAACATCCAAAATTGAGCCCAAGAGTCTTAAAATAGTGTTATAGAAGTTTACAACCTTGTTGGAAAGGTAGAATAGTTGAAAACAAGTACAATTTGAGAAACAGGATGTGTGCGGCCGCATAGGTGTGTGCGTGCGCACATCCAAGAAATTTTTAAGTGTGTGCGTACGCATAGGGTGTGCATACGCACAGGTGTCAAAATTCAAATTGGTCTGTTCACTCGCACGACCTGTGCCAGCGCCCCCAACAGACTAACCTTCCCGACGTCTGCGTCCGTGCAGTCCTGTGCGTCCGCACAGGTTGAAGTTTTTCCTTAGATATGTGTGCGCACAAGCTGTGCTAGCGCTGCAAACAGAGCGCACTCCCCTGCCTGTGCGTGTGCACAGGTGTGTATGCGTCCGTACAGGTTGAAATTCTTGCAGGGTGTGCATCTGCACGAGAGTGTGCACCCGCACATATCAGTAATCATGAAATTCTGCAACTTTGCAGAATTTCAGATTTATAACACCAACTTTGAATGATCATAACTTCCTCTATAAAATTCCAATTTTTACAAACTTTATATCAATTTAAAGGGTTTTCAAAGATCTTTAATTCTAAACAAATTTTAATCAAATTTGAAAATCGAGGAAAAAGTTATGATCAGAAAAAGTTCACCAAAAACCAACTTTTACCCAAAAGCACAATTTCCACAATTCCTTTATAAAACACAACTAAGACCAAACCGAACCATTCCAAACTTCATTTCTCATCCATATTAACCTTTTATGTCATATAATACCAAGTACACCATAATTTCCTTTACCATTCATCATCCTCAACTTCCACATCAATAAATCACATTATAATCAATCCTCATTAATACTTTTCCAACTACCTTACCAAATCATCAACATTATCATCATATACACTAACACAATCCACTTCTCAACTTCACAACTCATTCATCCTTATCATATCATTATCAATCATCCTAATCAAACTCAACAACCATCAACTCATCATAAATCAACATATAACAACATTCAATACTCATCAACCATAATAAATATCAACACTCATTCTCAATCTTCTCAACATCAACAACCGTCATAACACTCATAATCAATACCAACCATCAACATTATTAACAATCACTACAAATCCTCATCAACCTTCATACTCATTAAATACCAATAATTACATCAATTCACATATAATTATTCATACACAATATCATTCAATCTTATCTTAGGGTCAACTAGCCTAAGTGTCCATGAACATTAAATTTTACATAAAGAAAACTGAAACCATACCTTGGCCGATTCCTAAATGCTCCAAACATAAAAACGAAACCACCAAACTTGATCCAAAGCCTCAACCAACTCCAACAAACACCAAAGCTCAACTAACAACACATATATCACCAAAATCAAAACCTATGATACATAAAATAACTAAACACAAGGGTTTAGTGAAACCTTACCTTATCCAATGTGAGTAAGGATAAAATCCATTAATTACCCACCACTAGGGATCACCTAAACAAGCAAAACCACAAAATCTACTAAAAAACTAAATCCAAAAATGAACAGAACTTAGGGCACGAAACTGGGGAGTGAGATGCGAGGTCTTACCAGATCTCTTTGAATAGAAAGGAAGAGCTCGTCGAGAGTTTCGCGTGGCCATAAACGGCTCATCAATCGGAGGTCCGTAGCTCAAGTTATGGCTCCCAGAAGTTGAGGATGAATAGTGCTCCCATGGCTTCTCTTCTCTCTTCTCTCATAACCAAACTCTCTATCTCTCTTTAATGAAAATGTGCTGA
This sequence comes from Arachis hypogaea, assembly GCF_003086295.3. Lineage (NCBI taxonomy): Eukaryota > Viridiplantae > Streptophyta > Magnoliopsida > Fabales > Fabaceae > Arachis > Arachis hypogaea. The sequence continues at coordinate 33,669,304 of NC_092049.1, read as the reverse complement.
AAGCTCATTAAAGGAGACTTATATAAGTTGGGCTTGGGCTCAACTTGGGCCCGATCCAACCTGTTAGCATTTTTAACCCGTTCGGGCCAACTTTGGGCCAAACCTTTAACGTTAATGCCTGGTTTACCATTTCTAATATTTTTCTAAGGTTTTCGACTGTTCTCACCTTTTCTCACAAAGAACTGGGCAGACTTAAACCGGTTCAACCAGTTCAACTGCCAATTTGCGATTTTTCACAGTTTTTCGCATAAAACACATTTTCTGACTCAGAAAGACCTACTAAATCCAAAAATCATACTTAAATCCCCAAATTCTCGTTCCAACTTTCTGGAACCTAATTTGGGCATTTAAATGATTTTATTTGTGAAAACACCGGTTCTTACATTATTTGTGTCTTACTTTCTTAAATTATCTGTGATTGTTTGGTGCTAAGGAGGTTAGGTAGGTGGTGACGATGGAATATCGCAAGGTGGTTAGGGTGGTGAAGGCTGTGGGATACAATGGTGTGATTAGTATTTGTTAGGAATCCCCTAAGTTTAGATAATCCTGTTTATGGTTTATGGTTTAAGTTGTTTATTTTTGTTAAGCTTGAATATCTGTTAATCCAAAGTTCTAGGATTGCCTTTGGCGTCTCAGAACCTTATATCTTATATATTAGACACTGTTACCATACTGAGAACCTCCAGTTCTCATACCATATGTTGTTGTTTTTCAGATGCAGGTCGCAACCCACCTCGGTGAGTTTGAGAATGGTGATAGAGCAGAGTATCTTTTATTATCTTGTATTTTGGTTATTATATTGTAGTTTCTCTCACTTTTATTATTATTATACTCTGTTTCCCTAGAGGCTTACTTTGAGAGATAAGTTGTATAAGTTGTTTTAACTAAAAGACTAGGTTATGTTTGTATATGACAGGTTTTTGAAGGTCTAGTAGAGAATCTGTAAGACCCCTAAATTTTTAAAAGTTATTAATTAATTATTTATGATGCGTTATATTTATTTAAGACTATATTTTAGAGATTTTTATATAAAAGTTAAGTAAACTCTTATTTATTATTTAGAATTCTCATATTTGACAAATAGTGAATATTTTATATGTCTTATTTTAAATATTTAGATTTTTAACCTTATTTTATAAATAAAAGAGAATTAATTTACTTATCACTAATTTTTATTAAATTGGTATTTAATTGAAAATTATTTAAAGATTGATAATCAAAAGATATTTTAAAAATGGATACTTTATATTTAATTTGATTTTTATTATTATCCTACTTTTATTTATTTCATAAAAATTATACTACTATATCTATTTTTAATAAAAAATTCCTAATCTACCCCAAACCCTAACTAACCGACACTCTCCCCCACCCCTCCTCACACACGGCACACACATACACATCAGCAGCAGCAGCTGTTGTAAGAAACAAAGAAAGAAAGAGAAGAGATGGAAATCTGAAAGGGAGAAGAGAGGGAAATCTGAGAGAGCTGAACGGGAAGGAGACCTCACCGCCGCTCCCAGCCCGCTGCGTGCCCCGTCGCATAGCCGCCCAAACCGTGTTCAGCGCCACCACCGCCTCTCCCAGCTGTCATGCTTCTCGTCATTGCTGCCAAAGGGAAGAGGGAGAGAGAGCGTCGTCGAACAAAACGCGAGAAGGGAGAGGAGCTGTGTTCTGTTGTTGACGTCGCGCCACCGCCATGCCGCCGTGCTGTGCAAAGTCGCCGCCGTCGCCTCGAGCCTCGCTGTCGTCCTCCTCGGCGCGAGCTCCTACTGTCGTTGGTGAGGTCGAATCCGTCGCCAGTTTGAGCTGAGGGAGAGGCAACGCATGCAGGAGAGAGGGAGACAGAACGCGAAAGAGAGGGAGACAGAACGTGAACATACAAAGAGAGAGAGAGCTCGCGAGTGCTGAGGAGGATGCGATGGTGGTGGGTGGTTACCGCGATGTCACCACTGCCATTACTCCTCACCACAGTTCTCGCCACCGGGAGTTGCTGTCGGAGCTACCGCGTTGCTCTATACCTTCGATCTTTCTAAATACGGTAATTTCTCTTTTCAAGAACCCTTGTGAATATTAGTGTTCTGTTAAAGTCTGTTCTGTTAAAGTCTGTAAACGATGTTGAGGTTTTGGTACCATAGGTGTTCGGTTCTGGTGATTACTTGTCAAAAAATTGAGGTTGTTGCTGAACCAGTGGAGCTTCAGGCCGCTGTCGAAGCTGCGATCCGGTCAGTTGGAAGCTGCCACTGTATTGTCTTATTCTGTTTATTGCGGTGAGATTATTTGGTTCCGTTCTTGTTTACCGCAATACTCTATTATCAATTATATCCTAATATCGCTTAATATCCATTCCGCGTCAATTCTAAATTATGTCAGATATGTGGTTGTCAGAATTTCTGCGGTTGCTACCGATTAACATGAGAATAAGGATTTAATGGGTTTAATTATGCAACTTGCGACTAATCGAGGTAGGGGCTTTTTATACAAACTAATTTATTTTAAATTGGAATTGTTATAAATAGATATGACTTGTTAAATGTATTCTTGGTGATTATGTAAGTCTTATGCATTGTCTAATTTGTCTTGGATGAATATGGTCGTCAGTTAAACTGAGATAATAACTAATTTTGTTAAATGGAGGTTTCTGATTATTTTGGGTTTGAAATAATCCTTAATATTTGAAAGTTTAAATTTGGCTCTATTGAAATTTGATTTGGTCTTGAACCTTTTGGAAAGGAGTTGAGGATTGGTTTGGTTGGAACCCGAAAGGGTGGCAAAGTCCAAGTTTTAGGGGAGATGCTGCCGAATTTTCATGAAAATTTAGATTCTGTTTAAAATGTGATTTAGAAAAGGATTTGGATTTGAGAGGTTCTATGAATTGGTTCTTTATTTATTAAGAAATTGGTGTTTCGAGTTTAAGCTGTATAAGAAAAGTTTATGTTTCCTGATTGATTTAAATATGAAGGGGCTTATGTTTTGAAGTTTGGTTAAAGAAGTACCTTTGGGTGAGTTTAGCGGATTTTGAAAGAAATTGAACTTGATTAATTAATTTTGTGTTGCTCATAAAGTATTCTTTAAGTTTCGACTAAACAATTCTGAGCCTTTGGGAGAGTTTCTGATTTAAGAATGAAAAGAAATTAGTTTTTTTTGGACTTAAATAATTTTGGTTTTGAAACTGGTTTGCAACTCTTGGCTTACATGCTTTGGTTTTGATTTTAAATCTTTACTTTAATTGATCTCAACCTAAATAATTATGATTCCGAGAATTTCTGAAGAGTTTAAGAAATGAGGCAGGTTATTGTTCCCTAGAGTCTTGAGTCTTTGCCAAGGTTGTTGATTAATAACTCTTGATTTCAAAGTGATGGAGCGAATGATTTGAAAATGAGTGATTTTGAATCTGTCAGAAGATATTTTGAATTTGGCTTGGTTATGAAGTTGTTTGAAAGTTTTGAAAAGAAAATTTACTTAAGAAAAGTGGTTCTTAGCATGATGTGAACTGAATACATTTGTGATTTGAAAGTGGGCCAAGAATGATTTTTTGAAATAAGATTTTGAGTCTGATTGACTGTGGGTGTTACTGAGAAAATGATGAGGCCTGGCAAGGATGGTGGTATAGCCCCGCTTGCTCAGTGCGTAAACTGTTATGCAGGGATAGTGGTTTTGTCCCGCCTGCAGTGAGGATGGTGGTTTTGTCCCGCTCACATATTGATAAATTATTTGGCAAGGACAGTGATTTAAATCCCGCTTGCGTGTTCCGGGCAAGGATGGTGGTTTAGTCCCGCTTGCTTGTGGAACCTATGAATAAGGATGGTGGTTTAATCCCGCTTATCCGAGTCAGGTCTGGCAACAGAACCGACGCGTGAGCTCATGGCCAGTAGGACAGGCATGCATCATATGCATTTATATGACATTGTTTGGGTGTGCATATTGTAATTGGTTTGCCTATGTGAATAGTTATGTTTAATTGCTAATTGCTCTACTTGATATAACTGCTTGATTATGTTTGAACCTTCTTACTTGTGTTTGTGACTGAAAATTGGTTGGATTATGATGAATTGGTTGTTGATTGAGTTGCTTGGCCCTAGGGCCATGGTTGGTTAGGAGACGGAATGAAAGTTGTGTTTCGTTTGTGCTTTTGATTTAGAAAAGTATAAAAAACTAAACTGGTTCAACATAGATTTAATGAACCTATGCTTGGAACAGTTTGGTCATTCATGCTGTCTAGGAAAAACTTTTAAAAAGGCTTTTAGATTTCTGAGAAATTAACAGCTTTCCCTTTTAGAAAGGATTTCGAATTTTGAATATTAAATCTTTGGTTTTGAAAAGAAGCATAAGGCGGTTATTAATCACTATACTTTAAAACCGATTTTATTCTCGTATCTTATTATAGCAATTTTGTAACCCTATAGTGAGAACCCTTTCGAGGACGATGTTCGCACTCCCCTACAGATTTTTTCCTTTTCAGGATATGGGCAACGGAACTTCAGAAGAGTTATATTCATTTTCTGTTTATTCGATGTTATTTTGTATTATCTTAGTTTTTATTTTTCCCTCACCTTTATTTCTAGCAATTTTTGCAAGAGGGATAGGAGTTTTGATATGTGAAGTTTGTATATTGGTATGATGTATATGTGTGTGTGTGTGTGTGTAATCTGTACTGTAACGTATGGATAGAAGTTCTGAATATTGGGTTTTAAGTTTTAAACAGGGTCATACTTTAGTATTAAATATTTTAAAAGTCGTCGTAATACCCGAGCTATCAGAGTGGCGCAGCTGAAAGCGTGACATTTTGATAGTTAGGGTGTTACAGAATCCCTTCTGGTAACCTAGGTTGCTAAGAACAGGTTTCTTAGAGGTCTAGTAGAAAAATCCCTTACCTATCCTTTTATATTTCTATTGTGTCTTTAGGGGTGTGTCTTTTTGTGTCATTCTTTTTCTTTTCCCCTTCCAACCCCTCTGTTGGGACTTTAGTGCTTCTACTTTATTAAATTTCCTAAACCTCCAATAACTTCTTATCATATAGTCTTGCTTTTCTATTGTCTCTTACCACCTACTCATTTAATTTTGATGATCACAAGAAGTTACTAATGATTTTCAGCTTTAGAAAAATTATTTTGGTAATATCTCATCAGTTATTTGTTATAAATTAAAGTCCATTCCCTTCAGTAAAAATATAACATTTGGAGTTGAAGCTAGGTTCTTTATATTCTTTTGGACTTTAGCCATATCTATTGATTTATAATTTTATATGATCAAAAGTAGGTCAAAGAAGGCATTAGTCCTGCAAATATAAAAGAAGAAATACATACATTTTTCTTAATATTTAGAATGTAACTATTTAATCTTAAAAAGCAATATAAAAATTTCCAACAAAACAAATGGTGATATATGAGGTTACAGTATAGGTATAAGAAATTAATTTAAGAATATGATATTTTCCTTTGATCTTTTTCATGAGCGGATATTTTATACGATTTTTGGCATCATTTTTATATAGTTTTTAGTATGTTTTATTTAGTTCTTATTAAGTTTTTATAGGTTTTAGTGTTAAATTCACATTTTTAGATTGTACTATGAGTTTTTGTGCTATTGGACAATTTCAGGTAATTTCTGGATGAAATTGAAGAGCTGGGGCAAAAGTCTAATTCAGAAACAGAGAAAGCACTGTAGATGCTGTCCGGATCTAACCTTCTTGCACTCGGAAGAGCTTTTTTGGAGCTACAGAAGTCCAAATGGAGCGTTCTTGAAAGCTATGAAAATCTGAATTCCAAAGCTTTCCAGAAATGTATAATAGTCTATACTTGGCTTCAGATTAGAAGGCCCAAAACTGGCGTCCAATGCCAGCTTCCTGCCCCCTTCTAGGCGTCCATCGCCCAAAGAGTAGAGCCTAGCATCCAAATGCCCAGAGAGGACCCCCTAGCCAATGTTCAACGCCCTAGGAAGCTCTTAGCATGTGGATCTTATCAAAGCTCAGCCCAAACACTCACCAAGTGGGCTCCAGAAGTGAATTTTAGCACTAGATAGACTGTTTTACCCTTACTAGTCATTTGTTTAGTATTTAAGACTTATTTTACATCTCTCTAAAAGAGACGCCTATCATTTACCATTATTTTTGAGTTTTACATTATATTTTCCTTTCAATATGAGTTTCTAAACCTCCTAGGTTGAGCGGAGGAGCCCTGCTGAGTCCTATGAATTAATAAAAGTATTACTGTTCTTCTTCGATCCATGTTTGATTAATTCTAAGATGTATATTTGTTCTTCATCAATATGAATGCATTGAACTGGCATAAGGTTATCACATTCTACATGGATTCAGAGTGCGTCTTTCATCAGACAATGATGAACTACCAGTTTGACTATACATCTCCCAGACGACTAATCCACGACTTCGTTAAGGACTTCTCGAGACATCAGTTTAGCCGATTTACGGGGAGATTAGCGTCTCTGTGATAGAGGCTAGAACCAAAGGCGCAGCATTCTTCCGATCCGGAAGATTCGACCTTGTCTGTGGTGCTTTGAGTAGGACCATTAAGGAGAATGGACTATACGAGCTACCACCCTCAAGCAAACTGGATCCGCAATAACCCCGAGGTTCAGGTCCGGAGGAGTATTGGCGGCTGCTCAAACCAGCGTCAATCACATACAGCCTGCCGTTGAAGAAATCGTTCACAAACAAAGAAAACAGTACTACCAGAGTTAATTCAGAAAGACAAAGCAACTCCAATCCTGAACTATATACCTATTACTGATTCCCTTCTAATATACAAAGTATTTTATTAGTTATATGTCTTCATAATTTAGATCTCACAAATCCAACAACTTCTGATTCACCTGACTAAGACCTGCAAGATAACTATAACTTGCTTCAAACCACAATCCTCGTGGGATCGACCCTGACTCGCTCAGGTATTACTTGGACAACCCAGTGCACTTACTGGTACAGCTGTACGAAAATGTGGGATTCATGCACCAAGTTTTTGGCGCCGTTGCCAGGGATTGTTCGAATTTTGGACAAATTGAAGGATTGTCTTGCTCCCTAGATCAGGTACTTTATTTCTTGATCATTTTTAATTGAGTCTTTTGATTTTATTTGAGTCTTTTATTTTGATTTTCTTCTTCTCCTTTTTTTTTTTCAAAAATTATTAAAAATTTTTCAAAAATATTTTTCTTTTCTTTGTTTAATTTTTGTTCTTAGTTTGAGTCTTTCCTATTTTCTGTCTTTCATTTACAAAAATTTTTAAAACTTCTGCAAAATCCTTTATCTTTTTTGTCACCTTCTTCTTTTATTTGAGTCTTTGTTCTTGTTCTTGTTTGAGTCAATTTTCGAAATTGAGTCTTTCTTTCAAAAAAAATTTCAAAATTATTTTCTTTGGTTAAATCTTGTGTCAAGTTTCTAAGTTTGGTGTCTTCTTGTTATTTTTCTTTTAATTTTCGAAAATTATGTTTAGTTTCCTAAAAATTTTAAGTTTGGTGTCCTTTATATGTTCTTGTGTTCTTTGAGTTTCTTGAGTCTTGTTCTTGGTATTCTTGTCAATCTTCAAAGTGTTCTTGTGTTTTCTTTGTGTTTTGATCTTAAAATTTTGAAGTTTGGTGTCCCTTTGTGTTTTCCTCCAAAATTTTCGAAAATAAGGTGTACTAGATATAAAAATTTTAAGTCTTGAGTATTTTACTTGTTTTTCTCTTTCATCATTAAATCCAAAAATAAAAAAAAATTATCTTTTCTATTTTTATTTAACCATTATTTTCAAAAATTTTAAAATAAAAATTCAGATTTCAATTTCAAAATTTTATCTTATCTTTTTCAATTCTAAAATTTAAGAATTCAAATTTCAAATTTCAAAATTTAATCTTTTTCAAAATCAAATTTCAAAATCCTATCTTTTTCAAATCTTTTCAAATCTTTTTTGTTTCTTATCTTATCTTTTCTAACTTCCAATTTTAAAATCAAATCTTTTTCAAATCTTCTTAATTTTTCATCTTATCTTTTCTTATCTTTCCTAATTTCAAATTTTTAAATTCAGATCTTTTCTTATCTTATCTCTTATCTTATTTTAATTTTAAATTCTTTCTTAATTAATCTTCTCTCTCTTCTTTTTCAAAACCTCCTAACAAACTTTTCTCTCTTAATTTTTGAAAACTCTCTCTTCTTCTCTCTTTTCTATTTTCGAAAATTTACTAACCAATTTTCAATTCATTTTAAATTATTAACTTAATTTTCGAAAATAATAAATAAATAAAATAAAAACAAAAACATTTTAATTCTTATTTATCTTTTCTATTTATACTTCTTCTCCTATTCACTTCTATTATTCAAACTCTACTCATCTCCCATCCTCCATCTTCACTTTTCTATCTTCTTCTTTTTTCTTCACATCTCACTGGAAGCTCTTGGTCCAAGTGGCACAAAAAGCTTTCTTCCTTTCTTTCTTTTCTTTTCTTGTTTATGACCAAGAATAGGGATAAAGAACCCCTCTTAGATCTTGATCCTAAACCTAAAAAGACTTTGAAGAAAAGCTTACAACAAGTTATAGCACAACACTCCAAAAGAAACCTTTCAGAAAACTTTGAATAAGAAAAAAGAGACATGGCCGAACCTGAAGGTGATGCCAGAAAGGTTCTCGGTGTCTTCACAATGCCTACCTCTAACTTTTATGACAAAAGCATCTCTGTACCTGCTATTGGAGCTAACAATTTTAGGCTTAAACCTCAGTTAGTCTCTCTTCTGCAGCAGAACTGCAAATTCCATGGACTTCCAATGGAAGATCCACATCAGTTCTTAGCTGAATTCTTACAAATCTGTGATACTGTAAAGACTAATGGAGTTAATCCTGAAGTCTATAAGCTTATGCTCTTTCCCTTTGCTGTAAGAGACAAAACTAAGATATGGTTGGATTCTCAACCAAAAGAGAGTCTAGACTCTTGGGAAAAGATGGTTAATGCTTTTCTAGCTAAATTCTTTCCTCCTCAAAGGATGAGCAAGATTAGAGTGGAAGTTCAAACCTTTAGCCAAAGAGAAGGTGAATCCCTCTATGAAGCTTAGGAAAGATACAAGCAATTGATCAGGAGATGTCCTCCTGACATGCTCTCAGAGTGGTCTATCATAGGCGTGTTCTATGATGGTTTGTCTGAGATGTCCAAAATTTTATTGGACAGCTCTGTAGGTGGATCACTCTACTTAAAGAAAACACCTGCAGAAGCAAGAGAACTCATTGAGATGGTTACAAATAACTAATTCATGTACACTTCTGAAAGAAATCCTGTAAACCATGGAATCTCTCAGAAAAAAGAGTTCATGAAGTTGATACTCTGAATGCCATATTAGCTTAGAACAGGATCTTGACCCAACAGGTCAATATAATCTCCCAACATCTGACTGAAATGCAAACTACAGCTGGCTGTACTCAGGAATCTGCTTCTGAAATAGAAGCTTATGATCCTGATCAACCTACCATGGAGGAGGTAAATTATAGGGGAGAACCCTATGGAAACACCTACAACCCTTCATGGAGGAACCATCCTAATCTTTCATGGAAGGATCAATAGAAACCTCAGCAAGATTTCAATAATAATCAAGGTGGTAGGAACCAGAATAGGTTCAATAACAGACCACCATTCCCATCTTCTCAAAGGAATATGGAAACCTCTAAGCAAAGCCTCTCTGACTTAGTAACTCTGGTCTCCAGCCTCTCTAAGACCACTCATAATTTCATTAATGAAACAAGGTCCTCCATTAAAAACTTGGAGGTGAAAGTTGGTCAACTGAGCAAGAGGATCCCTGAGATTCCGCCTGAAACTCTTCCTAGTAACACTGAGGTGAATCCTAGAAAAGAGTGCAAGGCCATAACTATAAGACCCAAGACTTTTGAAAAGTCCTATTTTGAACTAATATCAAATCATATATTTATTTACAGTTTTATTTTTAGGAAATTATTTTATTGAAAATAGTTAAAGACAGTTTTGATTAATTGGATTTGAGATAATTAAGATTTTTATCCAAACTCTATAATTGTGGATTATTTTTCAATTTTCAATTTAAAGTTTTAAAAATTCAAAAAATTGAGGTTTGGCTATTCAAAATTAGAGTTTTATCTAATTTTACAATTATTGAATTATTTTCTATATTTAAATTATAAAGTCAGTAGTTATGAAACAATAATAATTTTATATAATTTAGATTAAATAAGTAATATTTTAAATACTAATACTGTTGTTTTGGAAAATAAAAAAATTAATTATATTATTTCCAATTTTTGGATTTGAACACTTTATTGAAAATAATTTGTGAAATGGATGAACAAATAGTATTTTCTATATATAACTAGTGTTGGATTTAATTTGGGTTTCAATTACTAAATTACTCCCAATTTTATTTGAAATTACAAAATTACACCTAGCTTAACCCTAACCCTAATTTTCAATATAGTGAAACCCTAATTCACAACCTAGCCGCCGCACTCAACCTATTTTCCCTTCTTCCTTTCATTCACACAAACACAACACAATCAGAAGCAGCATCAATGCTGCCATGAGAAAGAAGAGAAGCTGAAAGGGATGGAGAAGAGGAAGGTGAGGAGGGACGGCACCGGCAGGCGTCACTGCCGCCGCGCCGCCGTGTTGCTCAGGGGAAAGTGAGTGAGCGAGGGACAAATCAGAGAAGGAGAAGAGGAGGAGATGCGCCAGAGCCGTAGGGCCGACGGCAGCGTTGCGCTGTGCGCCGTGTTCCACGCCATGCCACCGCCAGTGCACACCGAAGGAAGAGAGAGAGAGAGAGAGAGAGAGAGAGAGAGAGAGAGCAGAAAGAGGAGGACCGAGGGCGAAGGGAGCGCGCAGGGGAAAAGGAGGCGCTACTCGGCCGCCGCAACTCGCCGCTGTCGCCGTCCTCGTGTGGAGTTGCCGCCGCCGTTCCTGGTGCTGATGATCGGAAATTGATGGTTTAGAATTTCACTAATGAATCCTCGTTGCAAGTATAGTTTCTAAACCAACCAATAATCCTTTCAGACAAAAATTTGTTTTCACAAGTACAAACCTTTAAATTTATAATAACCGAAGTATTGGAACCTCGGGTTGTCTCTCAAAGGAATTGCAGGGTAGTGTTCTTGTTATTGGTCATGAGTTGTATATTTTGGGGTTTTGATAGGAGACATAAAATGTAAATGGCGATAGAAATGTAAATGATAAAGCGGTCTCGGCAAGGTTTGGTGGTCAAGGATCTCTATCCTTATTAATAACCATAACATGAGAATTGGCAAGGATCAATCCCACTAAGTCAACCTCTAACTAATAGTAGAGGAAAGTCAAGTGAACTATATCAACCCAAGTCCATAAGTCCTAGTTCTCCACCAATTCAATTAGTGAGATCTAGAGTTAATGGCTCCCAATAATCAATTACTTGGACATTAGTAACTCAAGAGTTCCTAAGTTACCTTCTCAAGCCAAGAGCATAAAATTCTACTCTAAAATCCTTCCAAGCATTTCATCAAACACTTGGAAGGCACAAAAGGGAAGCATAGTAAATTGACAACAAGAATAGAATCTAACAACAATTATTGTAAGGAATTAATAACAACAATCAAAAGAAACACAATTATCATGAATTACCTCAAATTGAATTGAAAGAAAATAGAATGAACAAAAGTAGATCTACATCAAAGAATAGAAACAACATAAAGGAAATTACATCAAAAGAGTAGAAGAATGATGAATGTAATAACAAAGAATTGAAGAGTAGAAGTAGATGAAAGCATGAATTAAAACCTAGATCTAAGATTATTGACCTAAACCTAATCCTAATCCTAATGCTAGAGAGAAGTGAGAGCTTCTCTCTCTAAAACTAATTAAAACTAGACCTAATGTATCTTGTGTGAAGTCATAATGCCTTCCTCTTCATTCCTTGGTCTATTTAGCCTTTTCCCACCAAAAACTCAGCTCCAAATGGGGGCCGGAACCTCCAAAATTGCCAGGCACGAGTTCTTCTTTAAAAATCACGTGCGACCTTCGGCGCGTACGCGCGCTGGAGCATTTCGCAATCCGCGCAAAGGCGCATAGTGCACGCACGCGTCCATGAGCTTTTTCCAAATCTTTAGCTTTTCATGATTTCTCCACTTTGTATGCTTTCCTTTCTCTCCTTTGATCCTTTCCTAGCCCTTTTCAATTTGAAATCACTAGCAAACATATCAAGGCATCTAGTGGAATCAAAGGAAGATTAAAACTATCAAATTAAAGGTCTAAAAAGCATATTTTCACATCTAAGCACAAATACGGAGACAATCACAAAATCATGCTATCTCATTGAATAAATGTGAGGAAAGGTTATCAAAATGCTCTAAATTCAACACAAGATAAACCCTAAAAACGGGGTTTATCAACCTCCCCACACTTAAACCTTAGCATGTCCTCATGCTAAACCAAGAATGGAGCAAAGGGTATGACATTTATTCAATGCAACTAAACTATCTAAATGCAAACTATCCAAATGAAACTAACTATATGAATGAATATGCTTGGTCAAAACAAATCAACTTCCAAGAGAATATGTATAAGCACAAGGGCTCAAACAATGGAAATCAAATCCAACCCACAATTGTATTGAATTATCAAAAGAATTTACAAATTTGCATGAATATAGATATTGGTGAATACATGTAATCGAGCAATCGAACCCTCACCGGATGTGTATCCGCTCTATTCACTCAAGTGTTTAGAGGTTGATTTACTCAATTCTCTCCTAATCATGCTTTCCAAAATTTGTTCTTCATCTAACAATCAACAATCATTCAATGCATGCATACAAATATCATGAGGTCTTTCTCAAGGGTTATAATGGGGTTAGGGTTAAAGTAGGGTCATATATGGTTAAGTGGACTAGAATTAGAACATTTGATTAGTCTAGACCTTCCCACCTAACCTATATAATAACATATACAATTAAGTACTAACCTAACTACCCATCCTTCACTTTTCACATACTTATCAATTTCTTTTGATTTTCCCAACACTTATGCATTGATTCTTATTAGACTTTACTTTGGGGCATTTTGTCCCCTTTTTATTATTTTTCTCTTTTTCCTTTTTCTCATTTTTTTTCAAGCTACATGCAAGAACATCAATGCATAAGGTCTATACATTTAAGCAATACATGGGTATGCACCCAATTCCCAAATATAGAAATACAAAACCCTATTTTATCCCAACCAATGTTCCCAATCTCCCCAAACTTGAATATAAAATACTCTCGCTAGCCTAAGCCAATCAAAGTTCCAAACAAGGGACTTTATTATTTTCCGCTTTAGGCTTGTAATGTACTAAAATAAAGAACAATTAGGTTAAGCGTAGGCTCAAAATTGGTTAACAATAGAGAGTAAAAGGTAGGCTATTTAGGTAAGTGAGCTAATAAAATAATGGCCTCAATCATATAAATGCATGAATACAAGGAATAATGGGACATATAAAAAAAAATCAAGGATCACAATCATAGGAAGAGAATAATTGCACATAAGAAGAAAAATAAGTGGTTATAAGATGTAACCACACAATTAAGCTCAAAACTCACAAGCTTGTGTTCTTAGCTCAAAAACATGAACCACAAAAGTATGAATTCTAGCAAATTCATCAAAATTTTTTCAATCAATTGGGGTTGATGCCCTATAGATAAATTTCTTGAAAATTCTATCATTTTGACTAAGCATATCCTAAATGCAATGTTGTGATTAAGAAATTCTAAAATTCCTTAGTTAATCCCTTTTTTCCAATCAAACAAATTCTTTTATGCACAAAGGATTTAACTAGGTTTTCAACAGTTTTCAAATCACAACCACAAGGCTAAAATGCGATATATACAATAAAAAGTGTGCAACAACCAAAATAAAAGTATCCACAATAGCAAATATGTACAATAATCCCAAAATAGTGCAAAATAAAGCAAAATAAGATGAACTAAGTTATAATGTCCGAAAATGTTTACCAAATCCATTGACGGCGACGACGGTGACCTCCCCACACTTAAGATGAAGCATCGTCCTCGATGCTACTGATCGGGCTCATGGTGAGGGTCAACAGTCGCATCTGCCTCCTGCTGGATCTCAGACTGGGGCACTGGCTCCTCGGTATGCTACGGAGTATCTTAGGTAGCCTGTGTCTGTGGAGGTGCCTCCTGCTGAGTCGGCTCCTCAACATGCTCCTCCGCGTGCTCCGTCGCATGCTCTGCCTCGTGATCATCCTCATCGGAAGCGAGAGAGTCAGGGAGAGGGGGTAGCTCAATGCCCTGTGATACAAACACCTGGTCTATGCGATCGAGACGTCACATGATACGATGCTCGCTGTGCTCCATGAAGCAAAACAGGCGCTGTACCAGTAGATATGTCGGCTCGGGTGCTGGTGGTGGTGGTAAAGGTGCTACTGCTGGTGCTGAAGAAGAAGATGGTCCTGCCACAGCTGTAGAAGATGAAGGTCTAGCTGCCTCTATTGCTGCTCTAGCTCGAGAGTGGCGCCTGGATGGGGGCTTCTTGTGCACCTACATACCCCACGGAATAGTAACTTCCTTCTCGTCGTCATCTGGGGGTGGTGGTGTCAAGTCATCGTCCCTCCATGGGGCACCGGCCAACTCAATCATGCTAGTGACCGATGTGGGAAATGGTAGAAGGCCACAGATGTGTGCTCGCCACATGCCTCGCCTGATCAATCAGGAGAAGTATACCACCTTCCCCTCCATGACACAGCCAATCAGAAGAAGCATATCCATCGAAATCTCGGAAAAATGGGTAGTAGGAAAGACATAGTGGGCGAATATCTGCTACCAAGTCCTAGCCTCTCTAGACAAATAAGCAAATAACATCCCCTTGGGCTTTTGGTTGTTAGAGTCCATCACCCAAGGGGCGTCCGGTGTGGCAATAACGCACTTCAGTGCCTCATAATCAAAGGCCATAGCATTCATAGCTATCTCTGCCTACTGGTATGCACATGTGTCACCAGTCGGGGGTAGACAATACAAAACACCCTCAATAGCAGCCTCAGTCACTAAAACCTTCCCACCCCGTAGGTGGACTGACTCAAGAGTCGTGCTGAAGAGGTTGCAGTAAAGCTCTTTGACCCATGAAGTGTTTATCCTTCCCAAATTCCTATCAACAAACCCTAAGCCCAATCCCTGAATACGGGTATTAATGAAGCGCCTCAGGTCGTTGGGAAGAGCCAATTTCTTTTCAATGTTCAGCTTTGTCTTCCGATAGGTAGGGAAGTGCAGCTCACAGTAAAGATTGGGAAATGTGTACGTGTCAGTGAGTGGTAGCAACTAATTCTGTTTATCCACTTCATTAAGTGGGTTCTTTGCATAGTTGGCATAAGGAGAGAGGGTGGATGTTTGAGATTTCTTCCTCTTTCTTGAGGTGGTAGCCTTCGCTTTTTCCCTATCGGCCATCCTGAAAGCAAATATGACATGATATAAACAAATAGACCAAGTAGGGGAATGAAAAGCAAGGGATGGCATATTAACATGAAGTGAGTTAAAAATAAAGAAAACTTGGAATACAAGCAACAGGAATTAGCATTCAACACAAAAGCCATAAACCAAGAATTCAAGCAAAATATGCACAATTCTTGTTCATTAAGCTCAATGAGCATCATACCCAAAAAGAATGGTTAAAGAGTTATTTGAAAACTAAAAAGAGAAATCAGTAGCTTAGGCAAGTTAAAAGTTAGAAAAACTGGTTCAAAGGTTAGGGATATGATGGTCATTTGCTTAATCACAATGAATCACAAGTATGGGTAACAAGCATACTCAAAAACATGAGGGAGAAGCAGTCATTGATGATGAAATATAAGATTTCATAAGAAGCAATTAATTGAAAGTAAGTCATCAATCAATGTCGCAGTCATTGAGTTTGCAATAATCGGTGTTAACAAAATGAAAGTGCATTTTGTGTAACTAAGACAAGTTAGAAATCAAGTTGAGTGAAAAAGAGTTACACAAGTTGAATGTGTCAATTATTGCAAATGAATGCACCATATTCAACAAAATTGCAAGTTAAACTCAAATGGTAAGCTTAATCATAAACTTGAGTAAAAGATGATTGAGTAACTTGAGAGATGAAGGTGCATGAAGGTTCAATGCATATCACGGGAAATAATATAATCACAGAGATGCTAGCCAAAGTGACCTAGGGATTGAACTTGGTGTGAGGTAAGTAAATCTCAAACCAAAAGTGCCAAGTTCAATGCCTATGGTGTAAGTTGAAGAACGCAATAATTTCTAGAAATTTGGGCAGCATTCCGGCAGTAAATCGGATGTTCCCGGATAGCAAATAGCAGCAAAAATTTACATATGTATTCAGAAATCTCATCAAGCAAGAGAGAAGCATGCAATACATATGCACCGGTAGCATGAAACATAACCCAACAACTAGAATTTAGCAGGGCAACAGTGAATTAGCAGCAAAGTGGTATCAAGATAGATACAGAACAACTCATCAACCATCACTCAGCAAGCAAGGAATAAGTATTTCAAACAGATAAATACAAACGGAGCAATTATCAGGCCTAGAATCATCTAACCACAACCTAGCTACCTAACAACCTAGGATCAACTAAAACATGCATATCTAACTAGCCTAGCAAACAATTATTCAACTAATTAATCTAATCTAAGCATATCAAAATTGAGGAAAGCAGTAAAGGAACAGAGCAATGGGGTAGGGTGAAACCTGGAAGCAGAGGCAGAACAGAATAGAAATACATGAGTGGGAGGAAGGGGCAGCAAAGTGGTGCTGCCAGTAGCGGCGGCTCACGGCGGCGCTGGCGGTTGCTGTGGTCAGGGCTGAAGCGGGGCAGAGCGGAAAGTGGGGTACAATGAAGGGAAAAAAAGGGTAAAATGTGAGAAGAGGGAAGAAGGGTGATGGTGAGGGCGGTCAAATGTTTGTCGGCGGTAGTTGGTGGCCGCGGGCGCTCGGTGGTAGAGGAGGTGGGAGCGGAGAGGTGAGAAGGAGAGGGCGAGGGAGAGAGAAAGAGCGAGAGGAGAAGAGAGAGGGGGAGACGGGGAGGGTGGCGGCGACGGCGGTGGTGTGGCCGGCGCGGTGATGGATGGTTGGTTGTAGAGCTGGTGGTTATGGAGGTGAGGAGGAGAAGAGAGAGCGTTGCGGGTTAGGGGGAGAGGTGAGGGGTTCTCGCGTCCCTTGGGTTTTAGGGAATTCAAATTCACGCGGGCGCGCACAGTGCGCGTGCGTGTGGATTGAAGAATTGAGAGAGGGGCGCGGAAGCGGCAGGTGCGCCTTCGCGTAGATGAGTTATGCAGGCATGGGCGGGGATGCTTACGGTGCGCATCCGCGTCTGGTGAGTTGGGCTAGGGGCTTAATGCTAGCCCAGAGCTGGCGCAACTCTCAAGTCATTGGCTTGAAAACTGCGTCATTGGATCGGCGCGCACGCAGCATGTGCGCGGGTGCGCGCATTGCAGATTATGCCAATGGCGCGATGGCGCGCAGTGCGCATACGCATACATATGGTTGTGCCATTGGCCTAGTGTTGGCGCGAGAGTGGCCCAACTCTCTGGAAGATGTATGGGCATGTATCCGCGTATGGACGCGTGCGCGCACAGCGTGTGTACACATCCTTGACCCCTTTTTTTTTCATAAATAACAAAAATAGCTCAAAATTCTCCTAACACTATCTACAGTTCAAAACTAGCCAAAAATACAAAATGACAAAAAATCTTTTTGGCTTTTTGAGAATCTTCAAACACAAGCAAGGGATACTTGCTTCACAAGCAACCTACAACCAATTTATTGAGCCAAGTATATGGAAAGAAGACTACCTACAATGGTAACTCAATTCACTTATTAATCAAAAATGCAAGAGGGTGGACAGAGTTCACCATGGTGGGGTGTCTCCCACCTGGCACTTTTAGTTTAAGTCCTTAAGTTGGACATTTGGGAGGCTCTTTGTCATGGTGGCTTATGCTTGTACTCGTCCTTAAATCTCCAAGGATCTTTGCTTCTTAAATGGTTGACAGAAGTTCCAACCATCTTCACCAAGTTTGGATGGAGTTCCACCTAAGATATGAGCTCCCATAGTTGGTCTTCATGCTTTGATCCGGGATCCCATATCTTATTTTTGCACCCGTCTTCGAGTTGTTCTTCGTGAATTGTCCGTTTGGGTGGTTGACAAATAGAATTCTCTTTAGTACACCAAGTCTTTTTCCTAGACCCATGTAAAGTAGCATTCCTCCAATTATGGTCCCTATACCTTGAGTACTTGACCTCAATGAGCCTAATTCCAAACTTCCAACCACTACACAACTCCTTCTTACTCTTAGTTCTACAAAGAGCTCTAAGTTGTCCATCCGTTTCAATCAAGCCATATTCAAGTGAGAAATTGAAGCTTAAGGGTGAGAGTTTTACCCACTTGAATGTTGTGTCAGATGGTAGCTTAGGGAGGGAAACCTCCCCACACTTAGACAATGCAAGGTCTACTTCCTTATGCTCTTCGTTGTGTATTTCCACCTCTTGATAACTTCTTTCATCTTTTTCTTTCTTGTTGACTTCTTCCAATTCCTCCTCATCATCGATCAAATCAAACTTGGGAGGTTGTGTGAAATCGACTTCCATATCAACTTCACCTTTGACAGAAGAGTCTTCAATGAGATCATCAACATCAGTTGGTATTGAGTTGTCTTTAATAGCTTCAATTTCATGTCCCGTGAGAGATGGTTCAATTATTGATAAGAAATCATTGATGATTGAGTCCATCTCTTGATCAACCCCCTCATATTCTTCAATCTTGATATGCTCCAGAGGTTGTTGAGACTTCCATAGTAGTTTCGCATCTCCTAAATCTTCAACCACTTCTTCTTTTTCTTCAATGACCCTAGGTTTCTCCAATTGTTCCAATACAAAGCTTGACTCTTACTTCTTGTTCACCGGATTTTTCAATTTCTCCTTCATGCTTTGCTCCTCTCTTGATTTTTCACATGTGGCCATGGAGACACCTTGAGTATTCAAACATTGGTAGGCTAAAGTGTGCACTACCTTAGTCAAATTAGTCACAAACTCTAGGGTGTTCCTTTGCATATCCGCTTGTCCTTGAAGTAGCAAGGTAAGAGAATTGTCTATTGGGGCTTGGGGTGGATAGGTAGGTTCATTAATTTGGAGAAAAGGCTCATAGTAGAAAGGCGTTTCTTCTTAGTAAGGGTATGGAGATGGTGTGCATTGAGGTGGTTCTTGGTAATAATCACATTGGAATTGTGGTGGTTCTAAGGGTTCTTGCTCATAATGGTCACAAGGAAATGGCATGGGTGATTGGTCACACAATGGATGTGGGTCACAAGAAGGTGCTTGGAAAAATTGGGCTTGTGAGCATGGTTGATAGTCATATTGAGGATAAGGTTCATAAGCATATAGTGGTCATACTTGATTATCACAAAAGGAGTCACCATAGCCATTGAATTGGCATGCACTAGGATGTGAATTATACCTATAAGTATCCGGAGGTTGTTGCCAATAGGAGTGATCAATTCCTTGAGACTCCTCCCATCTTGGAGTGTTCCATCCTTGATACATGTTGTCATTAAAGTTCACATTACCTACAACATAATGAGAACCGAACTCATAGCCAAAGTGAGAATTTATAGTTGGAAAAACAAAATAAAACTAACAAAATCTAGTAAACAAGCAAAAGACAAACCTATTCACACTATTCACATATATACAATAACCAATAACATAACACCATTGCAAGTCCCTGGCAACGGCGCCATTTTGATGAATGGAAAATTGATGGTTTAGAATTTAACTAATGAATCCTCGTTACAAGTATAGTTTCTAAACCAACCAATAATCCTTTCATACAAAAATTTGTTTGTCACAAGTACAAACCCCTAAATTTATAATAACCGAAGTATTGGAACCTCGGGTCATCTCTCAAAAGAATTGCAGGTAGTGTTCTTATTATTGGTCATGAGTTGTATATTTTGGGGTTTTGATAAGAGACATAAAAAGTAAATGGCGATGGAAATGTAAATGATAAAGCGGTCTCGGCAAGGTTTGGTGGTCAAAGATTTCTATCCTTATTACTAACCACAACATGAGAATTGGCAAGGATCAATCCCACTAAGTCATCCTCTAACTAATAGTAGAGGAAAGTCAAATGAGCTATATCAACCCAAGTCCATAAGTCCTAGTTCTCCACCAATTCAATTAGTGAGTTCTAGAGTTAATGGCTCACAATCATCAATTACTAGGACATTAGTAACTCAAGAGTTTCTAAGTTATCTTTCCAAGCCAAGAACATAAAATTCTACTCTAAAATCCTTCCAAGAATTTCATCAAACACTTGGAAGGCACAAAAGGGAAGCATAGTAAATTGACAACAAGAATAGAATCTAACAACAATTATTGCAAGGA
Organism: Arachis hypogaea; assembly: GCF_003086295.3. Taxonomy (NCBI): domain Eukaryota; kingdom Viridiplantae; phylum Streptophyta; class Magnoliopsida; order Fabales; family Fabaceae; genus Arachis; species Arachis hypogaea. The sequence goes on along the minus strand of NC_092049.1, from coordinate 33,648,923 downwards.
ATTAATAACAACAATCAAAAGAAACACAATTATCATGAATTACCTCAAATTGAATTGAAAGAAAATAGAATGAACAAAAGTAGATCTACATCAAAGCATAGAAACAACATAAAGGAAATTACATCAAAAGAGTAGAAGAATGATGAATGTAACAACAAAGAATTGAAGAGTAGAAGTAGATGAAAGCATGAATTAAAACCTAGATCTAAGATTATTGACCTAAACCTAATCCTAATCCTAATCCTAATCCTAGAGAGAAGTGAGAGCTTCTCTCTCTAAAACTAACTAAAACTAGACCTAATGTATCTTGTGTGAAGTCATGATGCCTTCCCCTTCATTCCTTGGTCTATTTAGCCTTTTCCCACCAAAAACTCAGCTCCAAATGGGGGCCGAAACCCTCTAAAATCGCCAGGCACGAGTTCTTCTTTAAAAGTCACGTGCGACCTTCAGCGCGTACGTGCACAGTGCGGGTACGCGTCCCTGGAGCATTTCGCAATCCACGCGTAGGCGCATAGTACGCGCACGCGTCCATGAGCTTTTTCCAAATCTTTGCCTTTTCATGATTTCTCCACTTTGTATGCTTTTTTTTCACTCCTTTGATCCTTTCCTAGCCCTTTTCAATCTGAAATAACTAGCAAACATATCAAGGCATCTAGTGAAATCAAAGGAAGATTAAAACTATCAAATTAAAGGTCTAAAAAACATATTTTCACATCTAAGCACAAATACGGAGACAATCACAAAATCATGCTATCTCATTGAATAAATGTGAGGAAAGGTTATCAAAATGCTCTAAATTCAACGCAAGATAAACCCTAAAAATAGGGTTTATCAACCTATCCTTGATGGATTTCACCGTGGAGGCGAGAATGACGCAGGTGAGAGGGGACCTTTTTCCGCCGATGTCAGGTCGTGAGCGTCGTTTCGGTGGTTGCCGTCGCTGCTGCCTGGGTCCTGTGGTCCAAGCCACCATTGATGGAGCTCCGTTTCTGCTTCTCTGGTCTGCCGCCACTGCTGGAGGTCCGCCCGACCTGATCTGAAGGAAAGAAGAGGTTCAGGCCGTCGCTGCTACTTGCGTTGTGAGCTGCTGCACCAGCCACCGCTGTAGGAGTCGCTGTTGGAGAAGGGAGCTGCACCTCTGTGTTTCTGGCCGCCGAAAAACCTCGCCGCTGTCGACGGAAAATCCTGCCGGTAAGGGTTGAAGTTGGTCTTCGTTTTCTTTGAGTTTTCGGAAGCTTCATTGTCATTGAATGTTAGTTTCAGTTATCGTTGCCGGAGATCTGGTCGCTGCCGCCACTCGAGGTGGTTACCGGGGCTGCCGCTAAGCCGGTTCAATGAACGCTGTTGTTTCGTTTTCTTAGTTCGGTAGGTAGTTGTGTTTTAGAAAACCCTGCATTAGTATCCTGTTATGTTTGGTTATAAACTCTGAGGTCTTGGTAACGTAGGTTCGAGTTCCGTATGTAGCGTGTCGCTTTTAAGTTGCTGTGAGTGCTGCGAAAGTAATCAGGGACCAAGTTGTGATTGCTGTTGATTTCGGGTTGAGCTAAAAGGTTTCGTTAACGAGTTTGGGTTGTGATTTCAACGTATCGAGGTAGGGGCCTTTTTATACAAACTAACTTTATTTAAATTGGAAATTTTTATAAACAGATATGTTGTGCGAAATGTATTTCTGGTGGTTATGTGAGTCTTATGAATTGTCTAATTTTATCTTGAATGAATGTGGTTGCCTGTTCGATTGAAACAACGTCTGATTTTTATGAATTGGAGATTTTTGGATTGGTTGATTTGAAATTATTTTTGATAATCTGAAAGTTGAGTTTTGTTTTATTGGAAACTGATTTGGTCTTGTGCCTATTGGAAAGAGTTGAGGATTGGTTTGGTTGGGACCCGAAAAGGGTGGCAAAGTCCAAGTTTTAGGGGAGATGCTGCCAAAATTTCTATAAAATCTAAGATTTTGATTGGAACGTTATTTTGAAAATAATGAATTATATTTTGAATTAAATGTTTGATAACTAAATTCTGTTTGAACTTGACTTATTAAGAGAATTTTATATTTTGGGTGTAATTATTAAGAAAGGAATTATGCCTTAAAAATCAATTTAAATATGTGAATTTTTATGTTTTGGAATTTGATTTAAGTAAACAGATTTAGAGGGGTTTTAATGGATTTAAAAGGAAACCCGGTTTTCAATTAATCTACTTCACTTTACGACATTTTGGGAAAAGTTTGAAATATTTTAGGAAACTTTGACTTAGTAAAACTGATACAATTCTCGAGCTTTTGGAAACAAAATTAAGAAAGAAACTAAAATTAGTTTTCGGTTTAAATGATTTGGTTTCAGTTTGAGTAAGTTGGTTTTGAAATTGGTTCGAAATATTTGGATACATGATTTGGTTTTGGTTTAAATTCTATTTTATTTATTCACATCAAGAAGTTAAGGTTTCAGAGGTTTTCAATGAGTTTAAGAAATGAGTTAGGTTATTCTCCCCTGAAGTCTTAAGACTCTGCTGAGGAATTTTATGACCAAATCCTGATTTAGAAATGAATAATTTTGAGTCTTTCAAAAGAGATTTTGAGTATGGCATGGTTTTGAGATTTTTGGAAGTGTTGGAAAGATGTGGAAAGTGGCTCCGTTTTGAAAAGTGATTCTTGGCAAGATGTGATTTGACTACGTTTGTTATTTAAAAGTAAATGGGCCAAGAATGAATTTTGAAAATAAGATATTGAGCCTGATTGATTGTGGATATCATCAAGATTGATGAGGTATTATTTGGTAGGCATAAGGGCCGGGTTCGTCCCGCTTATGCTGAGATGAGATTGTTGATGAGACGCTATGCGTCCGGCAGGGGCTGAGGTTGGATTCCGCCTGTGCGAGGTAGCGACGGTGGCGTAAGGGCGGTGGTTCGTCCCGCTTGCGCTTAGATATGAGGTCGGTGACAATAGATCCTGCTCGCATCCCTTCGGATCATCAGAGCGTGCAGGCACAAAATCCTGGACAGTGATCCGAGCACTATATCTCGGGGGTTCCCACACCATGAATCCGAAGGCCAACATCTCCATGGAGATGTGTCGGGTTGGTAGTTGAATCGACAATGTGATATCACAGCCAGTAGGGCAGACATTCATCATGTGCATTTATGTGACATTGTTTGGGTGTGCATATTGTAATTGGTTTGCCTATGTGAATACTTATGCTAATTACTAACTGCTATAATTGTTGTAACTGCTATTGATTGTGTTTGAACTACATTACTTGTGATTGTGTTTGATTGGTTGGTTTGTGATGTTTTGGTTGATGATTGAGTTGTTTGGGCCCGGGGCCGTGTTGGATTGGATGGGCTTGAGGCCGTGATTGGTATATTGAGTTCTAGTTTTGTATAAAGTATTTGACCAGTTCAGCATAGACTTAATGAACCTATGCTTGGAACGGAATGGTCATTTATACCGCGTAGGTAACTGCTTTCATAGTTATGGTCTAGAAAAGTATGAAAGATCAAACTCTTACAGTATAAACTTAATTGGATCTATGCTTGGGGCATGTTGGTTATTCATACTGTCTAGGAAAAACTTTACAAATTTTACAAGAAAGGAAAAAGGTTTTGTTTCAAATTATTTGAGAAATTTACCAAGTCTTCAAAAAGGGATTTTCTGGATTTCTAATGTGTACCCAAGGTTTTTGGAAGGACTCATAAGACGAGCAATGATCACTGTACTCTAAGAATAACTTTTATTTTACGTATCTTGCTATAGCAATTTTCTGTAACCCTATAGTGAGAACAAGCAAGGACGACGTTCTCACTCCCCTACAGGTTATTCCCTTTTAGGATATGCACGACAGAGCTTCAGAAGAGTTATGTTCATTTTTGTTTATTCGGTATTATTGTATTATCTTAGCTAATATTTTCCCTCAACCTTTATCTTTATTGAGTTTGTAAGAGGGATGGGAAATTATGATATGTATGTTTGTAAGCTAGTGTTATATATATATATATATATAAAGGGATTATATCTGATTTGTATGTACATGTATGTTTATGTTTTCACAAAAAAGTGTTATTGAAAGGTTATGGGGTTTTAAGTTTTAAACAAGCTCATATTTTAGTATTAAATATTAGAAGAGTTATCGTAATACTCGAGCTATCAGAGTGGTACAGCCGAAAGCGTGCATTCAGATAGCGAGGGTGTTACAATAATCATGGAGGTAGAGGCCGAATCTGAGAAGATTGGGAAGGCATTGAACACTAGTGAAGAAGGTTTCATTGGGCATTAAATGCCCATAATGGCAGCAAGCCTGGCACATAACGTTAGTGAAGAACCCCTCATTGGGCATTCAACGCCCATCTTGGCAGCAGAGCTGGCGTTGAATGCCAACCAGGGAGCACTGGCTGGGCATTCAACGCCCAAACTCACAGGCTTTCTGGCGCTGAAGGCCATAGAGGAACCCCTCACTGGGTGTTCAACGCCCAACCAGGCAGGCTTTCTGGCACTAAATGCCAGTGAGAAACCCCTCACTGGGCGTCCAATACCCAAATATGCAGCCATTCTGGCATTGAACGCCAGTGAGGAAGTCCTCATTAGGCGTTCAACGCTCATACACCCAGGGAAGCTGGCATTGAACACCAGCAAGGATAACCCTGCTGGGCGTTCAATGCCCAAAATACTAGAGGAACTAGAGTTTAACGCCAGTAAGAGTGGACAGCAAGGGCATTCAACACTCAAAGAGCTATCAGTGCTGGCGTTGAACGCCAGCAAAAGCACACCCTTTGAGTGCTTAAATCCCACTCAAGAACTCTCTATCCCAAAACCAAAGGAAGCCCATGCTCATGTAAAAACCATTGAGGTTCCTTTGAATGCACTTCTGTAGTGTATAAGTTCTGATGACTACTCATCCTCTGATGAGGATGAGGATGAGGACATTTGGGAAGAGCAAGTTGCTCGGTACCTAGGAGCGCTTATGAAGCTGAATGCCAAGTTGTTTGGTACAGGGCCTCTGGAGGAAGAACATCCACTGCTTTCCAAAGAACTCCATGCTTTGGTTCAGCAGAGGCTACCACAGAAGCTTCCAGATCCTGGAAGCTTTCTGATTCCTTGCACCATAGGTACCATGACCTTTGACAAGGCTCAGTGTGACCTAGGTTCAAGCATCAACCTCATGCTACTCTCTGTAATAGAGAAGCTGGGAATCCTTGAGGTACAAGCTGTAAACATCTCATTAGAGATAGAAGATAAGACAATGAAAAAGCCATATGGCTTAGTAGTGGATGCCTTGGTAATTGATGAAAACCACTACATCCCTGCAAACTTCATAATCTTGGACATAGGAGAGGATAAGGATGACTCTGTCGTCCTTGGAAGATCTTTCCTAGCCATTGCCAATGCTATCATTGATGTGGCTAAGGGAGAACTGATCCTACAACTAGGGAAGGACCACATCTTATTCAAGATGCCTCATCTCAATTCTCCCTCAAATAAAAGAGAGAAAATTATGCAACACCTAGTGTTCCAACCCTCTCTTTCTGTGCAGAACTTTACAGAGCCCCCAAATATCAATTCTATGTTTGGTGTTGGGCAGCCATCAACAAGCTCTAAGCACAAAGGTACTCGGAAAAAAGTACCTAAAGGCTAGAAGGACAAGAAAGTCCCAACTGAAGGCCTCTCACCTAGCATGAGAGTTGTCTTTACTAAGAAGCCAGTCCTACTACATACAGTGAATCGTATCCTGTCTTTAGAGCATGTGGAGCTCCTTCATGCGAAGACAGGAAGAAAGTTCACTGTAAGGGGCGAAAATCTGAGCCCATACTCACCTACGTAAGGAGCTAATCGTCAAGCTAGTGACGTTAAAGGAGCGCTTGTTGGGAGGTAACCCAACCTTAATTAATTATATTTATTTTCTTCATTTTATTTTTCTTTCAATTATTTTTAGAGTCATCATCATATGCAACAGTCAGAACAGAGACAGAATTTCACAGTAGTGAAAACTGAACACTTTGAATGAAGTGTTATTAAAAGTTGAATGCCAGCCAGGGAGCAGCCCCTAGGCGTTCAAACGCTAGTGCAGAGAGTAGGGAATCTGGATTTCCTAGCCTCTCAGAACCAGTGGATCCCACAGCATCTTCACCTACCCCACTTACTTTCACACTTCCCCACTTACTTTCACACTTCTCCACACACACTTTCCTATAAACCCTAGCCTAATCACATCCATACCACTTCCCTAAAACCCATCATAACTCTCACCAACCCCCACCCACTTCAAAATCAAATTTTCCACCCAAAACCCCACCCATGGCCAAACCTACACCTCCACCACTCATATAAATACCCATCTTCATAACCCTTCATACACACACCTCTCATACACAACATAAACCCACAAGGCCGAGCCCTCTCTCTCCCTCTATATCCTTCTATTTTCTTCTTCTTCTACTTCATTCTTCTCTTTTCTTTATTTTTGCTCAAGGATGAGCAAAGTTTTAAGTTTGGTGTTGGGAAAGCATAGCTTTTTTCTTTCCATTATCATTCATGGCACCCAAGGTTAGAGAACCCTCTAGAAAGAGGAAAGGAAAGACAGTAGCCACCTCCTCTAAATCTTGGGAGATGGAGAGATTCATCACCAAAGCCCACCAAGTCCACTTCTATAAAGTAGTAGCAGAGAAGAAAGTGATCCCTGAGGTCCTTTTCAAGCTCAAGAAGAATGAGTACCTGAAAATCAAAGAGAGATCCGGAGAAGAGGTTGGGAAGTCCTAACCAATCCCATTCAAGATGTTGGGATTCTAATGGTGCAAGAGTTCTATGCTAATGCATGGGTTACTAAAAACCATGACACTAGTTTGAACCCAAATCTAAGGAATTGGATCACCATGGTCCGAGGAAGAATATTAGATTTCAGCCTGAAAAGTGTTAGATTGGCGTTCAACTTGCCTCTAATGCAAGGAGACCCACATCCTTACACTAGGAGAGTCAACTTTGATCAGAGATTGGATCAAGTGCTCTCAGATATCTGTGTGGAAGGAGCACAGTGGGAAAGGGATTCCCAAGGCAAGCCTATCCAACTAAGAAGGCTTGACCTAAAGCTCATAGCTAGAGGATGGTTGGAATTCATCCAACGTTCCATCATCCCCACTAGCAACCGGTCATAAATGACTGTTGACAGAGCCATCATGATCCATTACATCATTATTGGAAGTGAGGTAGAAGTACATGAGGTGATTCCTCAAGAACTGTAAAAGATAGATGAGAAGCCTTCCACCAATACAAGGTTGGCATTTCCACACCTCATTTGTCATCTATGCAATTTAGCTGGAATTGTCATAGAAGGAGATATCTCCATTGGGGAGGATAAGCCCATCACTAAGAAGAAGATAGAGCAGACTAGAGAGCATGCACAAGAGCCTGTGCAACTGCCTCAACATGAGATCTCTGAGATGCCTCAAGGGATATATTTTCCTTCTCAAAGCTATTGGGATCAATGGCAGACTTCTCTTGGAGAACTGAGCACTAACATAAAGCAATTGAGGGTGGAGTATCAAGAGCACTCCATCACCCTCAATGAAATAAGAGAAGATCAAAGATCCATAAGGGAAGATCAAAGGGCTATGAGGGAAGAGCAACAAATTCAAAGGAATGACATTGAAGAGATCAAGCATCACATTGGATCCTCAAGGAGGAGCACTAGCTGCCACCATTAAAGGTGGACTCGTTCGCTTTTACTTCCTTTCCTTTTATTATTTTTCTATTTTCTGTTGTGTTTTGTTTGTTCTCTTGTTCTAGTTACATGATCATTTGCATTGATGTCTTAAAGTTGTAAAGTATTCTATATATCTCTCACCTCGCTTAAAAAAATTTAATTGAAAAGAATTGAGAGATGCATGAATTTCAAGTTTAAAATAAGAGTAGTTCAATTTTCTTGATGTGGTGGCATTGCTTTTTGTTTTCTAAATGTATGATTAAACAGTGTATATTTAAAGTTAAAATTTTAGAATGTTAGCTCTTGAAAGAATAAGGAAAAAGGAAAATTATTATTGATAATCTGAAAAATAAAAAAAATTGATTCCTGAAGCAAGAAAAAGCAGCAAAAAGAAAAAGGAAAAGCTTGCATTTGAAAAAAAATGGCGAAAAAATAAATTAAAAAAAGAGAGAAAAAGCAAGCAGAAAAAGCCAATAGCTATTTAAACTAAAAAGCAAGAGCAAAAAGCCAATAACCCTTTAAACCAAAAGGCAAGGATAAAAAGGATCCAAGGCTTTGAGCATTAATGGATACGAGGGCCTAAAGGAATAAAATCTTGGCCTAAGCGGCTTAAACAAGCTATCCCTAACCATGTGCTTGTGGCGTGAAGGTGTCAAGTGAAAAGCTTGAGACTGAGCGGTTAAAGACATGGTCCAAAGCAAAAAGAGTGTGCTTAAGAACTCTGGACACCTCTATCTGGGGACTTTAGCAAATCTGAGTCACAATCTGAAAAGGTTCACCCAGTTAAAGTGTCTGTGGCATTATTATATCCGGTGGTAATACTGGAAAACAAGGTGCTTAGGGTCACGGCCAAGACTCTGAAAGTTGTGTTCAGAATAAAAAAGAACTGAACTAGGAGAATCGATAATATCATCTGGATTCTAAGTTCATAAAGATGCCAACCATTCTGAGTTTCAATGGATAGTGAGATGCCAAAACTATTCAGAAGCAAAAAGCTACTAAGTTTCGCTCATCTAATTGTAACTAAGCTTCATTAGAAACGTAAAGATTCATTGTATCTTAATTTTCTTTTTATCCTACTGTATTTTTAGTTGCTTGGGGACAAGCAACAGTTTAAGTTTGGTGTTGTGATGAGAGGATATTTTATACGCTTTTTGGCATCATTTTTATATAGTTTTTAGTATGTTTTGTTTAGTTTTTATTAAGTTTTTATAAATTTTAGTATTAAATTCACATTTCTGGATTCTACTATGATTTTTTGTGTTTTTGGACAATTTCAGGTAATTTCTGGCTGAAATTGAGGAGCTGGAGCAAAAGTCTGATTCAGAGATAGAGAAAGCACTACAGATTCTGTCCGGATCTGACCACCTTACACTCGGAAGAGCTTTTCTGGAGCTAAAGAAGTCCAAATGAAGCGTTCTCAATGGTTATGGAAAGCTGACTTTCAAAGCTTTCCAGCAATGTATAATAGTCCATTCTTTGCTTCAGATTAGAAGGCCCAAAACAGGCATTCAACGCCAGCTTCTTGCCCCCCTTCCAGGCGTCTAGTGCCCAAAGAGCAGAGCCCAGCATTCAACACCCTAGGAACCTCCTAGCACGTGGATCTCATCAAAGCTCAGCCCAAACACTCACTAAGTGGGCCCCAAAAGTGAATTTTAGCACTAGATAGAATGTTTTACCCTTACTAGTCATCTGTTTAGTATTTAAGACTTATTTTACATCTTTCTAAGAGAGACGCCTATCATTTACCATTATTTTCGAGTTTTACATTATATTTTCCTTTGATTATGAGTTTCTAAACCTCCTAGGTTGTAAGGAAGAGCCCTGCTGAGTCCTATGAATTAATAAAAGTATTAATGTTCTTCTTTGATCCGTGTTTGATTAATTCTAAGATGTATATTCGTTCTTCATCAATATGAATACATTGAACTGGCATAAGGTTATCACATTCTACATGGGTTTAGAGTGCGTCTTTCATCGGACAATGATGAACCACCAGCTTGACTATACATCTCTCAGATGGCGAATCTACGACTTCGTTGGGGACTTCTCAAGACATCAGTTCAGTCGATTTACGGGGAGATTGAGGTCTCTGTGGTAGAGGCTACAACCAAAGGCGCAGAATTCCTCCGATCTGGAAGATTTGACCTTGTTTGTAGCGCTTTAAGTAGGATCATTAAGGAGAATGGACTGTACGAGCTTCACCCTTAAGCAGACTAGATCCGCACTAACCCTGGGATTCAAATCCGAAAGAGTATTGGCGGCTGTTCAAACCAGCGTCAATCACATACAGCCTGCCTGTTCATACCATAGGTTGAGCTAGGCGAGCTGGGTTGGATGAAGACAAAAACAACCGACCTCTTATAAAGGTTGGTCGACACCGACCTCTTCCCAAAGAGCTTGGCCAAATTGCTATAAGGGCCCAAGAAGGCCCAAAGCAGAAGATCACAGCCCACCTAAAGGCGGCTGGCCAAAGATAAGGGGACTCACCCACAAAAGATAAGATAAGATAACTAACTTATCTTAAGGGAGGTCACCCCACACTACTATAAATACCCTGGAGCACCCAGGTATAACTCATACTCTGATTCTACACATAAAAACCTGCTCAAATCCCATGCTAACTTAAGCATCGGAGTCTCTTGCAGGCACCACCACCCTCCGATGATCAAGAAACAAGCAGCATCACTGATCCAGTAAGTCAAACACGACAGCTCCGGCCACAGCAGCAAATCTCATCCGAGATCGACCTTCAGTTTTAGGTAACCCTCGGAACATTGGCGCCATTTCCGGGGAACCTGGAAGTCATCCCATCATCATGGAGGACAACCTGGACAACGATCATGATTCTGGCTTGGAGGACAGAACGCCACACAAGAACACGGATACCATACCAAAAGCTATACCTCAAACTAAGGGAGATAAACAACCCCCAAACATCGAAATCTTGGAAGTAATCCATGAGCAATAGCATCGACTTAAACAGCTTGAACAAGAAGCCAACTGGCAGCGGGAGGCTGAGCGAGACCTTCAGAGAGAAACCAGACGGTGTCGAGAGCTGGAGGACAAGCTCCTAAAGCTCGAAGCTGATCTCAAAATCAAGACCACTCGAACCAGCCATGAAGATAGCCCCCACAAGGACCAAGACCCGTTCACAAAGGAGATCATGAAAGCTAAAGTTCCAAAGCACTTCAAAGCCCCTGACATGACTCCCTACGATGGTACGTCCGATCCAAGTCATCATCTCAGCAATTTCAGAAGTCGGATGTATCTTACGGATGCCTCAGACACAATCCGTTGTAAAGCCTTTCGGACTACCATGACCAAAACAGCAATAAAGTGGTTCGACAGTTTAGCGCCAAGGTAAATAGAAAGCTTTGATGATCTTGCCAAAAAGTTTCTAGCTAGATTATCTATCCAGAAAGACAAAGCCAAGCATGCCCCAAGCCTGTTAGGGATTAAGCAAGGAGATCGGGAAAGCCTGATGCACGAAAAACTTGTCTCATAACAAATTTCCTTCGGCAAGTGTACCGAATTTGTTGTCAAGTAAAAACTCACAATAGAGTGAGGTCGAATCCCACAGGGATTGATTGATCAAGAAACTTTAATTAGAGGAATGTTCTAGTTGAGCGAATCAGAATTTGGGTTGAGAATTGCAGAAAATTAATGGCGGGAAAGTAAATAACAGAAAAGTAAATGCTAGAAATAAAGAGCTGAATGTAGATGACGGAAAGTAAATTGCAGAATCTTAAATGGGAATGGGGTAATTGCTCATAAAAGTAAATGACAGAAATTAAAGAGAATGGGTAAGATCAGAAATGGGGAGTTCATTGGGATCAGGAGATGTTGCATTCTCCGGATCAATTTCATTTTCATCTCTTCCTCAATCAATGCACTCATTGATCTCCTTGGCAATCTTAAGTGATCGAATTACAATTTCTTGTAATTCAATCTCTCAAATCTTGATCAATAGCCAATTCCTTGGTCAATTGCTCATGAGAAGATATGAAGTATGGTCATTGATTATACCACATGCATTTTCCAAATCAAGTGTTGAGAAGATTATAGTCATATATCCATCCAAACCCAATTTGGTCCAGCATGAGAAAGCATTTCTAGCATGATCTCTTCATTCCTCTTTCAAGGTTCAGAAGAGATCCAAGTTTGAATAGCTTCTTTTCCAAGATAACTACCCAATTAGATGAAGATCGAAAGCTTTCAAGTAAAATCAAGAGAAAAGATAGAAGAAGAATAATGAAAACTAGTATTGATCCATCAAATTACAACAGAGCTCCCTAACCCAATGAAAGGGGTTTAGTTGTTTATAGCTCTGGAAAATGAAAACAAAGATGGAGAATACATGATGAAACTAGAAGTGCAGAGAAAGTAAAATACAGAGAGTAGTTCTATGCCAAGAGGCTCCCTATATTTTCCAACTCCCAAAATAATTCAAAGCTACTCCTATATATACTACTCTTCTGATCTTCTAGTTGCATCTTCAAGTCTTAGGTATGGGCCTTTGGATCTTGAGTTTGAAGTAGTTATCTTCTTCATTGGGCTTGGCTTTACTTGCAGAGAGAAAGTGTGAAGTGGGCAGAGACTTTAGCTCAGGACGTTAGTGGTGTTAACGTTCAGTGAAAATATGGGTTCGAGAACATTAGTGACAATCACCTTTTTCACTAACGTTCCTCACCCAAGTAAGAGCCACGTTAACCTCAACGTTAGTGGCACAAACGTTGCTACTAACGTTGCCTCTTTGTCCTTCGCACACGTTATTGGGACTTACCTTTCCCAATAACGTTGAGAAGCCTCCTCCTTCCCTACGTTAGAGTCCACGTTAACTTAGTTAATGTGGCTCCTTAACGTAGGCTTGCCAACCTTCGAGAATGTTAGTGACACTTACCTTTGTCACTAACGTTCCAATGTGCCCCTAGCTCCCACGTTAGAGTCTACGTTAACTAGGTTAACGTGGCCTTTAACGTGGCTGTGCTAGCCATCTCCAACGTTAGTGACAAAGGTGAATGTCACTAACGTTGGCTCATCATCTCTCCTCCTCACGTTAGCTTCCACGTTAACTAAGTTAACGTGGGAGTTAACGTGGCTCATTGTGGCTTGTGTGGGCTCCTTCCAACATTAGTGACAATGTTAGGTGTCACTAATGTTGGCGATCACCTTCCTTCTTCACGTTGGCTTCCACGTTAACTAGGTTAACGTGGGAGTTAACGTGGCTTATTGGGGCTTGTGTGGGTTAATCCCAACGTTAGTGGCAATGTTTGGTGTCACTAACATTGTCGATCACCTACTTTCTTCACGTTAGCTTCCACGTTAACTAGGTTAACGTGGAAGTTAACGTGGCTTATTGTGACTTGGCCAACGTTAGTGACAATGTTGAATGTCACTAACATTGGCTTCCCCTTTACTTCTTAACGTTAGAGGCCACGTTAACTAAGTTAACATGGCTCTTAACGTTTCCACTTATGAGCTTGGTCCAACGTTAGTGACAAAGGTAAGTGTCACTAACGTTGGCTCCATTTCCTTTCCTCCACGTTAGAGTTCACGTTAACTTAGTTAACGTGACTCTTAATGTGGGCAATGATGGCTTCGAGAGCGTTATTGGCGATTACTTCTCTCATTAACTTTGCAAGTTACTCCCATTCCACGTTAGGAGTTGCGTTAATTAGATTAACGTGGCTGCTAACGTGATTCTTCCTTGCTTCCTTTGTCCTGAAATCAAGCAATAGAGTGCATCAAAGTTCTAGTCCAAGTCATGGGAAATACAACATTCAATTTGTCATTAAATTCATGCAAAATCCTCATGAAATCATGTCAAGTGCACAATGTATGCTTGAATCAAGATGTAAGTGAATATCTACCCAAAACTAGCTTATTTTCTAAGGAAATGCATGAAACTACCCTAAAAACAGTAAAGAAAAGGTTAGTGAAACTGGCCAAAATGCCATGAGACTTTTATTCATTGATCCTTTTATTGTTATTTCAGAGCTTATTTGTGTTCTTAGGCTAAGTGCTCTGTAAGGGGGCGACTCTTTAAGATAAGCTTTCAGCCAACACTCCCGAACCAGTTGGTTCAAGGTGCTAGGTGTTAAGACACCCCTACAGACTTACTCCCTCAAGTCTCTTTCCCCCATACATACACACCACAGGCATATAGTTTATTTATTTTCTTTTCTTGAGACCTTGGTGTCCAGCACCTCTTTGGGTTACTAAATGCTCTGTAGTGAAGGTTACTTTTGATAGTGGACTTTCAGCTGATAATCCCGAGTTAGTTAACCCAAGTTACCAAGTGATAAAGCACCCCTAAGAGCTTATTCATCCAAGTAGATCCCTCACACAGGAGCACCACAGACACATGCCTCAAGATTAAAACCATTGGTGCCTAGCCTTATTGCTTACTCTTTTTTCTTTTATTTTTCAACCTTTATTTATTCTTTCCCTTTTTCTTATTAGGATCTTCTTATTTAGCTAGTCTCATGGGGTGTGTCTCAAGCATAGTATTCATGACAGATAGTTGTCCTCCCACCTGGTGGTTGAACCAACTTAGCTAACTTATGACTATACCATAAACTCATGAACTTACTCCATAGTATGAACTCCTCTCTGGTCTTTTGAAACACTGATTCTTTTTTTCATTTGATTCAAAGGGACAAGCATACAAGTTAGTAAGAAGATGATGCAGTAACATAAAGACTAGCAAACATAGACCTAAAAAAAAACTTAAAAGACAGAATTTAAAAAGGTTCAAACTACTATGGAAGCATGTTCTATTTCATACAAGATATTCCTTATTTAAAGCATAGAGAAAGATGGACCAAAGAAGGAACTCCACCACCTTTTACTCGTGTGGTTGCCCATGCTCTCTTCCTTGTTTGTCCTCTTTGTGTCCTCTTGTATTTCCTCGCATCCGTGCCAATCTTGCTTGCTTCCAATTCTCAAGTGCCTTCCTTACTGATTCATGACTCTCTTCCACCTTTTGTCTTTCTTCTCGTGCTAATTCAACCCTTATTTCTTCGTACCTTATAATTCCTGGATGCAATATAGGCAGCTGTCCTACTAAGTAACCGAGCCTGGCTTGAGTGTTTATATGATGCCCAGTCTCGCTCAGGTAAACTCCTTCTGCGAATGCCCTTTGCTCGTCCAGTAGTTCTGCCTGTTCTATTTGTCTTCGATGCATCTCATGTATGTGTGCACCTTGATGTTCTTGGATGTTGATTAGCCTCTGGATGGATTCTTGTTGTTCATTTTTCCTCTGTTCCATCCTGTGGAATGTTTCACCCCATTGTTGTCCTTGACTCAGTTGTTGCTCCATCATTTGCTTTTGCCACTCCCCTTGTTGAGTCATCCATCTTGAGAGTGATTCCTCTTGCTGCCCCATCATCTGTAGTTGAAGCTATTTCTGTGCTCCTTGGCTTTCCAAATATTGTCGATATAGGCCATCAATAGCTTCCTGCAGTTGGTGCATATCCAAGGTGACTGGTGCTTGCCCTTCTAAGACTTGTCCTTCTACTACTTGAGGGGCTGTCCTCTTCCTTTGCTTCCGTTGAGGCAGGGGGGATGCGGTAGCATGCATTCGTCAAACGGTTATTGGAATGCCCTCTTTGATCCACACGGGGTCCTCATCTTCAAACACCACCCCAGCTTTCTTGCACTGTCGGTAAATAGTGCTGGGGTAACCTAACGTTCCTCTTGAGTCGTTTTTCTCTGCCATTTTTCTAATGCCTTCTGCTATGAGTTCATGAACCTTGATCTCTCCTCCTTTGAGTATACAGTGCACCATTGTGGCTCTCTTGAGATTCACCTCTGAGTTGTTCCCTGCTGGGAGGATGGACCTCCTTACAATTTCGAACCACCCTTTTGCTTCCGGGGTGAGATCTGCTCTCTTGATGAACCTTGGTCTCCTATCCGCATATCTTTCCCAGTCAGCTCCTGGTACACAAATGTCTTGCACAATCTGGTCATGATTGGGGTTGTTGTCCATTATTGAATGATAACTCTCTTCTTCAAACGATATGGACCGTAGCTTTAATGCCCTCATGACACTCATGGGACCGAAATCCACAATCTTTCCTCTCACAAAGCTTGTATACGACTCGTCAGCCTTATCATATCGGACCGCATTTGCATAAAATTCTCTTACAAGATTTGCATTCACCTTAATGACCGGATCAGTGAGGAGCTCCCATCTTCTCTTTTCTACCTTCTTTGTGATTTCGGGGCACTCAGTTTTCTTAACTTGAAATCCCAGCTCATAAATGATCTCCTTATCCACCATCCACCCGTGTTGCAATGCATGATGCAAGCTTCTAAATCTCTTTTCATCATACGGGTGTTGCTCCATAGGTTCCTTTCCCTTCCTTCTTTTAGAGCTCGAAGATGACATGAATGAGGGTTAATGTGTGAAGTTAGCAAGGGTGTGGAGACTTTCGGTTGTTTAGGGTTGAGTGCAATGAAGGGAGTGAGGGAGAATGTTTTTAATGGGTTAGGAAATGCTTTGCTCCGAAATGGATAAGTGTGAAGAGTGGGTGTGGAGTGTGAAGCTAGGGTACGGAGGAACAAGGATCACTTATATAGAGAGGTTGTGAGTGAATGGAGGGAGTGGATTGATGGAGTGGTTACTTGATGGAAGGTTGGGGTTGTGCATGTAGAAAGGACAAGGATCATCACTTTATGATGGGGATTGCTTGGTCTTCAAGGGTCCCATTCTTTTCCATGTTGCATGGCAACATTTTCCAATGCGTTTCCTTTTGGGAACAAGTGGGTAGTCCCTCTTCATGAAGTGGCCGAACCTTCCTCATTTCATTGTCCAATCAATCTCCTTCAATGCTCCTCTCCTTTTTCCTATAAAGATAAAATAAGAAAAGTAAGAATTAATATCATAAAAAAACAATTTAAACTTCACGGCTAGAATAATAAAAAGAAGAAAAGATTTTGTTTATTCATGAACTCCAACTAACTAACTAACTGTGTATCCTTATATGCACATTGGTGGCACCATGGGGTGACACCAAACTTAGTTTGGAGCACTGTGATGAAAAGTTCTGTTCAAAGCTCCAAGACTAGCATGCTCTCAGTTGCATTCATGCTTTCTTGGCCTGCTTTGAACACCAAACTTGTTCTTCACTATATACTGCCTATTAAGGATTTCACCAAGTGTTTGTCAAGTCTGGGTTGAAATTCATGAATATTGACTTATTCACTATTTTCTAAAAGCATATAAAACATGGGTTGCCTCCCATGAAGCGCTTCTTTAGCATCACTAGCTTGACGTTTCTCCCTCATCAGGGTGGTTGGTAATGCTTAAAGTCCTCCCCTCTTGCTGTGGACTTATATCCATTGGTTGTATCAATGATCTCTACATGTTCCAAGGAGAGAACTCTGTTGATAGTGAAAACCTTAGGTAACTGAGATGGTACAGTGGGGAGATTAGGGGGGATATCTGGGAAGTAAGCTGAGATCACTTTATCCCCTGGAGAGAAGTCCTCTGTAGGGATCTTCTTGTTCCTCCACCCCCTTGGTACCTTCTTTTTTGTCCCTTTTGATGTTGCCTTGCTCTTTGTGACTTCTTCTTCTAAGGGAATTTTGTTGTTTTCTTCACATGTCTCTGGTGGTTTAGGTTCCTCCAGCTTTTCCTTGAGCTGTGACAACTGCTTATTTCCTTGTTCATCAACCAAGGGCTTTCCCAGATGGGCTGGTTATGCTTCAGTGCTTGCTTCCTCTGTCAGCATCTCATTATGATCTTTGCTTGGTTCTTTGTTCTCTTGGTCTGATTCTTGTGAGAGTTTGAAGACATTAAAGCTGAGTCGTTCATCATGGATCCTCAATATTAGCTCCCCTCGCTCCACATCTATGAGTGCTCTGGCTGTAGCTAGGAATGGTCTTCCCAATATGATTGGGTGAGTGTGACTCTCTTCCATGTCCAGAATGACAAAGTCTGTGGGAAGAAAGTATTTCCCAACCTTTACCAACACATTTTCCACCACTCCTATTGCTTGTTTTTGAGTTTTGTTTGCCAGCCTGATGACTACATCTGTGGGCATTATCTCATTGATCTTCAGCCTCTTCACCAGGGATAAGGGCATTAAGTTGATGCTTGCTCCCAAATCGCAGAGTGCTTTATCAAACATTATTTCTCCTATGGCACAGGGGACATGAAAACTCCCTGGATCTTTTCTTTTTGTAGGCAAATGTGGTTGAATGAGGGCACTGCACTCCTTGTTCATCACTATAGTTTAGCCTCCCTTGAGTGAGCTTTTCCTAGGAAGCAGCTCCTTCATATACTTGATGTATGCAGGCATTTGTTGAATAGTCTTGATGAATGGTATGTTGACATGCAGAGATGCAAACAAATCTAGAAACCTTGAGTATATTCTCTTCTCCACAGCACCATTGAGCAGTTGGGGAAAAGGTGCATAGAGTCTCAGCAGCTCCTGTTTTGAGATTTCTGGTTCTTGGTAATCTTTTTCCTCCTTCTCTGCTGAGGTGTCTCCAGGTTGTTCTGCTGACTTGTTTGGCTTGTCCTCAGTCTCCTTATCACTTATAGTGACCATCTTGCAATCTTCCCATCTTACTTTCTTTGTTTCACCTCTCGTATTCTTCTCTGTGTCACTTGGGAATCCATCTGTGGGTTTGGGAATCTGCTCAGAGAGATACCCCACTTGAGATTCCAACCTCTTGATTGTATCTCCTTGGTTCTTAAAATTTGCTCGCACTTCCTCCTTGAATGCCTTGTTGTCTTGAATCTCCTTGCCTATGCCTTCAAGTAGATTCTCAATCCTTGAGAGTCTGTCATCAAATGATGGTAAATTGGGATTAGAGGTGGAAGGATGAGGTAAGTTATTTTGGTTTTGATATGAATGTGGAGAGGTGTTGTTATGGGGGTGTTGATATGGTCTAGATGTGAAATGTTGGTGGGCTGCATTGTTGTTGGGATTTAAACATCTTTGATCTAGGCCTTGGTCTTATTGATTTCCCCACCCAAAATTTGGGTGATTCCTCCATCCAGGGTTATAGGTCTTAGAGTATGGATCATGGTTTTGCCTAGGTGAATTCCCAATGTAGTGGGCTTGCTCCTGACTACTGGTGGACGAAATTGTGATTACACTTTGATTATGTAAAATTCATTGCTCTTTCTTTCCCTGGCAATGGCGCCAAAAACATGATGCCAATACCATGTTTCACAACTTCGCACAACTAACCAGCAAGTGCACTGGGTCGTCCAAGTAATACCTTACGTGAGTAAGGGTCGAATCCCACGGAGATTGTTGGTATGAAGCAAGCTATGGTCACCTTGTAAATCTCAGTCAGGCGGATATAAAATAATTATGGAGTTTTCGAAAATAAGTAATAAAAGAGGGATAGAAATACTTATGTAAATCATTGGTGAGAATTTCAGATAAGCGCATAGAGATGTTTTCGTTCCTCTGAACCTCTGCTTTCCTGCTGTCTTCATCCAATCAGTCTTACTCCTTTCCATGGCTGGCTTTATGCAAGGGCATCACCGTTGTCAGTGGCTACATCCCCTCCTCTTGTGAAAATGGTCCAAGATGCCCTGTCACGGCACGGCTAATCATCTGAGGTTCCCGATCATGCTGGAATAGGATTTACCCTCCTTTTGCATCTGTCACTACGCCCAGCACTCGCGAGTTTGAAGCTCGTCACAGTCATTCAATCATTGAATCTTACTCGGAATACCACAGACAAGGTTTAGACTTTCCGGATTCTCTTGAATGCCGCCATCATTCTAGCTTACACCACGAAGATTCTGATTAAGAGATCTAAGAGATACTCATTCAATCTAATGTATAATGGAAGTGGTTGTCAGGCACGCGTTCATAGGGAATGATGATGATTGTCACGTTCATCACATTCAGGTTGAAGTGCGAATGAATATCTTAGAAGCGAAATAAGATGAATTGAATAGAAAAACAGTAGTACTTTGCATTAATCTTTGAGGAACAGCAGAGCTCCACACCTTAATCTATGGAGTGTAGAAACTCTACCGTTAAAAATACATAAGTGAAAGGTCCAGGCATGGCCGAATGGCCAGCCCCTCTGATCTAAGAACCAGGCGTCCAAAGATGATTCCAAAGATTCAAAGATGTCTAATACAATAGTAAAAAGTCCTATTTATAATAAACTAGCCACTAGGGTTTACAGAAGTAAGTAATTGATGCATAAATCCACTTCCGGGGTCCACTTGGTGTGTGTTTGGGCTGAGCTTGAATGTTACACGTGCAGAGGCTCTTTCTGGAGTTGAACACCAGCTTTTGTGCCATTTTGGGCGTTGAACTCCACTTTGCAACTTGTTTCTGGCGCTGGACGCCAGAATTGGGTAGAGAGCTGGCGTTAAACGCCAGTTTGCATCATCTAAACTTGGGCAAAGTATGGACTATTATACATTTCTGGAAAGCCCTGGATGTCTACTTTCCAACGCAATTAGAAGCGCGCCATTTTGAGTTCTGTAGCTCCAGAAATTCTACTTTGAGTGCAGGGAGGTCAGAATCCAACAGCATCAGCAGTCCTTCTTCAACCTCTGAATCTAATTTTTGCTCAAGTCCCTTAATTTCAGCCAGAAAATACCTGAAATCACAAAAAAACACACAAACTCATAGTAAAGTCCAGAAATGTGAATTTAACATAAAAACTAATGAAAACATCCCTAAAAGTAACTAGATCCTACTAAAAACATACTAAAAACAATGCCAAAAAGCGTATAAATTATCCGCTCATCACAACACCAAACTTAAATTGTTGCTTGTTCCCAAGCAACTGAAAATCAAATAGGATAAAAAGAAGAGCATATACTATAAATTCCAAACTATCAATGAAACATAGCTTCAATCATATGAGCGGGACTTATAGCTTTTTTTGCCTCTTGAATAGTTTTGGCATCTCACTCTATCCATTGAAGTTCAGAATGATTGGCTTCTATAGGAACTCAGAGTTCAGATAGTGTTATTGATTCTCCTAGTTTAGTATGATGATTCTTGAACACAGCTATTTTATGAGTCTTGGTCGTGGCCCTAAGCACTTTGTTTTCCAGTATTACCACCGGATACATAAATGCCACAGACACATAATTGGGTGAACCTTTTCAGATTGTGACTCAGCTTTGCTAAAGTTCCCAATTAGAGGTGTCCAGGGTTCTTAAGCACACTCTTCTTTTGCTTTAGACCTTGACTTTAACCGCTCAGTCTCAAGTTTTCACTTGACACCTTCACGCCACAAGCACGTGGTTAGGGACAGCTTGGTTTAGCCGCTTAGGCCAGGATTTTATTCCTTTAGGCCCTCCTATCTACTGATGCTCAAAGCCTTGGGATCCTTTTTATTTGCCCTTGCCTTTTGGTTTTAAGGGTTATTGGCTTTTTGCTCTTGCCTCTTGGTTTTAAGAGCTTTGGCTTTTTCTGCTTGCTTTTTCTTTTTCTTTCTATTTTTTTTTTGCCTATTTTTTTTTCTGCAAGCTTTGTTCTTTGCTGCTTTTTCTTGCTTCAAGAATCATTTTTATGATTTTTCAAATTATCAAATAACATGTCTCCTTGTCATCATTCTTTCAAGAGCCAACATATTTAACATTCTTAAACAACAACTTCAAAAGACATATGCACTGTTCAAGCATTCATTCAGAAAACAAGAAGCGTTGTCACCACATCAATATAATTAAACTAAGTTCAAGGATAAATTCAAAACTCATGTACTTCTTGTTCTTTTGAATTAAAACATTTTTCATTTAAGAGAGGTGATAGATTCATAGGACATTCATAACTTTAAGACAAAGTTACTAACTACTAATGATCATGTAATGAAGACACAAACATAGATAAGCACTTAACATAGAAAACAAAAAACAGAAGAAATAAGAACAAGGAATGAATCCACCTTAGTGATGGTGGCGTTTCCTTCTTGAGGAACCAATGATGTCCTTGAGCTCTTCTATGTCTCTTCCTTGTCTTTGTTGCTCCTCCCTCATTGCTTTTTGATCTTCTCTTATTTCATGAAGGATGATGGAGTGCTCTTGATGTTCCACCCTTAATTGTCCCATGTTGAAACTTAATTCTCCTAGGGAGGTGTTGATTTGCTCCCAATATTTATGTGGAGGGAAGTGCATCCCCTGAGGTATCTCAGGGATCTCTTGATTTGCAGCCACATGTTCTACCACTGAGCTATAGACCCTTGAGATGAATCTTTCCATCTCCCATGACTCGGAGGTGGAAGCTTTTGTCTTCCCTTTCCTCTTTCTTGAGGTTTCTCTGGCCTTAGGTGCCATTAATGGTAATGGACAAACAAAAAGCTTATGCTTTTACCACACCAAACTTAGAATATTGCTCGCCCTCGAGCAAAAGAAGAAAGAATAGAAGAAGAAGAAGAAGAAGAAGAAGAAGATATGGGGGAGATAGAGGGATGTGTGTATGGGTGTGAGTGGTGAATGGAAAACAGAAAGGATGATCATGAATGGAGAGAGAGGGTGAGGTGGGTGGGGATCCTGTGAGATTCACAGATCCTGAGATGATCCTGTGGTGTCCACAGATCTTGAGGTGTCAAGGATTTACATCCCTGCACCAATTAGGCATGTAAAATGCCCTTGCACACAACTCTGGGCGTTCAGTGCCAGGTTGGTGCCCATTTTGGGCGTTCAACGCCCATTTGTTGCCCATTTCTGGCGTTGAACGCCAGAACCATGCTTGTTCTGGGCGTTCAGCGCCAGCTCTTCTCCAGGGTGCAATTCTGGCATTCAGTGCCCAGATGCTGCCCATTTTGGGCGTTCAGCGCCAGAACCATGCTCTGTTCTGGCGTTGAACGCCAAGCAGGTGCTTCCTCCAGGGTGTGATTTTTCTTCTGCTATTTTTTATTCTGTTTCTAAATTTTTTGTTTATTTTGTGACTCCACATGATCATGAACCTATAAAGACATATAACTAAGAAAAATATAGTTAGATAAATAAAAATTGGGTTGCCTCCCAACAAGCGCTTCTTTAATGTCAATAGCTTGACAGTGGGCTCTCATGGAGCCTCACAGATGTGCAGAGCTTTGTTGAGACCTCCCAACACCAAACTTAGAGTTTGGATATGGGGGTTTGACATCAAACTTAGAGTTTGGTTGTGGCCTCCCAACACCAAACTTAGAGTTTGACTGTGGGGGCTTTGGTTGACTCTGCTTTGAGAGAAGCTTTTTCTGCTTCCTCTCCATGGATGCAGAGAGAGATCCTTGAGTTGTAAACACAAGGTTGTCCTCATTTAATTGAAGGATCAATTCTCCTCTGTCCACATCAATCACAGCTCTTGCTGTGGCTAGGAAAGGTCTTCCTAGGATGATGGATTCATCCTCTTCCTTTCCAGTATCCAGGACTATGAAATCAGCAGGGATGTAAAGGCCTTCAACCTTTACTAACACGTCCTCTACTTGTCCATAAGCCTATTTTCTTGAATTATCTGCCATCTCTAATGAGATTTTAGCAGCTTGCACCCCATAGATTCCCAGTTTTTCTATTACAGAGAGGGGCATGAGGTTTATTCCTGAACCAAGGTCACACAGAGCCTTAAAGATCATGGTGCCTATGGTACAAGGTATTATGAACTTTCCAGGATCCTGTTTCTTCTGAGGCAATGTCAGTTGATCCAGATCACTTAGTTCATTGGTAAACAAGGGAGGTTCATCTTCCCAAGTCTCAATGCTAAATAATTTGGCATTCAGCTTCATGATTGCACCAAGAAACTTGGCAGTTTGCTCTTCAGTAACATCCTCATTCTCTTCAGAAGAGGAATACTCATCAGAGCTCATGAATGGCATAAGGAGGTTCAATGGAATCTCTATGGTCTCTAGATGAGCCTCAGAGTCCTTTGGTTCCTCAGAGAGAAGCTCCTTATTGATCACTGGCCGTCCCAGGAGGTCTTCCTCCTTGGGATTCACGTCCTCTCCTTCCCTTACAGGTTCGGCCATGGTGCTTATGTCAATGGCCTTGCACTCTCCTTTTGGATTCTCTTCTGTATTGCTTGGGAGAGTACTAGGAGGGATTTCAGTGATCCTTTCACTCAGCTGGCCCACTTGTGCTTCCAAATTTCTAATGGAAGACCTTGTTTCATTCATGAAACTTACAGTGGCCTTGGATAGATCAGAGACTAAGTTTGCTAAGCTAGATGGATTCTGCTCAGAATTTTCTATCTGTTGCTGAGTGGATGATGGAAAAGGCTTGCTATTGTTAAACCTGTTTCTTCCACCATTATTAAAGCCTTGTTGAGGCTTTTGATCCTTCCATGAGAAATTTGGATGATTTCTCCATGATGGATTATAGGTGTTTCCATAAGGTTCACCCATGTAATTTACCTCTGCTATTGTAGGGTTCTCAGGATCATAAGCTTCTTCTTCAGGAGAAGCCTCTTGAGTACTGTTGGATGCAGCTTGCATTCCATTCAGACTCTAAGAAATCATATTGACTTGCTGAGTCAATATTTTATTCTGAGCCAATATGGCATTCAGAGTATCAATTTCAAGAACTCCCTTCTTCATAGGCGTCCCATTACTCACAGGATTCCTCTCAGAAGTGTACATAAACTGGTTATTAGCAACCATGTCAATGAGTTCTTGAGCTTCTGCAGGCGTTGTCTTTAGGTGAATGAATCCACCTGCAGAAGTATCCAATGACATCTTTGATAGCTCAGATAAACCATCATAGAATATATCCAGGATGGTCCATTCTGAAAGCATGTCAGAAGGACACTTTTTGGTCAGCTGCTTGTATCTTTCCCAAGCTTCATAGAGGGATTCACCTTCTTTCTGTCTGAAGGTTTGAACGTCCACTCTAAGCTTGCTCAGCTTTTGAGGAGGAAAGAACTTGGCTAAGAAAGCCGTGACCAGCTTATCCCAAGAGTTCAGGCTATCTCTGGGTTGAGAGTCCAACCACACTCTAGCTTTGTCTCTTACAGCAAAAGGGAAAAGTATGAGCCTGTAGACTTCAGGATCTACTCCATTAGTCTTAACAGTATCACAGATCTGCAAGAATTCAGTTAAGAACTGAAAAGGATCTTCAGATGGAAGTCCATGAAACTTGCAGTTCTGCTGCATCAGAGAAACTAGCTGAGGTTTCAGCTCAAAGTTGTTTGCTCCAATGGCAGGAATGGAGATGCTTCTTCCATGTAAATTGGAATTAGGTGCAGTAAAGTCACCAAGCATTCTCCTTGCATTATTATTATTTTCGGCTGCCATCTCCTCTTCCTGTCCAAAAATTTCTGAAAGGTTATCTCTGGATTGTTGTATTTTAGCTTCTCTTAGTTTTCTCTTCAGAGTCCTTTCAGGTTCTGGATTTGCTTCAACAAGAATGTCCTTGTCCTTGCTCCTGCTCATATGACAAAGAAGAAGGCACAGAAAAATAATAATAACAGGGATCCTTTATACCACAGTATAGAGGTCCTTATGTAAATGGGAGAAAAGAAGAAGAAAAAATTCGAACACAGATGGAAGAGGGGGTTTGAATTTGGTGAGTAATATGAGGAAGAGATGTTAGTAGATGAATAAATAATTAGAAGGAGATGAGAGAGAAGGAGAATTTTCGAAAATAATTTTTGAAAAAGAGTTAGTGATTTTCGAAAATAATTTTTTTGAAAAGTGTTAGTAATTTTTTGAAAATTAGAATAAAAAATTAAAATAATTAGTTAATTAAAAAGAATTTTTGAAAAAGAGGGAAGATATTTTCGAAAATTAGAGAGAGAGAGTTAGTTAGGTAGTTTTGAAAAAGATAAGAAACAAACAAAAAGTTAGTTAGTTAGTTGAAACAATTTTGAAAAGATAAGAAGTTAGGAAGTTAGAAAAGATATTTTGAAATCAAATTTTTGAAAAAAGATAAGAAGAGAAGATATTTTTGAAAAGATATGATTGAAATTATTTTTGAAAAAGATTTGATTTTTGAAATCACAATTAATGACTTGATTCACAAGAAATCACAAGATATGATTCTAGAACTCAAAGTTTGAATCTTTCTTAACAACCAAGTAGCAAACTTGAAATTTTTGAATCAAAACATTAATTGTTATTGTTATTTTCGAAAATTTGAAATAGGAAAAAGATTTTTGAAAAATATTTTTAAAATTTTCGAAAATAACTAAGAAAAATGAAAAAGATTTGATTTTTGAAAAAGATAAGATTTTTAAATTGAAAATTTGATTTGACTCATAAAAACAACTAGATTTTAGAAATTTTTGAAAAAGTCAAATCTAATTTTCGAAATTTTAAGAGAGAAAAAGGGAAAGATTTTTTTTTTTGAATTTTTATGATGAGAGAGAAAAACAAGAAAAATGATGCAATGCATGAAAGTTATGGATCAAAACAATGAATGCATGCAAGAATGCTATGAATATCAAGATGAACACCAAGAACACTATGAAGATCATGATGAACATCAAGAACACATTTTTGAAAATTTTTATATGCAAAGAAAACATGCAAGACACCAAACTTAGAAATCTTTAATGCTTAGGCACTAAGAATTCAAGAATGCATATGAGAAACACCATACAACACAAAACAAAAAATCATCAAGATCAAACAAGAAGACTTACCAAGAACAACTTGAAGATCATGAAGAACACTATGAATGCATGAATTTTTTCGAAAAAAAATGCAAGATGAGTATGCAATTGACACCAAACTTATAACATGACACATGACTCAAACAAGAAACACAAAAAATATTTTTGATTTTTATGATTTTATGATTTTTTTGTATTTTTATTTTAAAATTTTCGAAAATCATTTTGAAAAAGAAAAAAAAATAATAAGGATTCAAAATTTTCCATATGAATTCCAGGAATCTTGTACTCTTTAGTCTAAAGCTCCAATCTGAGGGTTAGACATGGCTTAATAGCCGGTCAAGCTTTAGAATGGATTTACATCCATTGAGGTGATTAGTTGAAGACCAATCCCAAAGGAGTTTGGGTATGCCTTTTCAGCCAGATAGGATTCAACATGTTACCATGAAACTCTAGAATTCATTCTTGAAAATTTTGAAGCCATAGAATAATTTATTTTTGAAAACATTATTTTTTTTTATATTTTTTTTTTCGAAAACAAAAGAAAAATTTTTGAAAGATTTTTGAAAAATTTTTGAAAACTTTTTGAAAAGAAAACGAAAAGAAAGTTACCCAATCTGAGCAACAAGATGAACCGTTAGTTGTCCAAACTCGAACAATCCCCGGCAACGGCGCCAAAAACTTGGTGGACGAAATTGTGATTACACTTTGATTATGTAAAATTCATTGCTCTTTCTTTCCCTGGCAATGGTGCCAAAAACATGATGCCAATACCATGGTTCACAACTTCACACAACTAACCAGCAAGTGCACTGGGTCGTCCAAGTAATACCTTACGTGAGTAAGGGTCGAATCCCACGGAGATTGTTGGTATGAAGCAAGCTATGGTCACCTTGTAAATCTCAGTCAGGCGGATATAAAATAATTATGGAGTTTTCGAAAATAAGTAATAAAAGAGGGATAGAAATACTTATGTAAATCATTGGTGAGAATTTCAGATAAGCGCATAGAGATGCTTTCGTTCCTCTGAACCTCTGCTTTCCTGCTGTCTTCATCCAATCAGTCTTACTCCTTTCCATGGCTGGCTTTATGCAAGGGCATCACCGTTGTCAGTGGCTACATCCCCTCCTCTTGTGAAAATGGTCCAAGATGCCCTGTCACGGCACGGCTAATCATCTGAGGTTCCCGATCATGCTGGAATAGGATTCACCCTCCTTTTGTGTCTGTCACTACGCCCAGCACTCGCGAGTTTGAAGCTCGTCACAGTCATTCAATCATTGAATCTTACTCGGAATACCACAGACAAGGTTTAGACTTTCCGGATTCTCTTGAATGCCGCCATCATTCTAGCTTACACCACGAAGATTCTGATTAAGAGATCTAAGAGATACTCATTCAATCTAATGTAGAACGGAAGTGGTTGTCAGGCACGCGTTCATAGGGAATGATGATGATTGTCACGTTCATCACATTCAGGTTGAAGTGCGAATGAATATCTTAGAAGCGAAATAAGATGAATTGAATAGAAAAACAGTAGTACTTTGCATTAATCTTTGAGGAACAGCAGAGCTCCACACCTTAATCTATGGAGTGTAGAAACTCTACCGTTAGAAATACATAAGTGAAAGGTCCAGGCATGGCCGAATGGCCAGCCCCTCTGATCTAAGAACCAGGCGTCCAAAGATGATTCCAAAGATTCAAAGATGTCTAATACAATAGTAAAAAGTCCTATTTATAATAAACTAGCCACTAGGGTTTACAGAAGTAAGTAATTGATGCATAAATCCACTTCCGGGGCCCACTTGATGTGTGTTTGGGCTGAGCTTGAATGTTACACGTGCAGAGGCTCTTTCTGGAGTTGAACGCCAGCTTTTGTGCCATTTTGGGCGTTGAACTCCACTTTGCAACTTGTTTCTGGCGCTGGACGCCAGAATTGGGCAGAGAGCTGGCGTTGAAAGCCAGTTTGCATCATCTAAACTTGGGCAAAGTATGGACTATTATACATTTCTGGAAAGCCCTGGATGTCTACTTTCCAACGCAATTAGAAGCGTGCCATTTTGAGTTTTGTAGCTCCAGAAAATCCACTTTGAGTGCAGGGAAGTCAGAATCCAACAGCATCAGTAGTCCTTTTTCAACCTCTGAATCTGATTTTTGCTCAAGTCCCTTAATTTCAGCCAGAAAATACCTGAAATCACAGAAAAACACACAAACTCATAGTAAAGTCCAGAAATGTGAATTTAACATAAAAACTAATGAAAACATCCCTAAAAGTAACTAAATCCTACTAAAAACATACTAAAAACAATGCCAAAAAGCGTATAAATTATCCGCTCATCAACTACCCTCTGCTTCTTCATTCACTCCTTCTTGGGTTGTTGATGAAGTAGTGATTGCTGCTACTTGGTTCCTCTCCATCTTCTTGGTGAGGTCAGCCAGCTGCTGGGTAATGAGCTTGTTTTGGGCCAGCAGAGCATCTACATTGTTTAGCTCCATTACTCGCCTAGTGTTGCCTCTTTCAGAAGCATAGAAATAATCATTCTCTGCTACTGTTTCAATGACATCTATGGCTTCATCAATGGTCTTCTTCTTGTTCAAAGATCCTCCGGATGAATGGTCTACTGCCTTCTTTGATTCATATGACAGGCCTTCATAGAAAATGTGCAGCTGCACCCATTCGTTGAACATATCTGGTGGGCACCTCCTTGTTAGGTCCTTAAACCTCTCCCATGCTTCATAAAGAGTCTCACCATCTTGTTGCCTGAAAGTTTGGACCTCAGCTCTCAGCCTATTGATTTGTTGAGGAGGGTAAAATCTTGCTAAGAATTTGTTCACCACATCTTCCCAGGTTGTCAAGCTCACCTTCGGGAAAGACTCCAGCCACTTGGCTGCCTTATCCTTGAGTGAGAATGGAAATAAGAGCAGTCTATAGGCGTCAGGATGAACACCATTAGACTTCACTGTGTCACATATTCTCAAGAAGGTGGTTAGATGTTAATTGGGGTCTTCTTGGACACTTCCTCCGAACGAACAGTTGTTCTGAACAAGGGTGATGAGCTGTGGTTTTAGTTCAAAATTGTTGGCATGGATGGTTGGCTTTTGAATGCTACTTCCACAGTTTCCTGGGTTTGGATTGATGTAAGAGCCTAAAACTCTTCTATCCTCCCCAGCATGATTTGCTCGACCTCCTCCGCCATGGTTGTGAGCCTCTTCTTCATGTTGGTTTTCCATGTTGTCTTCCATGTTTGGTTCAAAGTATTCCTCCTCTTCCTCGGCACCAACTACTATTTTTCCTCTTGCTTCCCTCCTTAATCTAAAGAAGGTCCTCTCAGGTTCAGAATCAAAGGAAGTTGAAGCCCCGCTTCTTCTCCTTGTCATACAACCAACAAGTACAAGCAAGGAAAATAGATGCAGAAAGTATTTCTGTCAGAATGACTATTAGTGTGAGTGATGCAATATATCAAACAGTTAGTGGGTTAGTGAAATGAATGGTAAATAACTAAAAACGAAAAAGTAGGGGAAAGGGAAGAAATTAACTAAAACTGAAAGTAAATTACTCAAACAGAAAATTAAATCAAACAAAACAAAAATGCTCAATCTAGTTATCTTCCAATTTAATCATTGTTGATGCACAATCAATCCCCAGCAATGGCGCCATAAATTTGATGCACGGAAAACTTGTCTCATAACAAATTTCCTTCGACAAGTGTACCGAATTTGTCGTCAAGTAAAAACTCACAATAGAGTGAGGTCAAATCCCACAGGGATTGATTGATCAAGCAACTTTAATTAGAGGAATGTTCTAGTTGAGCGAATCAGAATTTAGGTTGAGAATTGCAGAAAATTAAATGGCGAGAAAGTAAATAACAGAAAAGTAAATGCTAGAAATAAAGAGCTGAATGTAGATGACGGAAAGTAAATTGCAGAATCTTAAATGGGAATGGGGTAATTGCTCATAAAAGTAAATGACAGAAATTAAAGAGAATGGGTAAGATCAGAAATGGGAAGTTCATTGGGATCAGGAGATGTTGCATTCTCCAGATCAATTTCATTTTCATCTCTTCCTCAATCAATGCACTCATTGATCTCCTTGGCAATCTTAAGTGATCGAATTACAATTTCTTGTAATTCAATCTCTCAAATCTTGATCAATAGCCAATTCCTTGGTCAATTGCTCATGAGAAGAGATGAAGTATGGTCACTGATTATACCACATGCATTTCCCAAATCAAGTGTTGAGAGGATTATAGTCACATATCCATCCAAACCTAATTTGGTCCAACATGAGAAAGCATTTCTAGCATGATCTCTTCATTCCTCTTTCAAGGTTCAGAAGAGATCCAAGTTTGAATAGCTTCTTTTCCAAGATAACTACCCAATTGGATGAAGATCGAAAGCTTTCAAGTAAAATCAAGAGAAAAGATAGAAGAAGAATAATGAAAACTAGTATTGATCCATCAAATTACAACAGAGCTCCCTAACCCAATGAAAGGGGTTTAGTTGTTCATAGCTTTGGAAAATGAAAACAAAGATGGAGAATACATGATGAAACTAGAAGTGCAGAGAAAGTAAAATACAGAGAGTAGTTCTATGCCAAGAGGCTCTCTATATTTTCCAACTCCCAAAATAATTCAAAGCTACTCCTATATATACTACTTTTCTGATCTTCTAGTTGCATCTTCAAGTCTTGGGTATGGGCCTTTGGATCTTGAGTTTGAAGCAGTTATCTTCTTCATTGGGCTTGGCTTTACTTGCAGAGAAAAAGTGTGAAGTGGGTAGAGACTTTAGCTCAGGACGTTAGTGGTGTTAACGTTCAGTGAAAATATGGGTTCGAGAACGTTAGTGACAATCACCTTTTTCACTAACGTTCCTCACCCAAGTAAGAGCCACGTTAACCTCAACGTTAGTGGCACAAACGTTGCTACTAACGTTGCCTCTTTGTCTTTCACACACGTTATTGGGACTTACCTTTCCCAATAACGTTGAGAAGCCTCCTCCTTCCCTACGTTAGAGTCCACGTTAACTTAGTTAACGTGGCTCCTTAACGTAGGCTTGCCAACCTTCGAGAACGTTAATGACACTTACCTTTGTCACTAACGTTCCAATGTGCCCCTAGCTCCCACGTTAGAGTCCACATTAACTAGGTTAACGTGGCCTTTAACGTGGCTGTGCTAGCCATCTCCAACGTTAGTGACAAAGGTGAATGTCACTAACGTTGGCTCATCATCTCTCCTCCTCACGTTAGCTTCCACGTTAACTAAGTTAACGTGGGAGTTAACGTGGCTCATTGTGACTTGTGTGGGCTCCTTCCAACGTTAGTGACAATGTTAGGAGTCACTAACGTTGGCGATCACCTTCCTTCTTCACGTTGGCTTCCACGTTAACTAGGTTAACGTGGGAGTTAACGTGGCTTATTGGGGCTTGTGTGGGTTAATCCCAACGTTAGTGACAATGTTTGGTGTCACTAACGTTGTCGATCACCTACTTTCTTCACGTTAGCTTCCACGTTAACTAGGTTAACGTGGAAGTTAACGTGGCTTATTGTGACTTGGCCAACGTTAGTGACAAAGTTGAATGTCACTAACGTTGGCTTCCCCTTTACTTCTTAACGTTAGAGGCCACGTTAACTAAGTTAACGTGGCTCTTAACGTGGCCACTTATGAGCTTGGTCCAACGTTAGTGACAAAGGTAAGTGTCACTAACGTTGGCTCCATTTCCTTTCCTCCGCGTTAGAGTTCACGTTAACTTAGTTAACGTGACTCTTAACGTGGGTAATGATGGCTTCGAGAGCGTTATTGGCGATTACTTTTCTCATTAACTTTGCAAGTTACTCTCATTCCACGTTAGGAGTTACGTGAATTAGATTAACGTGGCTGCTAACGTGGTTCTTCCTTGCTTCCTTTGTCTTGAAATCAAGCAATAGAGTGCATCAAAGTTCTAGTCCAAGTCATGGGAAATACAACATCCAATTTGTCATTAAATTCATGCAAAATCCTCATGAAAGCATGTAAAGTGCACAATGTATGCTTGAATCAAGATGTAAGTGAATATCTACCCAAAACTAGCTTATTTTCTAAGGAAATGCATGAAACTACCCTAAAAACAGTAAAGAAAAGGTCAGTGAAACTGGCCAAAATGCCCTGGCATCAAAGCCTCTGCAACTACATGGAAAGATTCAACAAAGCATGTCTAGACATATAAAGTCTGCCAACAAAAGCAGCCATCATGGGTCTCATTAACGGCCTACGAGAAGGACTCTTTAGCCACTCCATATCCAAGAAGCACCCTACATCTCTGAACAAAGTACAAGAGTGGACAGAAAAGTACATTAATATGGAGGAAAACTCTCGATTAGGAGAAACCTCCAAATTCGGATTCTCCTACCCATCTCGGGACAAGGATAAAGAGTCTAGGAAAAAAGAAGACCAGTTTACTGAAAAACCTAGAAAATACTATACTACACTCCCCTCAGGGTGTCCCTTGTGGATGTCTACAGAGAGATATACAACACTGAGAAGATCCCGACCCCTCGTCCAATTAAGCATAAAAGAGGAGGAAGTCGGACAAAGTATTGCAAATACCACCGAGTCTACGGGCACCCTACCAACGAGTGCTACAACCTAAAGAACGTCATAGAAAAGCTAGCCCGGGAAGGAAGACTAGACAGGTTCCTGGCCAACAAAACAGATGAACCAAAGAAGAGAAGAAAGGATGAAGAGATCGGACGAGCTGAACGTCCCCTCACACCCCTAAGAGGCATGTTCACATGATGAATGGAGGATTCTCAGGAGGAGGGATCTCTAAATCATCGCGTAAAAGACACCTTAAGGAGGTATACCATGTTGGAGGAGGGGACAGGTCGGCCGACCTCCCCACTATTACCTTCACTCAAGAAGACGTCGCGGGCATCATTCCAGGACATGATGACCCCGTGGTTGTTACCATAATACTTGCCAATGCCAACCTCCACCGAACATTAGTCGACCAAGGAAGGAGATACTCAAGACAAAACAACAAGTATAGGGGCAAATCCGAAAGAAGATCTAAAGGAACTACTAATAAAGCTCCTGAAGGATAATTCCGACCTCTTTGCGTGGAAGGCCGTAGATATGCCTGGTATTGATCCCGGACTAATGTGTCATAAGTTAGCCGTATATCCAGGGTCTCAGTTAGTACAGTAGAAACGTAGGAAACTCGGCCCAGAGAGGTCACAAGCTGTAGAAGAGCATGTACAGGCTTTGCTGGAGGCAGGATTCATAAGGGAGGTAAAATATCCATTGTGGCTAGCCAATGTAGTATTGGTTAAAAATTCAAATGGGAAATGGCGGATGTGCACTGATTACACCGACCTCAACAAAGCCTGCCCAAAAGATCCTTACCCACTCTCGAATATAGACACACTAGTTGACGCTTCATCAGGATACAAGTACCTCTACTTCATGGACACTTACTCCGGATACAACAAAATCCCGATGTATCGACCTGATCAGGAGAAAACCTCCTTCTTAACCCCAAGAGCAAACTACTGCTATACAGTCATGTCCTTCAGACTCAAGAACGTAGGGGCCACCTACCAAAGACTAATGAACAAAGTCTTCACTAATCACATTGGGAAGCTAATGAAAGTATATGTCGATGACATGTTGGTAAAGACACAAAGCGAGGAAACATTGCTATTCGACCTCACTAAAGTGTTCAATACCATAAGAAAGCATGGGATGAGACTTAATCCCGCAAAATGCACTTTTGCAGTAGAAGCTGGAAAATTCTTGGGCTTCATGCTCACCCAAAGAGGAATCAAAGTAAACCCAGATAAGTGTCAGGCCATACTTTGCATGAAAAGTCCGACCTGTGTCAAGGAAGTCTAGCAGCTCAATGGAAGACTAGCAGCTCTGTCTAGATTCCTAGTTGGATCAGCCTTAAGATCTCTCCCCTTCTATGCAACATTAAGGAAGGGAAAGAGGTTTGAGTGGACTTCAAAATACGAAAAAGCCTTCCAAGACTTCTGGGGCAACCACCCATCCTTACTCGACCTCGGGAAGGCAAAGAACTCGTACTATACCTCACCGTAGGAAGTCGGGCAATAGCTTCAGCACTAGTCAGAGAAGATGAAAGTGGGCAACATCCCGTCTACTTCATTAGTAAGGCTCTACAAAGGGCTGAACTAAACTATCAAAAGATTAAAAAGTTTGCCTACGCCCTTATACTCACTTCTCGATGACTCCGCCCATACTTCCAAGCCCACACCATCAGAGTACGGACTAACCAACCCATAAAAGGTATTCTATAGAAAACAGATTTAGCTGGAAAAATCCTACAATGGGTAGTCGAGTTATCAGAATTCGATCTCAAATATGAAGCTCGGACAGGTATTAAGTCATAGTACCTAGCCGACTTCATCGCAGAGTACACTGACACCCCGGGCACTCCCACAGAGTAGAGCCTTTATGTGGATGGCTCCTCGAACAAAACCGTGAGTGGTGCAGGCGTCATTTTAGAAAGTGATCAGGGAACCCAAATCGAGCTATCATTAAAGTTCGAGTTTCCCACTTCAAATAATCAAGCTGAATACGAAGCCCTACTGGCTGGTTTAAAGCTGGCCAGGGAGGTAGGAGCTCAAAAGCTTACAATTTTCAGTGATTCACAGGTAGTCACCTCACAAATAGAAGGGAGCTACCAGGCCAAGGATCCCACCATGAGGAAATACCTAGACAAGACCAGAGAACAGCTCGGATAATTCATGGAATATGAGATACGACATATATCCAGAGAATAAAATGCCCGAGCTGATGTACTTTCGAAGCTAGCCAGCACCAAACCAGGGGGCAATAATAGAAGCCTCATCCAAGAAACACTACAAAATCCGTCAACCACGGAAGAGAAAAAGGTACTAAACATATCAGACCAGGACCAAGGGTGGATGACTCCTATAGCCAGCTACCTCAAGTCGGAAATACTTCTCGCAGACAAAAAGGAGGAAAAAGGCTAGTACAAGAAGCAGAGAACTACACCATAGTACAGGACGTCCTATATAGGAGAGGAATCTATACGCCCCTCCTAAAATGCGTCCCGACCTCCGCTACAAGGGAAGTTCTCGAAGAAGTCCACAGTGGCATGTGCAGTAACCACCTGGGGGCGCGAGCTCTTTCCAAAAAGGTACTCAGAGCTGGATTCTACTGGCCGACCTTGTAAAAGGAAGCAACAGAGTTTGTCAAAACATGCCCCTCATGCCAGAAGCACGCAAACTTTCACATCGCACCACCTGAAGAACTCATTTGTGTCACTTCACCCTGGCCATTCACAAAATGGAGGCTCGACCTCCTCGGACCCTTCTCCTTGGGATTAGGGCAAGTCAAGTTTCTCATTGTTGGAATAGACTATTTCACAAAATGGATTGAAGCAGAACCTTTGGCCACTGCCACCGTCCAAAAAAGTCGGAAGTTCTTGTACAGAAACATTGTCACAAGGTTTGGGGTGCCGTACTCCATTACCATAGATAATGGCACTCAATTCACTGACACGGGCTTCAGAAATCTGGTAGCTGATTTGAAAATCAAGCACCAGTTCACCTCTGTAGAGCACCCACAAGCCAATGGACAGGCGGAAGCTGCCAACAAAGTCATACTGGCTGGGTTAAAACGGATACTACAGGACGCCAAGGGAGCTTTGGCTGAAGAGCTCCTGCAAGTCCTGTGGGCATACCAGACAACACCACATTCAACCACTGGAGAATCACCATTCCGACTTGCTTACGGAATGGAGGCAATGATTCCTGTGGAAGTAGAAGAAGGATCTTCCAGAATGATCCTCTACAATGAAGATACCAACTCCCAAGCTCAAAGGAAAGAGCTCGACCTACTTCCGGAAGTCCAAGAAAGAGTTCGGATTAGAGAGGAAGCCCTAAAGCGTCGAATGGCTCTGAGATATAATCGGAAGGTAATCCAACGAAGCTTCACCACCAATGATCTCATCTTAATCCGAAATGATATCGGAGCAGGTCGGTCAGGAGAAGGAAAGCTAGCAGCTAACTGGAAAGGACCATACCGAGTAGCAGAAGTACTAGGGAAATATTACTACAAGGTGTCCGACCTCGAAGGGCAAGAGCTACCAAGGTCATGGCATGCCTGTAACCTAAGAAGGTACTATAGTTAGAAAATAAGATCTTAGGTCAATGCGCACTCTTTTTCCTAAAAAGGTTTTTTAATGAGGCGCCAGGCCGAGATCTAAGAAACTGTCTGACCTATAAGGGTAAGCACTCGTATGCACATACTTGTATTTATGTGTTTATCTCATTATTATTTGAATAAAAGTCACCAATTTCCTAAAAATTTTCCTACCAAGATGCATTAATCTAAGCTCGTAAAACACAAAATTCATTGTCCAATTACAAAGAAGTTGGCAAAGTGAAGCGATAGGAGCAAGTTAATGCAAGAAGTTATAAAAAGTAACCCATAAAAAGTGACCTAACGAGATCTGACTAAAAATGGATTACTAAAAATAACTTAAGAAGGCCCGACAGAGAAGTCGGACCAATGAAAGGATCACTGAAAAATGAACAAAGACACCTTGTAAAGGCCAAAGAAAGATTAAAGAACCAAAGGCCAAAAGTGCTTCGCTGAAAGGTACAAGTCTTGCGAAAAAGGCATTACTTAAAAAGCGAAACCACAAGTCAAAATAGCGCTAAAAAGTCATCCTAACAAACTATAAAGAAAAGGTTCCTCAGCAGGAACACTACCTAAAAAGTTGTTGGAATATGACTAAAAAGCCCGAGGAAAGAGGTCATACGGGTCGACGTCAGAAGGGGCACAGGTACGATCTCAAAAAGTCGTCCGAAACTAAAAAATGTGCTATATAAAGAACACTAAAGGTTATTAGACAAGTCGCTAAAAGTGCGGACACCAAGCCACAAGGATAAGTTTGCACGAGTTAATAAAGGGTGGACAAGCACCAATTCAAAGTATTTCATAATCCTAAAGGCAAGGCTAGAAAGCCCACTCAAAGGAGGTCAGATTGGGAAAGACCTAATCTCTATCAAATTCGAGAAGGGTTGCAAAAAGTAAACCTCCAGGCATTTAGCAAAATGTATTCTTCAAACATTAAAGACTCAAAGGCTGCCTAAAGGGCAGCCCAGGAGTTTAAAGTGTTTTGTTTTCTAAATAAAAAGTTGCTAGCAAGCAACCAAATGTCAGAGAAAATCAAATTACAAGAAATATAAGCAAAGTTCAAAGTCCACAATTCGGACTGTAACAGTACACAACCATCAAGAGTCATAAGGGATCCAAATTCACCCCAGTAGCAGCATCCTTGTAAGGAGGAGGAGGAGGAATGGTTGAAATCGGGGTAGCATTAACAACCCCATCCGGCCTGTTCAGAATCTGCACTTCGGGCTCGGGCTCTAGAGGGTCGACCTCTTAAGGGATGAAAGAAGCTGAAGCTTAGAGAGAGATCGGCCTCGGGAGCAATAACTCGGACTTGGCCTTCAGGATCTCAAACATATCAGTCATACTATTCACCATGTGCCCCTGAAGCTCAGCATAATCATCTTGGGCAGATTGAAGCCTCTCCTTAGTTTCTATCAACTCGCCGTAGGTCCGAGTATAGCTCTCCTTATACTTTTTTGCAGCCTCATCAGCTAAGTTAGCAGCTGCTTCTGCCCTAGTAGCACACTCCTTCTCTTTCTCCACGTCAATTTCCAACTTGGAAACCCTGGCGTCCAACTCATCCTTCAGAACCTTCATCCTATTAAATTCAGCTTGGGCATCCTCTAGAAAAGCCTTGGTAGCCCAGACAGGGGACTCCCTAACAACCTTAGATAAGGTCGCACCAACATTGGCCATTCGAATGCTATTGGTCGTTATAAAGTCAACGTGACGAAGGATCGAGACGTCGTCCAGAGGGACCTTACAATGGGGAGCAATCAATTCAGTGGCAAAGGCCACACCATCAAACTCTTTGTCATCAAGGTTATATGTCCCAACAGTTTTTTGATGCTTTGGAGGCGGGCTAGCAGCATTGGGAGAGGAGGCAGGACCAGAAGTCGCCTGAGGTGGATCAGAGGGAACTACCCGGACTCTAGGGCTCGGGATGATCTTTCTTGGGCCCTGAGAGTCAGAAGTCGGCTTCTTTGGGGACACCTGAGAAGACCCTTCCCCCGAGGTCTTCGTTGACAACTTTTGGACAGCTGTCGCCATTTTGGCCCTCTGAAAGGCCTTTATGGAGTCCGAAGATTTTAATATTTCTGAAAAGGAAACCAGGAAAACAAGTTATAATAATAAAGAGGAATAAAACTACAAACAATAGAAGAAAACCACTTCTAAAAGTAGTCGGACGCTACCTAGCTCGGCACGAAGGAGGGAGGGATCTTCGAGAAATCTCTTGGTATCCAGATGAGGAGGTTCCCCCCAGTGCTCCTCTAGAACACCCACAAAGGCCTGCTCAACCTCATCTAAACTCTCCCAAGAATACTTGGGAGCTACTATATCCTTTTTCCAACACAAAAGAAAGGTCGGCTCATCATTCTCATCTAAAAAGAAAGGTCGGGTGACGAGAGGATTTTTGCCAGTAAAGAATGTCATAAAAACAGTCGCATTGTAGATATAGTCTCTAAACCGACAAAAATCCCTTCGTACAAACGTTTTGGTTGTCACAAGTAACAAACCCCTTTGAAATTGATAACCGAGTATTCAAACCTCGGGTCGTCTTCTCAAGGAATTGCAGGGAAGTATGTTCTTATTATTGGTTATGAAGATTGTAAATTGGGGGTTTTGAGAAATTTGGAGTTTGGGCAATGTGCATAGGTATATTTTCAAAGCAATAAAAATAAATAAATAACTGTAAAATAAACTCTTGGCAAGGTATGAGAACCGAAAATCATGTCCTTGTTATCCTTATCAGATGTGATGAGAATTGGATTTCAATCCCACTTAGTTAAGTCAAGTGGACTAATTAGCTTGATTCTCAAGTCCTAGTCAACTCCTGTGGAGAGACTAGTGTTTAGAGCAATCCTAGCTAAAGCAAAATCAGCCAATTTCAACCACTCCTGAGTTTGACAACTCAAGTGTTACCAATTATTTAACCAAAGCCAAAAAGGAAGAAAATATCTAAATTAAATTAAAAGCAAAGCAATCTTAAATCTGAAATACCTCAAATAATATTAATTAAGAAAATCATAACATGAATGTAGCATAAGCCAAATAGGCAACATAACTAATATAAGCATTAAAGTATCTGAACGTAAGAGATAAATATAAAGTAAAAGAACGTTGAACCTGGGATTGAGAGTCACTCCTAAAACTAAGAGAAATCCTAAATCCTAATCCTAAGAGAGAGGAGAGAACCTCTCTCTCTAAAAACT
Organism: Arachis hypogaea; assembly: GCF_003086295.3. Lineage (NCBI taxonomy): Eukaryota > Viridiplantae > Streptophyta > Magnoliopsida > Fabales > Fabaceae > Arachis > Arachis hypogaea. The sequence goes on along the minus strand of NC_092049.1, from coordinate 33,609,354 downwards.
ACATCTACTCCTAAAATTGTGAATTGTGAGAGCCTCCTCTTGAATGGGTGCATTCCCCCACTTTATAGCCTCTAATCTGTGTTTTCTGGGCCACAAACTGGGTCAGAAACAGCCCAGAATTCGCTGGTCTCGAATTCAATTGCGCTAATTTCCGTCACTGCGATGCGGCCGCATGGATCACGCGGTCGCATCGCCTAGCGTCAGAGGAACAATAGCATATTATATATCAAATCGAAGCCCCGGACGTTAGCTTTCCAACGCAACTAGAACCGCGTCGTTTGGATCTCTGTAGCTAAAGTTATAGCCATTTGAGTGCGAAGAGGTCAGGCTGGACAGCTTAGCAATTTCTCTAACTTCTTGTATTCCTTCCACTTTTGCATGCTTCCTTTTCATCCTCTGAGCCATTCCTGCCCTGTAATCTCTGAAATCACTTAACACACATATCAAGGCATCTAATGGTAATAAGAGAGGATTTAATATTAGCAAATATAAGATCAAAGAAGCATGTTTTCCATCAAAGCACATAATTAGGAAGGAAATGTAAAACCATGCAAATAGTATGCATAAGTGGGTAAAGAGTTAATAAAAACTACTCAATTGAGTACAAGATAAACCATAAAATAGTGGTTTATGATCGAGCATTCTCGACAGCTCAGACTTTAAAGTAATAATTCTTAAAATGTCGAAAGGACTCGTCAAACATTGAAAAAACTTTCTTCCCCTGGGTAGCTCGGAAGAAAATTCAAGAAGCTTTCTTTTTGGCTACTCCAGGCTTAGTCAACACAAAAAGATAAAGAAAAAGGGGTGTGGTAGGTCGAACATCTAATTCCTGGCACAACAGCTGGAAAATCTTAATGAAGGCCCAAGAGTTCGGATGAAGCTGTGAAGGGGCCACATTACAAGTCCATAAGAGGTCAGTCTCAAAAGCATAAAAATGGATGGTGATATTCAGCTGACTAAAGAAGTAGTCATAAGCATAGAAGAAGGGTTGTTCTCCCTGAGTTAAGGGAGGGAAACTAACCCTTTCCTCAGGATCATGTGACACCAGTTCATAATTCTTTTCATCGTCCCTATTGCTACAGATCCTATGGAATCTCCTAAGCTTTACACAGTACTCGGGATCAGCCACGGTCATACACATCAAGACTATTGAATCCAGCCAATCGGCCATACCAGCAGGAACTTTAGTAGACATCTCGACAATATTTTTTCATGAAGACATAGGCCAACTATCCCTATAATAAGAAAAAAAAAGAAGAGGTCACTACCAAACAACTCAGACAGTAAGAGAATGGTAAAAGAAACAATCAACAAGTGTCAGATATGGCAGCAAAAGAGAAACCTCAGGACTCGCAAAGTGCGGAGGACCAACACCAAAGTCCAGGGGCATCCTTTGGAGGCAACAGCAGAGTAAGAACCCAGAAAAAGGAAGATGACACAAAAATATGTGCCCTAACCAGCCCTAACCCTCTCAAACAAAAGAAAATACAAGGAGTTCAACCATTTTGCTAGCATACAAACAGCGATGACAAAAAGACCATAATTATCATGGGAACCAGACCACGCAAAGGATCACCAAGAAAGTTTCAACCTTTTTCTACTAAAAGTTCAACAAAGACCAAAACTTTGTGCAAAGGGAAAGCATGCAAGAGTGAAAGCAATAAGAACAATGACAAACAAAGCAGGTAGAACAAGAAAGGGTATAAGTACCAACCTGCAAAATGAGAAGTGACGACGGAGGCGTAACAAAAAGCGCGAATGGTCGAACGAAAGCTTCGAAGCTTCAAAGAAGAAAAGCTTGGGGCAAAACTTTAGCAAAATGGTGATCTTTCCAAAGAAAAGTAAAAATCGAAGGAACAGAACGAAGGAAAGAGGCTTCTTTCAGAAAGCAAAGGACGAACAAAAAGGAAGTTTTTTCTTCACTGAGCAAATGAAACGAATGAAAGCAAGAAAACTGAAAAGCAAGGTTCAAGGCCTTTTTTAATTTTCAAAATAAAGCGAGGGAACGAAACGGCAAAACAAAATAAAAGCCTAATCAATGGGCATTAAAAGCGCATGCGTATTCCCAAGGAGGTGAAAAACGCTTCGCAAGCAAGCGCCAAGAATCACGCAAGGAAGAGCAACTTGAAATCAAAAACAAATGCTCAAACACGACTCCCCTAAGGGATCGAGGCTGGAAAGCACGACCTCAAGGGAAGATCAAAGCTCGAGCAGGGGCACTATTCATACCATAGGTCAAGCTAGGCGAGCTGGGTTGGATGAAGACAAAAATGACCGACCTTATATAAAGGTTGGTCGACACCGACCTCTTCCCAAAGAGCTCGGCCAAATTGCTATAAGGGCCCAAGAAGGCCCAAAGCAAAAGATCACAGTCCACCTAAAGGCGGCTGGCCAAAGATAAGGGGACTCACCCACAAAAGATAAGATAAGATAACTAACTTATCTTAAGGGACGTCACCCCACACTACTATAAATACCCTGGAGCACCCAAGTATAACTCATACTCTGATTCTACACATAAAAACCTGCTCAAAGCCCGTGCTAGCATCGGAGTCTCTTGCAGGTACCACCACCCTCCGATGATCAAGGAACAAGCAGCATCACTGATCCAGCAAGTCGGACACGACAGCTCCAGCCACAGCAGCAGATCTCATCCGAGATCGACCTTCAGTTTCAGGTAACCCTTGGAACACTTCCATTGAAGAAATCAATCACAAGCAAAGGAAACACTACTACTAGAGTAAATTCGGAAAGACAAAGCAACTCCAATCCTCAACTATATTCCCATTACTAATTCCCTTTTAATATACAAAGTATTTTATTAGTTATATCTTTTCATAGTTTAGATCTCACAAATCCAACAACTTCCAATTCACCTGACTAAGACCTGCAAGATAACTGATGAGTCCATATTTTCTGATATATTTTAGCTTGATTTGAATGGATTTCATCACATAAACTCACACTTAAGCACCAAAATAGCATACTTTTGTATTATCTCCCTAATTTGGACCGAAATGTGAAAACATGCATTTTTGTACTTAAATTAGTGATTTTAATCCCACTTTTATGCCATTCAATGCCATGACATGTTTGTTGAGTAATTTTTGGTCCTAGAGGTAAGTTTGGCAAGGCAAAAGTGAAAGGAAGCATGTATAAATGGAAAAAACATGAAGAAAACAAAGGAGAAGCACACAGCCATGTGTGCGTACGCACAACTCCCTGTGCATATGCACAAAAGGAAATTTCAGCATGTGTGCATACGCACAGGTACTAGTGCATCACTTCATTTAAAAGTCACGTGGCACACGATTTTGTGGCTCTTTTGGCCCATTTCTGAAGGCTTGGATGCTAAAATCAAAGGCTATTTGAAGGGGGCAACATCTCATAAAAAGGCATTAGGTTTTATTAGGTTTAGTTTTAGTTTTCATTAGTATTAGGAAGCTTCCATAGGAGTAGGAGTGGAGTAGAGAATGCTCTCCTAGGGTTTCATTTCCATCTCCATTGTAGCATTTTATAGCAAGCTTTACTTTTGGATTTTGCTCATCTTTTGTAAGTACTCTTAAATTTCCTCTTTAATTCAACTACTTTTGCTTTTATTTTCTTATGGTTCAAGATGCTTTGTTTATACATGCAATTTTGGTTTCTTGGAAATAGATGAATTTAATGTTTTATGCTTCCTTTATGTTTGATTGAATGTTAATTGTTGATATTGTGAATATTTTGGTTATAGCTTTCACTTGTCTTTGCAATTTTCTATGTTTTACTTTTATGCCTACAAGGTATTTGTGAAAATGCCCATTATGAGTTTTGAGTAGATTTTCACACCTTGGCTTGGGATTTGAGTTCCTAGGATACTAGAGTCATAATGTCCGACATTTAATGGCAATTCTTGGGTAGTTAGTTGACTCTTGTTTCCATTGACGCTAGCTTTTTATCAACTAGTTTGGTAAGTTAGCTAGGACTTATGGATTAAGGTCAATTATGCTTGCTTGACTTACTCCTCGATGTTTGGGGTTAACTAGGCGAGATTGACTCATCATAATTGCCACAGTTGTGGTTATGACGATGATAGGATTCCTTGAATTCTCTCATTCCCAAGTCAAGGCTCTTTATTGCATTTATAGCATTTTCACTAGTTTTGATCTTGTTTATTTTTTTTAATTGCATTAATTATCAATTTTGATCATTTCTTAATTCCTTTATTTCTTAGTTCTTTTAATCTTTTGTTCTTTGACTTGAAAACCCCTTTTTGCCTCCACAACCGAAAGGATAACACTTTCAATTGCATCTTAGGGAGAACGACCTGAGGTTGAAAGACTCTCGGTTTATATGTTTTGAATAGGAAAATACTAAAATTTGATGTTGGTCGATTGTCAGGTTGGGACTATACTTACAATGCCAATCTTATTTTGAGATAAAATTCCTAACCCGCTTTAGGCCTTGCATCAAGTTTTTAGCGCCGTTGTCGGGGATGTAATTGGTGTTATATCTTAGGTTGTTGTGAATATGTCCATAGTGTAAATAGTTTACTTTTTGGTTATTTGGTTATTTTTGCTAATATTTAGGTGTTTGTTTTTGTTTATTAATGCCTTTTGTTTTTTTTTTCTACTTTCTCTATGAGCTATCACCCTTGTTGCTTGGAGCTTGGTTGTGAGTGTTTTGTAGGGTATGATGAATTCAAATTGGGATTGCTTCATGGAGTGTGAGAACCAATTTAGGGAGGAACCAATTGCGTATGAGCAACACTCATGGAAAACACCTCCCTCATACTACAACGAGACAAATCCCCCATATGTGAATACTAAATCCAAAGATATAAAAGATACCCCCTACATGACCCCCAACCACCAAACCTTCAAGTACCACCCCATCCACCTCCATGGAATCAAGATGTCTATACACCTTGCTACCAACCTTATGAACCACCATATCCTTATACACCACCTCAATACCCTCACCCACATAACGCACCTTCCAACTATACAACCTTTCCCCCAACCTTTGAACATTTTCTTCCATCAAATTGTGAAGTTCTCCAACCCTTTTCCCAAGAACAACAAGACCTTCAAGCATTCTTCCAAAAGCAAGAAGGATTCCAAAAGAAGCAAGGGGGGTTCATTGCTACCATAGCCGAAGCGGTGAACCGCTTGGCCTCACTACACTCAACCACTCAAGATATCCCCCTTGAAGAAGGTGGAGGATCAACTAAGGAGTGTAGTAAGGAGGGGAACATGGAGTCTCAAATTGAAGAAGTAGAATTGACGCTTGAGTCACAAGAGGAGGAAGGTAGAACTAGTGAACCAGAAGAGGTAAATGGAAAATTGAGGGAGTTTGATCAAGAAGAGGATTCCATCATCAAAAATTTTTTGTCCACCTTGGTCAACCCCCTCAATAATCTTGAGGAGCCTTTCACTCTTGAGTTTGAGAGAGAAAGGAAAGAGCTAGAAAAGAGCGGTGAGCAAGAGGTGATCATCCAAGAAGTGGAGGCATACATGCAAAAGTTTACAAGAGTGACTCCAACCCAAGGACAATTTGAATGGGTGACAATTTCTTCCATAAGCTTTATAGGCCCATACCAATTTGCTATCTTGGAGACGGATCACCAACTTAAGGCGCTTCTTGGAGTGCTAAACGGTGAAAGATCGGGTGTTGGTTGTTGGTGCACGAAGTTTTGATTCACACTTTTCACAACTCCACACAACTAACCAGCAAGTGTACTGGGTCGTCCAAGTAATACCTTACGTGAGTAAGGGTCGATCCCACGGAGATTGTTGGCTTGAAGCAATCTATGGTTACCTTGTAAATCTTAGTCAGGAGATTTATTATGATTATCAGTTTGAATTGCGAAAAATAAAAGAGCATGAAATAAATACTTGTTATGCAGTAATGGAGAATATGTTGAAGTTTTGGAGATGCCTTGTCTTCTGAATCTCTGCTTTCCCCCTGTCTTTTTCTTCACGCACGCAAGTTTCCTCCTATGGCAAGCTGTGTATTGGTGGATCACCATTGTCAATGGCTACCATCCGTCCTCTCAGTGAAAATGGTCCAGGTGCGCTGTCACCGCACGGCTAATCATCTGTTGGTTTTCACTCATGCTGGAATAGGATCCATTGATCCTTTTGCGTCTATCACTATGCCCAACCCTTGTGAGTTTGAAGCTCGTCACAGTCATTCAATCCCTGAATCCTACTCGGAATACCACAGACAAGGTTTAGACTTTCCGGATTCTCAAGAGTGCTGCCAATGGATTCTAGCTTATACCACGAAGATTCTGATTAAGGAATCCAAGAGATACTCATTCAATCAAAGGTAGAACGGAAGTGGTTGTCAGGTACGCGTTCATAGATTGAGAATGGTGATGAGTGTCACGGATCATCATATTCATCATATTGAAGTGCGAATGAACATCTTAGATAGAAACAAGCGTGTTTGAATAGAAAACAGAAATAATTGCATTAATTCATCGAGACACAGCAGAGCTCCTTACCCCCAACAATGGAGTTTAGAGACTCATGCCGTCAAAGAGTACAAAGTTCAGATCTAAAATGTCATGAGATACAAAATGAATCTCTAAAAGTTGTTTAAATACTAAACTAGTAACCTAGGTTTATAGAAAATGAGTAAACTAAGATAGATAGTGCAGAAATCTACTTCTGGGGCCCACTTGGTGTGTGCTGGGGCTGAGACTTAAGCTTTACATGTGCCTAGGCTGTTTCCAGAGTTAAACGCCAGGTTGTAACCTGTTTCTGGCGTTTAACTCCAACTTGTAACCTGTTTCTAGCGTTTAACGCCAGAATGCAACATGGAACTGGTGTTGAACGCCAGTTTAAGTCATTTATCCTTGAGCAAAGTATGAACTATTATATATTGCTGGAAAGCCCTGGATGTCTACTTTCCAACGCAATTGAGAGCGCACCATTTGGACTTCTGTAGCTCCAGAAAATTCGTTTCGAGTGCAGGGAGGTCAGAATCCAACAGCATCTGTAGTCCTTTTTCAGCCTGAATCAAATTTTTGCTCAGCTCCCTCAATTTCAGCCAGAAAATATCTGAAATCATAGAAAAATATACAAGCCCATAGTAAAGTCTAGAAATATGAATTTTGCCTAGAAACTAATAAAAATATACTAAAAACTAACTAAAATATACCAAAAACTACATGAAATTACCCTCAAAAAGCATATAAAATATTCGCTCATCACAACACCAAACTTAAACTGTTGCTTGTCCCCAAGCAACTAGACAAATGAAATAGGATGAAAATAAATTAAGAAGCAATAATATCTCAGAGTTTTAAGTGAGGCTCAGATTCTAATCAAATGAGCGGGACTGGTAGCTTTTTGCTTCCAAACAGTTTTGGCATTTCACTTTATCTTTTGAAATTTAGAATGATTGGCGTCCATAGGAACTTAGAATTTAGATAGTATTATTGATTCTCCTAGTTTAGTATGTTGATTCTTGAACACAGCTATTTTATGAGTCTTGGCCGTGGCCCTAAGCACTTTGTTTTCCAGTATTACCACCGGATACATAAATGCCACAGACACATAACTGTGTGAACCTTTTTAGATTATGACTTAGCTTTGCTAAAGTCCCCAATTAGAGGTGTCCAAAGTTCTTAAGCACACTCTATTTTTGCTTTGGACCTCGACTTTAACCACTCAGTCTCAAGTTTTCACTTGACACCTTCACGCCACAAGCACATGGTTAGGGACAGCTTAGTTTAGCCGCTTAGGCCAGGATTTTATTCCTTTTAGACCCTCCTATCCATTAATGCTCAAAGCCTTGGATCTTTTTTACCCTTGCCTTTTGGTTTTAAGGGCTACTGACTTTTTCTACTGCTCCTTCTTCTTTTTCTTTTTCTCTCTCTTTTTTTTTTTTTTTGCTGCTTTTTTTTTCTTCAAGATTCAATTTCATGATTTTTCAGATCATCAATAACATTTCTCTTGTTCATCATTCTTTCAGGAGCCAACAATTTTAACATTCATAAAATTCAATATAAAAAACATGCACTGTTCAGGCATTCATTCAGAAGACAAAAAGCATTGCCACCACATATAGATAATTAGAATTTTCCTATTAAGAACTCAAAAAAAAATATTGCCTCCTTATTCTAAAAATCTGCTATTTTATTCATGTTTGATGATGATGAGAAAAATAAATTATAGCTTAATTGGAGATAAAATCAAAATAGAGATACTAATTACTACTACTCATATATAACTTCTAAGGTAAATTTCTAATAAGAACAATTATCACAGAGTTAAGGCTAATATTAGAACTCAACAACCTTGAATTTGGGAGGTGGATGCCTCTTTAGTCTGTGGAGTGCTTAGCCCTTCAAGAGATAGCTTATGGCGCTTCAGTTCCTTCAGTTCACACCCTTGCTCTTCTTGTTCTCTAAGCGGTTTGCAGAGCATGCTGTTTTGATTTTGCTGTTCTTCCTTCAGTTGATCCACAGCTTCTTGCAACTTGGTGACAGATGCTTCTAGGCGCTCCCAGTATTCAATTTGAGGGATTTCCGGGAGGAACTCCTATGCTCTCCTCTTGATGGGTTTGTCCTACACTTGTTGTCCTTCTATAGACTTTTTGGTGATTGGTAGCTCAACTGGGATGTACTCATCTACTCCCATTTTTATCCCAGCATCTTTACATAACAGAGAGACCAAGCTTGGATAAGCCAATCTGGCATCTTTGGAGTTCTTGTTTGCAATTTTGTAAAGCTCACAAGCAATCAGCTGATGAACTTCCACTTCTTTTTCCAGCATAATGCAATGAATCATTACTGCTCTTCTGATGGTGACTTCAGAGCAGTTGCTAGTGGGCAGTATAGAGCGCCCAATGAAGTCTAGCCAGCCTCTGGCGACTGGTTTGAGATCTCCTCTTTTGAGTTGGTTCGGGGCACCCTTTGTGTTGGTTGTCCATTTAGCTCCAGGGAGACATATGTCCTCTAGGATTTTGTCTAAGTTCAGGTTTGATCTCATCATTCTCCTATTAAAGGAGTCTAGGTCATCTTGCAGTTGAGGCAGCTTGAAGATCTCCCTTATTTTATCAGGGTGGGTGTGAACAATCTTCCCTCTGACCAGAGTTCTATAGTCATAGCATGCGGTTCCCGCTATTCTCTGCCTGTCCGTCTGCCACAGATTTGCGTAGAATTCATGAACCATGTTTCTTCCCACCTTTGTTTCAGGATAAAAAAAGGGTTTATGAATTAAGATACATTTGATATCTTTTGAAAAAGGATTTGAAAAATTAGGATTTGTAACATGTTTGTGCAAAAAATCATGAATTGAAACATAAAAAATGGAAAAAATTGAATTGAAAACAAAATTGCCTAATCCCCACAATCCTGGCGTTAAACGCCCAACTGCTGCATGTTTTGGGCGTTTAACGCCCAATTGGTGCTTGGTCTGGGCGTTTAACGCCCAGCTGTTGCTTCCAGCTGGCGTTAAACGCTAGAAACTCCTTTGTCACTGGGCGTTTTTCTGAACACCCAGGATGCTATAAATCTGGTATTAAATGCCCAGAAGCTGCTTCTTTCTGGCATTTAACGCCCAGATGGCTATCTCTACTGGCGTTTTCTTGCCAGTGAGCTCCTTTTTCCTGTTTTGTGCTCTGAATCCTTCTGTAGCCCTATGAACTTATGCAATTGATTCTTTACCTTGTTAATATTGACCTTATATGCTTTAAAAATAAATAAAATGAAGAATAGAATAAAATAAAATAATAGAAAGAGTTTTGCTAATGGCTGGGTTGCCTCCCAGCAAGCGCTTCTTTATTGTCTTTAGCTGGACCTTGCTGAGCTTTTTAATCTAGCCTCAGCTTTGAGTAGGGGTGTTCATGGTTTGGTTAATCCAAAAACCAAACCAGTTTTTTGGTTAACCAAAAATATAGTATTGGTTAATTAACCAAATTGGTTTTACATGATGAAACCGGTTATTAACCGGTTAGTGAAATTCAAAACCGGTTTTTAACCGGTTATTAAAATAAAAACCGTTTTTTAAAAATAACCGGTTTTTGTATAAAAACTGGTTTTTGTACAAAAAATCAGTTTTTGTACCAAAAAACCGGTTTTTGTATAAAAAAACCAGTTTTTATACTAAAAATTGGTTTGTATACCATAAAATTGATTTTTACATGTAAAAATAGATTTTTGCACAAAAATTAATATTTTTATATATAAAAACCCAAATTTTTACACAAAAAACCGATTTTATACTAAAAAATTGGTTTTTACATGTAAAAATAGATTCTTACACAAAAATTAATATTTTTACATTCAAAAACCCAAATTTTTAAACCTTTTTTTAATTGAATTTTTTTAATCTAATTTTTTTCCTTTCTAAATGATACGAGTAACATTTGTAAATAATGAAGTTCCTTCCATTGCTTTCGTTCCTTTTTCTTTCTTATCTCTTTTCAGTATTTTCTATAAATAATATTTTCTAATATAAATAATTTTCTTTCTAAATGATACGAGTAACTTTTTCTTATCTTCTTTCCATCTCTCTTCTTTTCTCTCCCCCTTCTCTTTTCTCTTCCTTCTCTCTCTCTCTCTATCTCTCTCTCTCTCTTTCTCCCCCTCCCCTCTCTTTCTCTTCCTCTCTCTCTCTCCTCTTCTCTTTCTTTTCTCTCTCTCTTTCTCTCTCTTCCATTTTTCTCTCTCCTCCTCTCTTTCTTTTCTCTCTCTCCCACTCCTCTCTATCTATCTCTCTCTCCCCTTCCCCTTTTTCTCCCCCTCCCCTTTCTTTCTCTCTATCCTTCTCTCCCTCTCTCCCCTCCCCTCCCTCTCTCTTTCTCTCTCCTCTTCTCTCTTTTCTCTCTCTCCTTTTTTTCTGTCTCTCTCTCCTTCTCTCTCCCCATCCTCTCTCTCTCCCCTCTCTCTTTCTCCCTCTTTGTCTTCTTTCTCTCTCTTCTTCTCTCTCTCTCTTATCCTTCTTCTCTCTTCTTATCTCTCTCTTTTTTTCTTTCTCCTCCTCTATCTTTGCCTCCTCTCTTTCTTCTCTCTCGCTTTAGAGAGAAGAGGAAAAAAGAGATAGAAGAGGGATAGAGATTGAGAGAAGGTTGAGAGAGAAAAGAAAAGAGAGAGTAAGAAAAGAAAGAGGAGAAGGAGAGAAAAGGAAGAGAGGAAGATGAGGAGAGAGAGAAAGAAGAAAAGGAAAGAGAGATGAGCCAGAGAGAGAAAGAGAGAAAAGAAAAAAGAGAGAGAGAGAGAAAGAGAGGGGAGGTAAAGAAGAGAGAGAGAGAGAGAGAGAGAGAGAGAGAGAGAGGAAAAGAGAGAGAAGAGAAAATAGAGGAGAAAGGAGAGATATATGGGAGAGAGAGAGAGAAGGAGAGGAGAGGAGAGAGAGATAGGAGGGGAGAGATGATTGGAGAGATGATTAGAGAAAGGAAGGGGAGGAGAGAGAGAAAGAGAGAGAAGGGAGGGAAAGAAAGAGGGCAAGGAGAGAGAGGAAGTGAGAGAGCAAAGAGAAGGAGAGAGAGAAGGAGAGAAAGAGGGAATGAGAGAGAGAGAGAGAGGGAAGGGAGAGAGAGGAGGAAGAGAGGAGAGAGAGAGAGAGAGGAAGAAAGGGAAAGAGAGAGATATGGGAGAGAGAGGAGGAGAGAGAGAGAGAGAGAGAGAAGGCAGAGAAAGAGGGAGAGAGAGAGAGAGAAGCGGAGAGAGAGGGAAAGGAAAGAGGAGATAAAGAGAAAAATGAGTGAGAGAGAGAAGGGAGAGAGAGAGAGGGGGAAGGAAAAGGGAGAGAGAGGGAGAAGGGAGAGAAATAGGGGAGAAAATAAGAGAGAGAAGGGGACAGAGAATAGAGAGAGAGAGAGAGAGAGAGAGAGAGAGAGAGAGGATGGGGAGAGAGAAAAGGAGAGGACAAAGAGGAGGAGGAGAAAGAGGAAAATGAGAGAGAGAGAGAGAGAGAGAGAGAGAAGGGAGGGAGAGAGAAAGAGAAAGGAAGGGGGAGAGGGAGGGAGAGAGAAAGGGAGAGGAAGGGGGGGAGAGAAAGAGAGAGAGAGAGAGAGAGAGAGAGAGAGAGAGAGAAAGAGTATGTAATTAGGTTTTGATTTTAATTTGGTTTTGGTTTTGGTTAACCGGTTAAAAACCGGTTTTTTCTAATTTGGTTTTGGTTAACCAATTCTAAAAAATATGGATATGGATTTTAAAATTGTTTTATTAAATTGGTTAACCAAAATGTGGTTATGGTTTTTTAACCGGTTAACCACATTTTGGTTTTTTTATAAACACCCCTAGCTTTGAGCATTCTTGCTCAACATTGCCTTCAAGATAATGTTTGATTCTCTGTCCATTAACAATGAACTTCTTATTAGAATCAATGTCTTGAAGCTCCATATAGCCATATGGTGACACACTTGTAATCACATATGGTCCCTTCCACTGGAATTTCAGTTTTCCAGGGAATAGCCTGAGCCTAGAGTTAAACAGCAGAACCTTTTGTCCTGGTTCAAAGACTCTAGATGACAGCTTTCTGTCATGCCACCTTTTTGCTTTCTCTTTGTAAAGCTTGGCATTTTCGAAAGCAGTGATTCTGAATTCCTCTAGCTCATTCAGCTGGAGCAATCTTTTTTCTCCAGCTAATTTGGCATCAAAGTTTAGGAATCTGGTTGCCCAGTAGGCTTTGTATTCCAGTTCCACGGACAGATGACAGGCCTTACCATACACAAGCTGGTATGGAGAGGTCCCTATAGGAGTCTTGAATGCTGTTCTGTAAGCCCAGAGAGCATCATCCAAGCTTCTTGCCCAACCCTTTCTACGGGTACTTACAGTCCATTCCAGGATTCTTTTTAGTTCTCTGTTAGAGACTTCAGCTTGCCCATTTGTCTGTGGATGATATGGAGTTGCCACTTTGTGGCTAATTCCATACCGGACCATGGCAGAATAAAGCTATTTGTTGCAGAAGTGAGTACCCCATCACTGATTAGTACTCTAGGGACACCAAACCTGCTGAAGATATGTTTCTAGAGGAACTTCAGCACTGTCTTAGTATCATTAGTGGGTGTGGCAATGGCCTCTACCCATTTAGATACATAGTCGACTGCAACCAGAATATAAGTGTTTGAGTATAATGGTGGGAAAGGCCCCATGAAGTCTATACCCCATACATCAAACAACTCAATCTCCAAGATCCTTTGTTGAGGCATGGCGTAACCATGAGGCAAATTACCAGCTCTCTGGCAACTGTCACAGTTAGGTACAAACTCCCGGGAATCTTTATAAAGGGTGGGCCAATAGAAACCACATTGGAGGATCTTGGTGGCTGTTCGCTCACCTCCGAAATGACCTCCATATTGTGACCCATGGCAATGCCATAAGATCTTCTGTGCTTCTTCTCTAGGCACACACCTACGGATTATTTCGTCTGCACATCTCTTAAAGAGATAGGGTTCATTCCACAAGTAGTACTTTGCATCAGTAATTAATTTTTTCTTTTGTTGCCTGCTGTACTCCTTGGGTATGAACCTTGCAGCTTTATAGTTTGCTATGTCTGCAAACCATGGTGTTTTCTGAATGGCGAACAAATGCTCATCCAGAAAGGTTTCAGAGATCTCAATAGGGGGGAAGAACGCCCCTTCTACTGGTTCTATTCGGGACAAGTGATCAGCCACTTGGTTTTCTGTCCCTTTTCTGTCTCTTATTTCTATATCAAACTCTTGCAGAAGTAACACCCATCTTATGAGCCTGGGTTTTGAATCCTGCTTTGTAAGTAGATATTTAAGAGCAGCATGGTCAGTGTACACAATCACTTTTGATCCTACTAAGTATGATCTAAACTTGTCAATGGCATAAACCACTGCAAGCAATTCTTTTTCTGTGGTTGTGTAATTTTTCTGGGCGTCATTTAAAACACGGCTAGCATAATAAATGACATGCAGAAGCTTGTCATGCCTCTACCCCAATACTGCACCAATGGCATGATCACTGGCATCACACATCAATTCAAATGGTAATGTCCAGTCTGGTGCAGAAATAACTGGTGTTGTGACTAGCTTAGCTTTCAGAGTTTCAAACGCCTGCAGACACTCTGTGTCAAACACAAATGGCGTGTCAGCAGCTAGCAGATTGCTCAGAGGTTTTGCGATTTTTGAAAAATCCTTTATAAACCTCCTATAGAATCATGCATGCCCCAGAAAGCTTCTGATTGCCTTAACATTGGCAGGTGGTGGTAATTTTTCAATTACTTCCACTTTAGCTTGATCCACCTCTATCCCCTTGTTTGAAATTTTATGCCCAAGGACAATCCCTTCAGTCACCATAAAGTGACATTTTTCCCAGTTCAAAACCAGGTTAGTCTCTTGGCATCGTTTCAGGACTAGTGTCAGGTGATCAAGACAGGAGCTGAATGAGTCTCCATATACTGAGAAGTCATCCATGAAGACTTCCAAAAATTTTTCCACCATATCAGAGAAAATAGAGAGCATACATCTCTGAAAGGTTGCAGGTGCATTACACAGCCCAAATGCCATCCTTCTGTAGGCAAATACTCCAGATGGACATGTAAATGCAGTTTTCTCTTGATACTGGGGATCTACTGCAATTTAGTTGTAACCTGAATAGCCATCCAAAAAGCAGTAAAAATCACGACCTACTAGTCTCTCTAGCATCTGGTCTATGAATGGTAAAGGAAAATGATCCTTTCTGGTGGCTGTATTGAGCCTTCTGTAGTCAATACACATGCGCCACCCTTGTAACTGTTCTTGTAGGAACTAGTTCATTTTTTTCATTATGAACCACTGTCATGCCTCCCTTTTTAGGGACAACTTGAACAGGGCTCACCCAGGGGCTATCAGAGATAGGATAAATAATCCCAGCCTCCAGTAACTTGGTAACCTCTTTCTGCACTACTTCCTTCATGGCTGGATTTAACCGCCTCTGTGGTTGAACCACTGGCTTAGCATCATCCTCCAATAGGATCTTGTGCATGCATCTAGCTGGGCTTATGCCCTTAAGGTCACTTATGGACCACCCAAGAGATGTCTTGTGTGTCCTTAGCACTTGAAATAGTGCTTCCTCTTCCTGTGAATTCAAAGCAAAGCTTATGATCACTGGAAAAGTGTCACCTTCTCCCAGAAATGCATATTTCAGGGATGGTGGTAATGGTTTGAGCTCGGGTTTAGGAGGTTTTTCCTCTTCCTGAGGAATTTCCAGAGGCTCTTTCAATTCCTCTGAATCCCCCAGATCAGGCTGAACATCTTTAAAGATGTCTTCCAGCTCTGATTCGAGACTCACAGCCATGTTGATCTCCTCTACTAATGAATCAATAAGATCAACTTTCATGCAGTCTTTTGGTGTGTCTGGATGCTGCATGACTTTGACAGCATTCAACTTAAACTCATCCTCATTGACTCTTAGGGTTACTTTCCCCTTTTGGACATCAATGAGAGTTCGTCCAGTTGCTAGGAAGGGTCTTCCTAGAATGAGAGTAGCACTCTTGTGCTCCTCCATTTCCAGCACTACAAAGTCAGTGGGGAAGGTGAATGGCCCCACCCTGACAATCATGTCTTCAATCACACCTGATGGGTATTTAATGGAGCCATCAGCAAGTTGGAGACATATCCGGGTTGGTTTGACTTCTTCAGTTAAACCAAGCTTTCTGATAGTGGATGCAGGTATTAGATTGATACTTGTCCCAAGATCACATAGAGCTGTCTTAGTGCAATTACCCTCTAATGTGCATGGTATCATGAAGCTCCCAGGATCTTTAAGCTTTTCTGGGAAGCTTTTCAGAATGACTGCACTGCATTCTTCAGTGAGGAGAACTCTTTCAGTTTCTCTCCAATCCTTCTTATGACTCAAGATCTCTTTCATGAACTTGGCATAAGAAGGTATTTGCTCAAGTGCCTCTGCAAATGGAATCTTTATTTCAAGAGTCTTGAGATAGTCTGCAAAGCGAGCAAATTGCTTATCCTGCTCCTCTTGGCGGAGTTTTTGAGGATAAGGCATCTTGACTTTGTAGTCCTCAACCTTGGTTGCTGCAGGTTTATTTCCTACAGAGGTGGTTGGGAAAGCCTTTTTAGAGGGGTTGTTATTAGCACTTGTGTGTGTCTGATCCCTCACTGGCGTTTGAATGCCAGGGGTGGAAGCTAGATTGGCGTTGGACACCAACTCCTTACCTGTTCCTGGCGTTTGAATGCCAGAACTGAGCTTCCTTTGGGTGTTTAACGCCAACTCCTTGCTTGTTTGTGGCGTTTGAACGCCAGAACTGAGCATGGATTGGGCGTTTAATGCCAGCTCTCCATCTTTTTCTGGCGTTTGAGCGCCAGAATCATTCCTCTCTGGGCTTTTACTGTCCTCAGAGGGATTTTGGATGATATTCTGCTCATCCTCTGTCAGTTGTTCTTTCCTTGGCTTTTTGCTGTTCTGAAGCGAGGTATTTAATATTTTCCCACTTCTTAATTGAACTGCCTGGCACTCTTCTATTATTTGCCTTGATAACTGCTGTTTTGTCTGATTCAATTGTACCTCCATATTTTTATTAGCATTTTTAGTGTCTTGTAGCATCTCCTTGAATTCTTCTAGCTGTTTTATTAGAAAGCACAATTGTTGATTGAGTTCAGCAACTTGTTCTGGAGGACCAAGTTCAGTAGACACTGCTTTGGCTTCTTCTTTTATGGAGGACTCACTGCTTATGTACAGATGCTGATTTCTGGAAACTATATCAATAAGCTCTTGAGCCTCTTCAATAGTTTTCCTCATGTGTATAGATCCACCAGCTGAGTGATCTAGGGACATCTGAGCTCCTTCTGTAAGCCCATAGTAGAAGATGTCTAACTGCACCCACTCTGAAAACATTTCAGAGGGGCATTTCCTTAGCATCCCTCTGTACCTCTCCCAGGCATTATAAAGGGATTCATCATCCTCTTATTTAAAGTCTTGGATGTCCAGCCTTAGCTGTGTCATCCTTTTTGGAGGGAAATATTGATTCAGAAATTTGTCTGATAACTGTTTCCATGTCCTTATGCTTGCTGTGGGTTGGTTGTTTAACCACCTTTTAGCTTGATCTTTTACAGCAAACGGGAACAGTAACAGTCTGTATACATCCTGATCTACCTCCTTGTCACATACTGTGTCAGCAATTTGCAAGAATTGTGCCAGAAACTCAGTAAGTTCTTCCTGTGGAAGACCGAAATACTGGCAGTTTTGCTGCACCATGACAATGAGCTGAGGATTTAGCTCAAAACTGCCTGCTTTGATGGAGGGTATACAGATACTACTCCCATATGCAGCAGCAGTAGTGGGGTTAGCATATGACCCCAGAGTCCTTCTGGACTGTTCATTTCCACTTAGATCCATGACGGAGAAAGGGAGATGATGTGAGTTACAAGTAAAATATATATTTTTTATTTAATTAAAAATAACCAAAAAAATGAAATAAAATAAAGTAAAATAATTAGAAAATAAAATATAGATTTCGAAAATTAAAAGAAAAATAAAATAAAAAGAAATTTGAATGTTGAATTGACTAATTAATTGAAAATATTTGAAAATTTTTTAATATGATTTTTTAATAAGATTTTGAATTTTGAAAAGATTTGATTTTTTAAAATAAAAATCTGAATTTTTAAAGGAAATTTTCGAAAAATCAGTTAAAATAAAGGAAAAAGATATTTTTGAATTCAATGAGGAAAGAGAAAAACAATAAAAAGATACAAAACTTAAAATTTTGTTAGATCCAATGCTCCTTATTTTCGAAAATTTTGGAGGGAAAACACCAAGGAATACCAAACTTAAAAATTTTAAGATCAAAACACAAGGAAGACTCAATAACACCTTGAAGACTCACAAGAACAACAAGAACATGAAGATAGAACACCAAACTTAAAATTTTTAGAAAACCAAAATAAAATTTTCGAAAACTAAAGAAAAATCAACAAGAAAACACCAAACTTAAAGTTTGGCACAAGATTTATTCAAAGAAAAATTATTTTTGAAAAAAAATTTAAAAAGATAGCAAATTACCAAGAATATAAGCACAACGCTCTAGCCAATTGAGCTATAAATTTAACGTGTTTTAATAAGGTATTTAATAAATAAAGATTTTTTTGAAAACTGATATTTTGAAAAAGCACAAGAAAAACAAGAAAAGACACAGAACAAGAAAAACTAAAGATCAAACAAGGAAAATAAACAAGAATAACTTGAAGATTAAGAAAGAACAATGAACACAAATTCGAAAATTTAAAAAAAAATAAAAACATGCAATTGACACCAAACTTAAAATATGAAACTAAACTCAAACAGAAAAACTCAGTTTTTAGCTTATAAAAATTTTCGAAAACAATTAAAAAGAGAAAATAAGGATAAAAAAAATTCAACCAAAAACAATAATAGAAGACTCTAAACCAAAAAGAAAAATTTTTCCTAAACTAAGCAACAAAATAAACCGTCAGTTGTCCAATACTCGAAAAATTCCCGGCAACGGCGCCAAAAACTTGGTGCACGAAGTTTTGATTCACACTTTTCACAACTCCGCACAACTAACCAGCAGGTGCATTGGGTCGTCCAAGTAATACCTTACGTGAGTAAGGGTCGATCCCACGGAGATTGTTGGCTTGAAGCAATCTATGGTTACCTTGTAAATCTTAGGCAGGAGATTTATTATGATTATCAGTTTGAATTGCGAAAAATAAAAGAGCATGAAATAAATACTTGTTATGCAGTAATGGAGAATATGTTGGAGTTTTGGAGATGCCTTGTCTTCTGAATCTCTGCTTTCCCCCTGTCTTCTTCTTCACGCACGCAAGTTTCCTCCTATGGCAAGCTGTGTGTTGGTGGATCACCATTGTCAATGGCTACCATCCGTCCTCTCAGTGAAAATGGTCCAGGTGCGCTGTCACCGCACGGCTAATCATCTGTTGGTTCTCACTCATGCTGGAATAGGATCCATTGATCCTTTTGCGTCTGTCACTATGCCCAACCCTTGTGAGTTTGAAGCTCGTCACAGTCATTCAATCCCTGAATCCTACTCGGAATACCACAGACAAGGTTTAGACTTTACGGATTCTCAAGAGTGCTGCCAATGGATTCTAGCTTATACCACGAAGATTCTGATTAAGGAATCCAAGAGATACTCATTCAATCAAAGGTAGAACGGAAGTGGTTGTCAGGTACGCGTTCATAGATTGAGAATGGTGATGAGTGTCACGGATCATCACATTCATCATATTGAAGTGCGAATGAACATCTTAGATAGAAACAAGCGTGTTTGAATAGAAAACAGAAATAATTGCATTAATTCATCGAGACACAGCAGAGCTCCTTACTCCCAACAATAGAGTTTAGAGACTCATGCCGTCAAAGAGTACAAAGTTCAGATCTAAAATGTCATGAGATACAAAATGAATCTCTAAAAGTTGTTTAAATACTAAACTAGTAACCTAGGTTTACAAAAAATGAGTAAACTAAGATAGATAGTGCAGAAATCCACTTTTGAGGCCCACTTGGTGTGTGCTGGGGCTGAGACTTGAGCTTTACACATGCCTAGGCTGTTTCCAGAGTTAAACGCCAGGTTGTAACCTGTTTCTGGCGTTTAACTCCAACTTGTAACCTGTTTCTAGCGTTTAACGCCAGAATGCAACATGGAACTGGTGTTGAACGCCAGTTTACGTCATTTATCCTTGAGCAAAGTATGGACTATTATATATTGCTGGAAAGCCCTGGATGTCTACTTTCTAACGCAATTGAGAGCGCGCCATTTGGACTTCTGTGGCTCCAGAAAATCCATTTCGAGTGCAGGGAGGTCAGAATCTAACAACATCTGCAGTCCTTTTTCAGCCTGAATCAAATTTTTGCTCAACTCCCTCAATTTCAGCCAGAAAATACCTGAAATCACAGAAAAACACACAAGCTCATAGTAAAGTCCAGAAATATGAATTTTGCCTAGAAACTAATAAAAATATGCTAAAAACTAACTAAAACATACTAAAAACTACATGAAATTACCTTCAAAAAGCGTATAAAATATCCGCTCATCATTTGTCAAAGGAATTCAAGCCATGAATGGTGCAAGGTTCAATTGAGAGGATCACAAGATTTAAGTGGGTGCATCAAAGGTGATTTAGCAGATTGTTCATCCAAGTGCAAGAGCAAGAATCAACAAGAGGATGATAGAGAAACCAAAGTGTGGGATCCGGGCATACATGTCTACAACCAACAATTTTGGATCCTAATTTTTTTCTTGGGGTTGCTTGAGAGCTTAATGTACTTCGTTTGGAATTCTGGAGGATTTTTGAAGAGCAAGCATGGTTGGCAACTCAAGGATGGATGGAAGCACAAGCCTCCTTGATGTGAGCTCCAACCAAAAGTCCAACTTGAGAACTTAAAACCAAAGTGCTAGGTGGGACATCAGTTGTTAGTTAGCTCACTTATACCAAATAGCCTACCCTTTCAATTACCTTTGTTAGCCACCTTGAGCCTTTTAATCCCCATTTGTTCTATATTTTATCACATCACTAGCCTTAAGCGGAAAAATAAATTAATTACCCCAAATTGAATCTTTGGTTAGCTTAAGATAGAGATTGTGTATCAATTAAGTGTGGGAAACCGTAGAAACTTGGGTTGATAGGAAAGTGTTGAATTGACAAAATATTTGGAATTTAGGTACCTACTCATGTGAGACCAAAAAAATTAAAAATCCATGTGCATTGATATGTTATGTTTACTTTTATATTTTTAATCAAAAATAAAAAAATAAAAAAATAAAAAAATAAAAAGAAAAAAAGAAAAAGAGAAAAAAATATATATGTATAATATAAATAAATAAATAAGGGGACAAAATTACGTCAATATTAAGTTTAATAAAAGATCAATGCATATGTGATAAAATTAAAAAAAAATTGGTACATGAGTACGTGATACAAAAGTGGGAATTATAGGTAGTTGGACATGAATTTAGAGTTACATAGAGAGTGTGTGTGTATTAGGTGAGAGCTTAGGTTAGTCAAAGATTCATATTATAGCTCACTTGGCCATACATATATCCTCACATTCACCTTAGCCCCATTACAACCCTGAAAATACCTCATGATGTTTGCATTGGTATACTAATTTTTTGTTGATTGGTTAGATGAAGAACAAAGTTTAGAAAGCACGACTAGAGAAGAGTGGAGTGATTAACCCTAGACACTTGAGCAATTAGAGTGCATATACACTTCCTGTGAGGGTTCAATGCTTGATTCTATGTTCCCGGCTTTCATGAGTTATCTTTTTACAAGTTTACTTGCCTTTTATTGTGTGATTTAAATTAGTGGAGTCTGATTTATGTTTGTCTTGAAGAATTTATTTACTTTTAACTAAGTAAGTAGAAGTATTTTTGCATTTAGTTACATTCATATAGATAGATTGCATTTCATAAGTTTTACCATTCCTCTTCACTCTCTTATAACTTCTCTTGAGCTTAGCATGAGGACATGCTAATGTTTAAGTGTGGGGAGATTGATAAACCACTATTTTATGATTTATCTTGTGCTCAATTGAGTGGTTTTTATCAAGTCTTTGCACACTTATTCATACTAATTGCATGGTTTTACATTTTCCTTCTTAATTCCGTGCTATGATTGAAAACATGCTTCTTTGGCCTTAAATTTTCTATGTTTAATCCCTCTTATTACCATTCGATGCCTTGATATGTGTGTTAAGTATTTTCAGGGTTTATAGGGCAGGAATGGCTTAAAGGATGGAAAGGAAGCATGCAAAAGTGGAAGGAATACAAGAAACTAAAGGAACTGCTAAAGTTATCCAGTCTGATCTCTTCGTACTAAATCGACCATAACTTGAGCTATAGAGGTCTAAATGAGGCGGTTCTAGTTGCGTTGGAAATCTAACATCCGGGGCTTCGAAATGATATATAATTTGTCATAGTTGCCATGCTGTTAGGCGACGCGCACGCGTGGATCACGCGCACGTTTGACCTGGAGAAAATTCAATCCATGCGTATGCGTGGACGACGCGTACGCGTGACTTTGCCGCGTGCTGGACGTATCAAAAATCGCTGGGGGCGATTTCTGGGCTATTTCTGACCCAGTTTTCGGCCCAGAAAACATAGATTAGAGGGCTATAAAGTGGGAGAATCCATTCATTCATGGACATAACTTACATTCTCATAAATTTAGGTTTTAAATGTAGTTTCTAGAGAGAGAAACTCTCTCCTCTCTCTAGGTTTTAGGATTTAGGATTTTCCTTAGTTTTAGGTTCATTCCTTCTCAATTTCAGGTTCAATGTTCCTTTAATTTAGTTTCTCTTCTACTTTATTTATTCTAGCATTCTAGTTTATCTATTTTCCCTTATTGATTACTTTATGTTGCTATTTGGTTTATGAATTCTCATGTTTAATTTGATTTTCTATTTAATGCAATTTGAGGTATTTCAGATCTATGATTGTTTTCTTCAATTTATGCTATTGATGCTTTTAATTTAATTTAGATTTCTCCCCTTTTGGCTTTGGTTGAGTAATTGGTGACACTTGAGTTATCAAACATTGATATGTTTTGAAAGACTCTCGGTTTATATGTTTTGAATAGGAAAATACTAAACTTTGATGTTGGTCGATTGTCTGAGTTGGGACTATACTTACAACACCAATCTTATTTTGAGATAAAATTCCTAACCTGCTTTAGGCCTTGCATCCATAGCTTGCTTCAAACCACAATCCTCGTGGGATCGACCCTGACTCGCTCAAGTATTATTTGGACGACCCAGTGTATTTGCTAATACAGCTATACGAAAGTGTGGGGATTCGTACACCACTTTCTCTAGAACATTTTGTGTAAATTTGATTTTGTTGCAGGGCTATGTCAGTTTAAGAATAGGATATATTCTGGTGGCAAAGCTTGACCACATATTCTTAAATCCTTTGCCCAATTTGACTAATGGGAATCAGTCTACAATCAATTTCACATTCCCTTTAAATACATGGTGTTTAGGTATAAGTGTCATAGAATTTTAAAGTTTCTTAATGGTTAACCAAGACTAGAATTAAATTATGCATTTATTGAGTTCTAACTTTCTATAATGTTATGACATTTTAAATAGTTCCAATATCTGTATGTTTTTATCTGAACATTCAAAGTATTAAAGTTCTGCAAATTTAAATTTTTCTAATTTGTTATATAGAAACAACCTTAACTTTTCAGCCTTAGAGAATATATAAGCTTCATAAATCCAGACAAGCAATGTGGTATTGTGCTTGCAAAACTTGCAAAAAAAAATGGGCGATAAGAACATTTGTGTTGGATATTGGTGTGAAGGTTGCTAGAAAAATGACAAGTAATATACAACAACAACAAAGGGCGAAAGGCAGAGGAAGACTTAAGAAGACTATCCATGAGGTGGTCAAACGAGACCTACATGTAAACGGTCTCTTTGTAGACATGATACATGACAAAACACAATAACGTCGTTTGATTCATGTAGCCGACCCCACTTAGTGGGACAAGACTTTGTTGTTGTTGTAAAAATGACAAGTAATATAGTTTAAGAAAATTCAAATTTTGAATTTTTTAGTTTGAAAAGTTTATATTTTTACAATATAAACTTTAGTTTGTCTTCTTTTAGATACAAAAGTTGCTAATGATAGTGGGGGGCTTATGGCTCAGTCATCAATGAAAAAGTTGAGAAAATTGTTGGTTGCCTTGCTGATGAAATAAATACCTTGAAAATTCAGATAAATGTGTATGTTTAGTACTTTAGTTGTCATTGTACCATTCATTTTAGATAGAATTTATTTAACTATTAATTTCTTTTTATTATTTTCAAAAGACTAATGTATGCTTAAATTTTAAAGAAGTGACCCTTTATTACTTTAGCAGTTGCTAGAGGATGATCAGAAATACTTTCTTTTTCCCCTCATATTTGCTTATTATAATTTTGCTTTCTTTCTAAACCTTATATGTACAAACTATGCATGTGTTATGTTTTTACTGATCATATATAATTTTACTATTCTATATTTTTAAATATATCATATCCTGTCACTTAGCACTTTCTTTTCTTGTTATTTTCGACACCATTTAACTAGAGAAGACTATCATTTTTCTAATCTTTTTGCTGATTATACTATCGATCAATATGTTGTTTTTGTTATATTGAATGATGAAAATATATATCTTTTACCATCTAATTTATATAATGATTACATCCTTAGTTCAGCTTTTCAATAATCATAATATATTATTACATATCACATATTTTTATTTTTTATATCTTAATTGTTTTTTTTTCCTGCTTATAACATGTTTTATTCCATATTTTGTTTTTTATTCTAAAACTTATTACGTTGCAAAGATAATATTAAGATGTTCATGTAAATGTTGAACTAAATCATATGATTCAATTTTTATTATATTTATAGTTGACTTATTCATAGAGATATCAATTTATTTACTCTAATTTTCAATTTTCAAAAAAAAAAAGATTATACTATTTTTGAGATATAAACATCCAATTTTCTCTTTCTTTTTCTAGAGTTAAGAGTGAAATTCGAACTCGAATCCTTTTTTTTTTATTTTTGTGACTAAATCCGATACGTCTAAGTAAGAATGGAGAGACGATGTCATTTGAACTATAACTTGTTGCTATTACATATTTCCAATTTCTTCATAATTTTTTTCCAGTTTCCTCATTCCTATTACATATTACATCATGTTTATTTTTCATATCAAAATTTTAGTTAATTCTTTGTTTTCACATTTTATAATTTATGTTTTAAATTTTGATAATTAATATTTTATAACATGTATTCATTTAATATGACATCATTTCTTTATCATGAAATTAATTTTTTTAATTTTATTTCTATTGGTCGATCGTGTTTTCCATTAGGGCCGTGTCAAAAAAGAAAGCAAACCCGGCCCAGCATCACAGAGCACAAAACCCTAATAGCTCATGTATACCCTGCCACCCCCACTCTTCCCTCTCGTGTTGTTCTCAGAGTCTGCCTCTCCGAAGAAGAAAGAAAAAACAGAGAAAGAATGGGGCGCGTGAGAACCAAGACGGTGAAAAAATCTTCTCGCCAGGTTATCGAGAGGTACTACTCTCGCATGACCCTTGACTTCCACACCAACAAGAAGGTTCTAGAAGAAGTCGCACTCATTCCTTCCAAGAGGCTCCGCAACAAGATCGCAGGCTTCTCCACTCACCTCATGAAGCGGATCCAGAAGGGACCGGTCAGAGGCATCTCCCTCAAGCTTCAAGAAGAGGAGAGGGAGCGTCGCATGGACTTCGTTCCTGATGTGTCCGCCATTGACATTCAACACATCGAGGTCGATAAGGAGACAATCGACATGCTTCAGTCTCTAGGTATGTCTGACGTCCCTGGAATCACTCAGGTCGATCCCGTTCCTGTTCAGCAGATCCCGTTTGGCCGCCCTGGCGCTGGATTCGGCGGTGCTCAGAGGAGGTACTGAGAAAAAGAAATTTTCAATATGTTGGAATCCTGTTATCGATATTAGGGTTTTTAATTTGGGGGAAAAAGGATTATGTTTTGCTTGAACAGTTTTGTTTTTTTTTTTTGTTTTTAATTATTGTCTTTTGAAATTGATACTCTGGTGACTTGTTAGTTAAATTCTGCTATTTATTTTTATATTGGATTATTATGATTTTGTTATGTGGTCTTTGATTCGAGAGGCCGAATATATTTACGCGTGGCGATGAATCTCTGCCTAATTAGGTTTTTGAGGATAAACTTGTGCGCCTTGGTTTTAACTTTTAATTAAGATTTGTTATGAACTTATAATTAGAGGCCATATATGTTGATGAATTGGTGAAGAAACTGAAATATGTACTATTAGATTTTGCAACTAAACTCTTTAGAATTACCTAAATTTGTGTAAGCTCTACGAGTTTAGTTGAACTCTTGATTATTACCTTGAAACTATGAAATTGGTGAAAGGGGCATGTGGGGTGTGTTATGATTAAAACTTTTAATTGAATGATGTTGAGATGCTAAGGTGTTTTCTTCAAAGTATCATTTTGTTCAAACCGCGAGAGGGTTATTCTTTGTGATGTTTTGCTGGAAACTTTTAAGAGTGGGATCGTAGTAGGGTGAGTTATACCATTTATTGTGATTTAGTATTTAATTCTTTCATAAATGATATTCAACTGGTCAAGTAGCTGCATGGTTCCAACTAATCCTCCATAGTTGCGTTACTTAAAAAAGTCTATATCTGGAACACGATTTCGAAGAAAAAGTAATCATGTTTTGTCAATCAAACGAGATGACTTACACCCAATAATTCATCATTATAAATAGTGGTGGCAATATGTACCTTGCGGGTACCCAAATCGGGTTGGGTTGCCAACCCCGATCCGCAGCGGGTAGGGGTAGGGTTGGGTGCGTGTAGGGTTCTCGTGCGGGTCGGGTAGGGTGCAGGTTGGGCCTCAACTCTACCCGATCAACCCGCACTTTTATATATATGTATATATTATATATTTGTATAAAAATATGTTTTAAATGGATGTTGAATCAAATACCTCACTAAACATAAAATATCTTTAGTCACTAAAAGAAAATCATTAATTGATAATTTATTTTTTTTTTACATAAAAAGTTAGTTATATTTTAAATTATCATCTAATTATATAATAAAATTATATCGTTTTTTATAACCTGCAAGTAGAGTCGGGTACATGCGGATTAAGAGTGGTGCGGATTAAGAGTGGGTAAGGTTAGATTGAAAAATTATCAATCTGGGGGTAGGTTTAGGGTTGGATCTAAACCCTACCCTACTTAACCAATTACCACCCCTAATTATAAACAAGGTGAGTTCTTTGGTTTAGAAGGGGGGAAAGCTTCTACACCTATATTGTTGGATGAGTAGAGAGTTTCACAAGTGACTATGTTTTGCCTTCTTTGCAGGAGAGGTAAAGGGGGCCTTGTTTTTCTGTGCCTGATGGATTAAATCTAGTAAGATGATAATGGACTTTACCATAAGGGTTATTTTTTTCCATCGATCTTTATACAGCTACAAAAAAAAAGAGGCTTCTGTTTATAAGTATACATTAGTTTGACCCATTTCATTGTACATGCCACCCACCAATAGGATTTTTTTTTTAATAAATAATTTAATTATTTTAATTACCAAAATAAATAATTTGTAATATATTTACCAATTTACACTACATTTATTTATTTGGTTTACACCGTAAATGAGATAATTTTTGCACCGTAAAACCGTCCACTGTTAACACGGTTATCTTTCTTTTCTAACTATCCACTATTAAATATACGTGACTTATTTGATGACTCAGTTAATAGATGTCACGACTCTATTAGTATAGAGACTCTATTAGTATAGAATATAGAATCTTTTGTATTTAAGTTAGTTGTACAAAGTTTGTTATAATGTAATTCGGGTATATAAGTGTGCTCCGCAAGATAGCTAGAATCATTCTTTCGATCGAATAGGAATTGACTCTTATTTATTAATGTAAATCATCTAACCAATCAATTCATTTTCATCGAGTCTTATTCATTAATAAAAATCAATCAATCAAATTTTGATGTACTGCATGCAACAAACGAAATTTCATATTTTTATGTAAATCCTAATAAAAAACCGGTTTCACTTATTTATATGGTTAGAAAAAATAAAGGTGTTAATGTGCTTATTTTAAATGCACGCTCTATCTTTTCTATTGTTTAAAATTGACTGCTTATCTTTTCTACTATTTCAAATCGTCCATCTTTTCTATTATTTGAAACGTTCTATTTTTAAGAGTTTGATCCAATTTAAATTATTAATATTTGTTATTATTTTCAAAAATTATATTTAATTATTTATAAATACATATATTTTGTTTACAATGTAAACGAGATATATGAAAATTGAAAAAATACACATATCTCATTTACACTATAAATGAGATAAATAAATATGGTGTAAATTGGTAAATATGCTACAAATTATTTGTTTTGGTAATTAAAATAATTAAATTATTTATTTAAAAAATAATTTAATATTCTAGTCTTTAATCTTGCTATAAATCCTCCTTTGGTTTGCTATATTTTTTTTAAATAAATAATTTGATATTCTAGTCTTTAATCTTGCTATGTAAAGATTATATATTTTTTTAAAATAAATATTTAAATATTTTATTTATTGATATAAGTAATTTGAATTGTATTTACTGTCAACGAAATAAATAATAAAAATAAAATGAGTATTAAATTACGGTTCGGTTTGATTTAGTTTTTTTATCAAAATTATCCAAATTAAACTAAACCAATTAAAATCGGTTTGGTTTAGTTCGATTTGTTCAGTTTTCAAACAAATGTAGGTTATATCCTTTCGGTTGAGCATAAGTTGACCGTCCTCAAAATAGCAGACAGACTTCATCTACAGAAATCATGACTTAGTATAGTTAACACTTTAACTAAATGGAATAACAAATTTAAGGACACATTTTGTGTTAATAACTTTTTCAAGGGGAAAATAAATCCCACACATCAACATTAAAGCTCACTAGAATGATCACTTGAGTGTACTGATGTAACAATTCATTCAAGGAGGAGCTCAAAGAAATCACTACAACATAAAAGCTTGGTGCTTAGCTTTCATGGGAAAAGCTTGATTATATATTTTATATCAATTACTGGGAAAAATTCTTTCATTTCAGCACAACAAAAATTTTAGAATAGTCTCATTCCTTTGTTATTTGTCATGGCAAGAAAAAAAGAACACAACGATAAACAAATATGTAGACAAAAGATATTTTATTGAAAGAGAACAAGGTATCATAAAATAAAAGAAGGAAAATACATTGAACAACAAAATAAATTAAACAATTTATAAAATCAAAAGCAGAAACACAACAATAAATAAATTAAACAATGATAAGTAAATCAGTAATTAGAAGCAATTTTGTTAAAGAATGAACAACAAATAAAACAATGAACACTGAACTAGTAATAAAACAACAACCAACAACAATGAAATCAATAAATCCATAACAAGTAAAACAATAAAACAAATAAAACAATAAATTTCGCTAAACAATGAAAAACAAATAAAACAATAACAAGTTAACAACAACCAGCAACAATAAATCAGTGATTATTGAACAAAAATTAGTCAAATTACTTAATTACATATCTGACTCGGAGGCTCGGACTTTATGTCTGACTTAAATCGGTGGCTCGGTGACTGGTGTTGTGCTGTGCTATGTTGTGGGTGGCTAGAAACGCTGCTGGGTGTGGGTGGTGCTGTGCTGGGTGGCTCGGTGCTGCTGGTGGCCAGAAACAGTGCTGGGGTGGCGCCGTGTGCGTCGACGACCACGACTCCGCGAGGGTAGTGCTGGCTGGGAAAAAGGCTTCCGCGGCGCTGCCAGGTGGTGGGGTGGGGTGGGGTGGGGAGTGGGGGTTGGTTTTTAGGATTTTTTAATATATCGGTTCAATTCGGTTAAAGTTTTCATTGTCAGAACCGAAAATCAAATCGAACCACAATAAAAATAGCAAAACATATTTTTTTCGATTTTTTTATTTTTGATTTGTTTGATTTTCAATTTTTTGGTTCGGTTAATCGGTTTAGGTTGATCCAAATCGATTTTGAATTCCTCTGCTTACTAAATAAAGAGTATGAGATTTTTTAAAATAAATATTCAAATATTTTATTTATTAATATAGGTAATTTGGACACAATTTATATATTTATTATAAATGAAATAAGTAATAGAATAAATACGTAAATTGTGTTTAAATTATTTATATATCAATAAATAAAATATTTAAAATATTTGTTTATAAAAAAATCCAAAGATTATGTGATCCGAAAAAGTATAGCTCGTTTTTCTATTTACCTATAATAAAAACAAAATAATACCGCTTTTAAAATTAATTTTAATTGCCAAAAACGTAATTAACATGTTTCTCTTATGGTTTTTTGCTTATATACTAAATTTCTTCTATTTATTACCTAAACATCATGTTCTTCAACCCGGGAGGCTGGGAAAATTCTGTTCCGGGCTATGCAACTGGTGGAGGAGTACCGGCAACACCATCTTCTTAATCTTTCTCTTTGAGTTATACATCTAAATTTTTTTATAAATTAAATTTAATCAAGTTAAATAATAAAATTTAAAATAATAATAACTATAATTAATTTTTGTTATGTTAGGTAAATTTAATTATTTTTTATTAAAAAAAAGTTTAGATATATAATATTATTCTTCTTGATAAAAAGCAGCAACTAACGTTATGTAAACTTCTTTGTTTAGATGTCTTTTTCTTTCTTTTATCCATCGGATAATATTTTCTTTTAACATCCTATTTGAAAATTTTCCTTTCTTTTTATGTAATGTGTTCCACGTGTAACTTTTTTTTAGGGAATAAAAAAGTATAATTGTCCTAGTCACCGAGAGTCACTACATCTGCATCGCACAACGCCCATCTGCGACACAATCAGAGAAAAATAGTGATAGAATGGTGCTTTAATAAAAGTATGAGAGTAAGTACTCCTTAAATTCTATAATCTATCTATGTCTAATGTAAGGTGGGATAAAATTAGACAGTCCCATGTTGAGAAAGATCCACAAATTTGGAACTGGGAAGCGAATCTCCGATTGGAGAATGAATCATTCACAATTTTTGTGGATAATTTACCTGGCAATGTTTCGAAGAATGAATTGTTTCATATGTTCAAGTGGACAGGAAGGATAAATGACATCTATTTGGCACGTAAGGAGAAGTATGGCCGGATCCATCTGTTTGCTTTCATCAGATATACTACAAAAGGAGGGGCATTAAAGGCCATCAAGGAGATGAATGGAATGCGATTACAGAGCAAAGAGATCTTTGTGGGTGAGGCTAAGTACAGGAGGAGGATTGATGTCCGAAAAAAAACCACTACGCACGATGAAGATGTCAGGCATCTCTTGATGGAAAACAAGAAAAAATTAAAGAAAAGGATATTGAGGTGAACAAGAAAAAGAGAGTTGTCTTGGAACACCATAGAAGTGAAGAACTAGAAATTCAGAGGGAACCGTGGGAGTTGGGATGGGATGCGGTGGTAATGATGCCACAGGGGCTACGGGAGGCAGAGCATGACAAGGATAGAAAGATATTTGCTGTTGAGAATTTGGATGAGTGGCATGAGGATTTTCTGAAAATGCGAACGGATAATCCTTTGGTGTATCCGGCAGTTACGCTGAGTGCGGAAACTATGGGATCTCACACAATCAGTAACGAAGCAATCTCTGAAAGAACGGAGACTTGGGAATATAGGGATAAACGGAAAGAAGGGGTTAATTTGGTGTTGAACAAAAGTTCATTTGAGGCTGTGTTGAAGCATATAAGGCCCAATATGTTAGTGGGGTGTGGCGGCGAAGTGGCTGTGTGGTGCGACGGAGATTACGTTATTGTGCGTTTTAAAAGGGTCTCCTTGCTGGCTGCTACGGGCGACGGTGAAGAGAGGGGCGTGGCTGGTCATGGAGTTCGCAAAGGGATTGATGCCACGGTGAACAGCGTCGACGAGGCAGATCTGGGAGCATTGCGGAAGTCAGCTGCTAGTGGCGGAGGTAATAATGTCTGCGCTGAACTTGATGGTGTGGAGGGCAGGGAGGAGCGTGAAGCCCCTTATGCACCCGACGAGCAGAATCAAGCCAGAAAAGAGATTGGCGGAGGTGCGGAGAATTGTTCGAACAGCACAGCGGAGAAAAATACTCCACCAAGTGTAGTCAATGAGATCCACGCTAGTTTGGACGAGAGTGGTAAGCAGCATGTTGGCATATGTCTGATGAGGGGTGATGCAGTGCAACATTCAGATTTAGAGGATAAGAATACAGTGGTGCAAGAAACTGGGTTGGATGATGAAGTGGCTGTAAGAAACTTGGAAGATCCAGAGGACTCAGAGCAGGATGCAGATGGTGAAACTAATCAAGATGAACACGAAGGAAGTTGGGATAAAGATATGGATGAAAATAGGGCTGCTTGGGATCTGGCTGTCGAATCATGAGCTATTTTATATGACGAGGATGAGGACATTATGGCTATTCTCCAAGCTCAGAATGAAGTATTGGCACAAAAAAGAAGGCAAGCAAAACAAAAAGAGAAAACAAGAAGGTGCCGCCCCAAAAACCGAAATAAGGTGTGTAATAGAGTTTTTAAATGATTTTAGTTCGTGGAATATGAGGGGTTTAGGGGCTGTTGTAAAGTGAAAAATGGTAAAAAAGTTAAGCGTAAAAATAATGTGAATATATTAGGATTGATAGAGACAAAGAAGGAGGTGATTTCTAAGTTTGATGTAGTGCAATTTTGGGATAATGATGCGATGAGTTTGGAATTTGTGGGATCGGAAGGTTCTTCTGGAGGTTTATTAATAATGTGGGGTGTTATAATGTTTAGGTTGAGTAATTGTTACAAAGGAGAGAGATGGTTGTGTATAGAAGGAGAATTGACAAACAATAATTTTTATTTGTGCTGGTTGCTCGGTATATGGTGGGCATACAAGGGAAGAGAAGCTTGCTATGTGGGAAGAGTTGAGTTTTTTATCGGAAATATATCAGGTTCCTCTTTGCTACATAGGTGTCTTCGATGAAGTTGTGCAATTGGAAGAAAGAAAAGGCGCTAGTGTGTTAACAGCATTATCGAACTGGTGGATATAGAGCTGAATGACCGTAAGTTTACGTGGTTTAAGGGGTCAATTGTACGGTCAAATTAATAAAATATTAGTGTGTTTGGTTTCATTGTTATCATTTGGAGTACTTGGTTGATAAGGAATGACAGAATTTTCAAAAATCAAGAATCAGGTGTTGCAAGAGTAGTTAACAGGTCGATTAAGAGTTACAAAGAGTAGAATGATATTTGATCTTTTGGGTTGTTGATGACTTTTGTCGAAAATGATTAGGAATTAGTTTATTTTATCTATTTAGTACTTTTTGTTGAGACGTTGATACTCCACTTTGTTGTGTTGAGCATTTTATTTCAAAAAAAAAAGTATAATTTTGACAAAATAAAATAAAATAAAAACATCGTATTCTTAAAACATGTCTATTGCATAAAATTTTATAATAATTTTAATTAGCTAAAGTATAAATTTTGGTTTTAATTGATAATGAATTATAACTCAAATGACATAGTCTTCCTATATTCATCTAAAAGATTACAGATTTGAATCTCCCTATCTTTAGTTAAAAAAAAAAATTGGTTTTAACTGATATAATTAATTTTAAACATTAAAAATTCATCCATATGCGCATTTTAATTGACTGAAACAATTAGTAATTAGTTCCAAAAGAATTGTTTTTTCTTCTTGTCATATTCAAAAATAAAGAAAGAATTATATGGATTCTTCTAATCCACCCCTAAACTAATAATCTGAAAATTCAAGTATATAATCTCTATATTCGTCCACGTCCCTTTTTAATTACATAGATATTTATTTATTCATATATATGGTAGCAAAAATATTATTTATACATTAAAATAAATTATTAAAATTAATAATTATATATTTATGTATAAATATATATATAATTTAATTCAATTTTAATGTGTATTTTTTATATTTTATGTATATTTTATATTTATGACTAATTTTAATAATTAATTTGAGTGTATAGCTAATATGGTTGAAATTGTAATATAAGCTAAGAAGCCTATGTTATGATGGTTATCATGTATTAAAAAGTATTATTAAAATTAGAATAATATTTTTTTATTATTTAACACTTTTTTTAATTTAAAAAAATATATTAAAATATAAAAAAATATGACTTTAATTTTAACAACACTTATATAATTACTATAGTCATATATTGTGTAACATCCTACCACAAAGTCTTAACTAAAGTCATAAAATTTAGGTGGCAAGATATTACGACATATAATTACTATAGTCATATATTGTGTAACATCCTACCACAAAGTCTTAACTAAAGTCATAAAATTTAGGTGGCAAGATATTACGACATCTAAAAGTATATATATATATATATATAGTTGAAAGGAATTTTAATTAGAAGCCTGTGAAGAAGAGTTAAGCAAAGCGTTAAACAGAAAATTGCATCACTCGCGTAAGTGATAACTATGAGAAAAGAATTCTAAAGATACATATAGCAAGGCTTCTGACTCGAATCACAAAGTTAGAACCGACCAAAGCAAATATATACATATACATATATATAACCCAAAAGAGTAACCTCAAATATACGACAAAACACATGTTTCTCCAAGTCAACCTCTAGGAGGGACAAAATACAAAATACAAGGATATATATATATACACACAAAGCATAAAACTAAATACAGTAATCCCAGGATAGTCGACTTCACTTGCAGAGGGAACTCCAGACGCTTATCGAGGTGCATCTCGACCTGCATTTGAAAAACAACAATATTGTATAGGATGAGAATCGGAGGTTCTCAGTATGGTTAAGGTGCCCACATATATAATAAATAAGGTCCCGAAAAAGTCAGAGGCAATTCTAGAACACTGACACTTAGATTATAAAACTTAAGGAACTAAAACAGAAACCATAAGCAGGGGGTAGATATCTAAGGTTCTTAAGATTCTAACTCAATCCTAACTTAATCCCTCAATTTACAATCTACTTGCTGTCTCATAAAACTCTAACTCTACAATTCACCTTCTACCTCCTCCAACCATCCAAATTCACCAGTGCACAGACAAACAATATAAGCAAAGGCAACACACAATTAGAGTACAGGTAATGCAAGTAGCAACTATCACAAGTAGGCATACTAATTTACATAGGCACTCCCAATTAATGTACAAACAAGCAAATCAAATATGTGCACATGATGCATGCTTGTCCTACGGCTGATGATATCATCTGTCGATTATATAGCCAACTCGACACGTCCTAGTAGCTAACCATGGACCAAAACACCCATTGCAGAGCAAGTGAGTTTGAGCTACAACCCCCTTACTACTACCCGCTTAACCCAGAGCCAGTGGAATAACCACTACTGCGGTTACTACCCAGGCGGGTGTTTAAAAGCTCAACCTAGAGCAAGTGAAATAACCACTACTGTTGTTACTACCCAGGCATCACAATCACTGACCTGGAGCAAGCGGGAAGAACCACCATCCTTGCTATTGCCCAGGGTATCAAACATACATTCATTCAATTTAAAATCAAGCATCATCGTTATCAAATCTCAAACTTTAACATGGAGCAAGCGGGACGAACCACCATCCTTGTTATTATCCACGTATCATAAACATACATTCATTTATTACTCCATAATTAAATTCATTTCTTCATACTCTTCTTCCCTATCTCATATCCGGAGTAAGTGGACATTGTCACTGCCTACTATCCGGGGCCAGAACCACATTTATTTACAGAATAACATCTCCGTTAAACTTTTCAACTTACATCACCCCTTTACAGTCTTTCTTCACTTACAAGTTATTATCCTCTCAATGTTCAACTCCCTTTCTATAATTAAATTTAAGTTTAGGATACTAGGGAGTAAAAATAGAGGTTTAGAAGTTCGAAATTAAGCTTTAAATAACAAAATTCATGTTTGTTGAAATAGGGGCCACACATACGTGTGGGCCACGCGTACGCGTGGGAGTGCGTTTGGCCTATCATTCGTACGCATACACATGCCCGCATACACATACATGCCAGACAGAGGCGACCCTTCGCGTATGGAGAGGTTCGCGTATGCATACAGTGCAGAATAGTAAAAAATGACTAAGTCTGCAGAATTTCAGCCTTACATACCGAATTTTTGATGCGCATAACTTTCTCGTTTTAAAACATTTTTCATCCGTTGTTCGAACGGCGTAAACTTCACGGACTCAATTTTTGATATAAAATAAGTTTAAAACAATTTGGGAGTCCGGAAGCCAAGTTATGGCCCGCTGAAGTTCGGCTAAAAACTAAATTTTTCCTCAAAAACATCAACCTCTATTTTTACCAAATTTTCATTTTCAAACCAAACCACTATCAACCAAAATACTTACAAAACACTCATAATCAATTCCAAATGCTTATCAACCTTTAATCAATCATTCAACCATTTAAACTATTCAATTCTCAATTCCTCAACTCATTTAAGATTCTCAATTTAATATACTTCAAGTCAATACTCATCAATAATTATACAAAAATATTTCTACATATACCAACTCATACTCATCCAACCAATTCATGCTCATACCTAACCAATTCTCATTTACTCCATGATCTGTCAATACACAATTCATGAATTTCAACCCCAAGAATACATAATTAACATTTACACTTACCACCATCAAAGTCATCATTCAACAACCTCCTTACCACATCAACTATGTTCATGTCACAAAACCAATGAATTTATCATGCCTCAACAAATCAAACATACATTGTCAACTAAACTACCAATCAAAATCAACATTCTCAATCCAACTTATCCTAGGTCGTCTAGCCTAAGTTTTCACAAGACATTACATATTATATACGAGAAACCAAAATCATACCTTGACCGATTTTTCGTAAAACCCGAAATATCATAATTTGTCACCGTTTCATGATACCTAAGTTTTCAAAGTCTCACCAAACAGATCTCTGGCTCCCCAGAGTCCAATACCAAGTCTTCAACACCGCCAATTTGTTTCCAAAATACACAATCCAAACTAATTTCACAAAATAACACTAAAATCACCATAAGGTTCACTAATTAGATAACTTGACAAGAATTAAACATTCCTCACCTTGCCAACGGAAGAATTGAGCCAAAATACAGTACATCCACTAAGTTAACTTGATCCTATATATCAAAATCAACAAAATCTCAACACTCCAAATCATAGGATTTTTGAAATTGGGAAAGAAGGAAATCGAAACTGAAAAGTGACTTTCTTACCTAATTAAGTACTGGACTTTATAGAGTTCGACGCTGCGGTTGTGTCGCCGCAAACGGTGCGGCAATTGGAGCTCAGAATTTGAAGTTATGATCAAATGAAACTTTTATCAAATTGGGAAAAGGGTTTGATGAGCTCCCCTTCCCTACCAGTGTGTGTTTTGTGTTTTTAATGGGAATGGTTGAGTTTTATTACTTTTATACTTGGGCCTTGGGTCCAATACGGGTCTAGTTCGTCCGGTTTGGTCCATTCAGCCCAATTTTGGACCAATTTATTTAAAATTAGTGTCAAAATTCTTGTTTTGATTAGCTCTTTCACATTAAACTATAAAATTTTATTTTCTAATTTGTTAAAATAAAAACTAATTTATTTATTAATTATTTATATATTATCTTGCATTGGAGTCGCCTTTGTTGTGTAGATTGCAGAAATTGGATCAATGACAAAACCAAAAATTTTATAAAATGGGATTAAATTAGAGACAAATAAGTAAT
The DNA here is from genome assembly GCF_003086295.3 of Arachis hypogaea. Lineage (NCBI taxonomy): Eukaryota > Viridiplantae > Streptophyta > Magnoliopsida > Fabales > Fabaceae > Arachis > Arachis hypogaea. The sequence goes on along the minus strand of NC_092049.1, from coordinate 33,572,044 downwards.
ATAATAAAATTTAACAAAAAAATTTATATATATAAGTTAATAAGTATATTACATAAAAATCAATATACAACAACATATTTTAAGATTTTAGTACCTTTAAATTTATTCAATAAAGCATTATAGAGTTAAAATCATCAGATATTGAAATTTTGATACAATCTCCTTTAGAATGTACTAGTAGAAGATCCGTACCATAAACGAGTAGAAGATTTCTGTTTGTTATATTCCTCTATTTGATTCAGCTCATAAAAAATTCTATTATTATTTTATTAAAAAATACGTGTAATACATATTGACTAAAAAAATAATACCTTAATTATATCATTTTCAACTAAAAACACGGTAAAATTCGACACTTACAAAATATCATAGTTTAAATAATTTTCCTAAAAAGAAGCATGGCTTGAAGTCGACGGTACGGTTAGCTTGAAGCAGACTTTTGTTGTAGAAAGAAACTAAAATATTAATTACGCATTTAGATTATTTTCATATGTCATATGTTCTCCTGTAAGATTGTAATCGAAAAAAATGCCCATATCTTTAAGTAATAAAACTATAATATTTTAATTAACATTAATTTATTTCTTTTTACTATCTTTTTCAATGGACAACTTTTAGGTCAAATTTTAATTAAAAAAATAGATAAATTTATTGTAATATAAAAATAAAATTAACTATTGAAATTTTTTTACTAATTAACTATTAAGATTATTTCTCTTTATAGCCATACCAATTTAAAATTTGAGTTATCCTTTTCTATTTGTATAATTATGCCAACCTAATATTTCATATATATACCTAATCATGTGTTTTAAAAATTAATTACTTCAATTTAAAAACCTACAAAATCTTAAACAAACATCAAAATTGAAAAATATAGTCGTGATCAACAACTGATTTTACAGCTTTATAATCATTAGTTTGGCATAAATTGAAATGGAATAATCAAGCAAACATAAAATAAATATAAAATGTGAATGTATTACCTCCATAACGATATCTTAGAAGATAAATTTTGATTTTGTTAATATAGGACAAAGAAAATTAAAATACCAATAACATCACACTATCACAAAAAATGTGATATGATGCTCTATATATTTAGATTAGAAATTCAATCTTGAACTAAAACAAAATACATGAAGAATAAATCCATTCTCTACAATTTGTTTGAATAAATCAACTGATGTTCTAAAGAATTTAATATTTTAAGGGCAAGTATAAGAATACAATCAAAGAATACCTTTAAAATTCTAAAACACAATAAATCCAACCTATATCACTACAAGAATATGGCCGATTAGCTACCACAAAAATAGTCGTAAAATCATCGCTAATCTGACGCAAAATATAATTTGCAACGGATTAGCTACCGCCTAGCAACTAATTCTTTCCTTGCTAATTACAAGTCACAGATCAGTGAGGCAAACGCAATAGTCGCTAATTCATCGAAAAATCTTTTAGCTACAGAATAAATAGTCACAAAGCAATCACTACATTAAAAGCTAATTCCATAGAAGAAATAGAGTAAAAGGTAGTCACTAATTAGCGATAAACTCTACTGCAGCAGAATCATCGCTAAATCCAAGCTAACTTCATAGACAAAATGGAATGCTTAGTTGACGCTAATTAGCAAAAAAAATTTTCGAATCTAATTTGTCGCAAGTTGTCCGCTAATATGATCGCAAATCTATCACATTTTGTAGCAAATCTATCACTAAAAGAAAAAGCGTGTTTTTCGACGCCAAAAATCGACGGCTATTTCTGCCGTCGATAATTTTCAACGACCTGCCGTCGATATTACTAAAAAAATAATTAAAAATAAAAATATTAAAATCGACAGCCTAGTCGTCGATATTTTTATAATGTATTAATTTATTTTCCTATTTTCGTCATATTATAGGCAAACCAGAAGTCGAAAATAAAATCGATGAATATGGCGTCTATTTTATTATTTTAAATATCGACAATTTTGCCATCAATAAATTTGAACGGTCTAGATTACTTTCTAAAATGGAATGAACGGTCTAAATTTAATCTATATAATAGACGCTATATGTGTTGTTTTTTTATATTAAAATCGATGAATATGGCGTCTATTTTATTATTTAAAATATCGACACTTTTGCCGTCGATAAATTTGAACGATCTTGATTGCTTTCTAAAACGGAATGAACGATGTAAATTTAATCTATAAAATAGACGCTATATGTGTTGTTTTTTTTAATTAAAATCGACAAATATGCCGTCAATTTTTATCACTAAAAACACATGTTCTCGTGTCAACTCCCTCTTCCAAATTCAGAAATGCAAACTTTCCCAAATTCAAGCTAGGTATTCTTCAAGCTAGGTATCCTTTGGTTGACTTCGCTTTCTCTTCACCACCGCCTCCGTCCGACACCACCACCGGCGACCACCATCGCCTACCCTCTCTCTCTTCCTTCTTCTCTTTCTTCCCCATTTCTCCATTTCTTCGTTCCTGCGTGCGACACCCCTATTCGTGGAGTCACCCTCTGTCTGCGTCTTCAAGCACCGACAAGCAACCACCAGCGGCGGCGACCTTCTGTGCCACCGCGACATCACCACCACCCCACCACCTCTCCGTTCTTCTTCCTCCTTTCATCAATGCAGGTTCCCTTTTCCTGTTCCCTGTCTTTCTTTTCTTTATTTTCACTGCTTTTTAATTCCATTTTTAGAAATTTTTGTTAGCCTTAGGTTTGTTAAAGCTTGTGTTTCTGGACTAAAATTATTGTTGGCTGTATCTTTCTGAAATTACTGGATTGAATGCTGCTTAGATTGACCTAAAATTTACTGTTTTGAACTCTGCACACCACATGTTCGGAGAAATGCCTGAATGGAATTTTTGATTTAATTTCTATGTCTGACCAGCATAGGCTTTACATTATGGAACACTTAACTTAATTAAAGTGTCAAGATAATTATTATTTTGACATTAACTAATATGCTACACAATCTCTTACGAAAGCTTATTTTGCTACACAACACACTACACTACAACTACTACTTTCGGCAGAATAGAAAAGTACATAATATAAAAGCCTCTTGCTAGCTACTACTTTCAGGTTGATTTCTCTCCCTTTAAGTCTTCAAGTTTAATTAGCTGATGGTGTCTTGCTTGAGTTGTAAGAATTAAAGTTTAATTTGCTAAAGTTTCTTTGATATGCATGTTTGCAATATTTTAATGACTTAAAGGGAATGGGAACCGACAAACAGTGCTACTGCTGCTTTGTAAAAACAAAAAGTGATACTACTAATGCTAACTTCACAACTTCCTCGTGACTGGATCAGCATTACTCAACGTCACAGCATTACTATTTATTTGTTAAGTAGTAGTGAGTGTGGTAGCTAATAGGATAGCTAGCAATAATGAAGTAAAGACAAAAAGAGGTTTCACTATTTATATTCACTACTAATAAGATAGCTAGCAATATACTTATGTGATTTCTGATTCTCTCTTTTCTTTTTTTCTAAACAAAAATAGTATTCATATTGTTATAATAATAAAAACAAATATTTCAGTGCAGGACCATTGCTATTGCCATTGCCATATTTAAAAAAAAAGTAGTACTTGTCTTAGTCTCAGGCCTTTCTTTTTGGTTTTGCTTCTATTCTTTGCACTTCATTTGCTTTACCCTTCCTTTCTTTTCCAATTGCTTCCCCTTTATTTTATTTCTGACATGCTTTCTATTGTGTGCCATATAGGCCAACACCATGCATTCACAAGGTAAGAGAGATTATTTGACAGGGGACCTTGACACAATTTCACTTATATTACCTCTTCCCACATTAGATTCACCCTATCCACCTCTTTATATCCATCTCTAGATTTAATTTTATTTGAATCAAAATAACATACTTTAAGAGACATTAAAATAGCAATACCTTATATATGTTTTATGGTATTATTGAAACTAACTATGCCATGTTTCAAATGGCAATACCTTATAGTTTATATAGTATTTAAGACACATTAAAATTAAAATGAGCTATTGTACCTTATCAGATTTTGGAATTAGTTTTTCTAGACTTGTAAGCTGTGCATTGATCCGGTTACTGCACCGCTTCTCGGCCTGGCTGTGGCTCTTGGAAGCACTAGCAGCTCTGTCTCTGGCCACCATTTTGACCGGTGCCGGCCATGAATGAAAACTATTATTGTTATCATTATGATCATAACATTGTGGTTAGAATTGTGATGATGAATCATTTTGCATCTTCAAGTTCATGCCATCTTTTATTTTGTTGTTGACTCTTCCTTTATTTGTTTGGATTAACTTCCCCAACACTGTTTATGGTTATCAAAACAACTTTTAATTTTCTCATAAATTATTGTTATTTTCTTTTAAATGAATGCTTTATAATTATAAAATTTATTTTAACGTGACTTTCATTTCTTTTCAAACATGACATTAGAAAGTATTAATATGGATAACTATTTCAGAAAAATCAGATAATAATGAGGTAGCTATAATTATATGATATATAATTTTTATATTTTTGGATTTGAGAGTTTTGTTCGGCTGACTAAGTTTCATTGTTCGTCCAAATTAATCTTTGGCCAGTTTATTCCAATGGAAATACAAGTGTTCGGCTGACTAAGTTTTTAGAAGACTATTATGTATTGTTTTTAGTGTTGATGTGCCTATATATATTTTTTTGGCAGGGTTGACATAGTCACAAGTATTATCAAAGTTCAAGTGGCATCCATTTACACTATCACAAGTATTGGTAGAGTTTAAGACTCCCAGAAAAGCTATTCAATGTTTAACCTTCTACTTTTTTTGTTTATTTATTATCTCTGTTAAACTATTGAGTTTTATTTTATCTTTATCTTTATTATCTCTGTTAAATTATTATGCATGCTTATCTATACTTACTTATATATGCTTGTTTGTGTAAACCATTCATGGTGAAAGTATAAATTATATTGATGATAAGATTTTTATTTGTTGTGGTTTTTCATTGAATAAAAAAATTAAAAAGTGAATATTATCCCTTTGATACGTAGAAAATTAAATTCATTAATAATGGAAAACCAGAACCAAAGTTGGATGTATGATAGAACGTATGATGAGAGGCGGGGTCTTAAACCCAGTTTTATTAAAGGGGTAAATGAATTTGTGGATGTATGTACTAGAACTCATGAATTTCTCATAGGAGATTTAGTTAGGTGTTCATGTGCCAGATGTCAATGTGGGACGTTTAAACAGTTGATTGACATTAAGATTGATCTATATACTCATGGGTTTAGACCTAATTATTGGGTTAGGACAGATTATGGAGAAGAGATACCCACAGAGAATCAGATTAGAATAGAAGAAGATATTAAAAGTAGCTCTGAATTAAGTGGTGTTACATGGGAAAAAAATTTTGATCGTTATCATGAGATGGTTGTTGATGCTTTGCAACCTGAGTTTCACATGTACATGCAACCAACAGTGGAGGAACCAAATCGAGATGCTAAGAGATTTTATAACCTCTTAGATTCAGTTAGTAAACTCTTGTGGGAAAATTGTATCCATTCACGATTGTCACTTGCTAGTAGGATGCTGAGTATAAAATCAGAGGGAAACCAATCCCAGGGATCTTTTGACCAGTGGGCAACTTTGTTTAGAGAAATGCAAACAACTCCAAATAAAATTCCTACTAATTACTATGAAGCTAAGAAAATTTTTTTCCAACTTGGATTTAAGGAGGTTAAAATAGATTGTTGTGTCAATGGTTGTATGATATATTACAAAGAGGACAAAGATCTTAGACAATGTAAATTTTGTGGGAGCAGAGATTTAAGCCTAGAAAGGGAAAAAAGAGGTGCCATATAAAAGAATGCATTATTTGCCATTGATTCCAAGGCTACAAAGGTTGTATGCATCAATGAGTACTGCCCCTTATATGTTGTGGCATCACCAAAATCGCAGAAATGACGACGTGATGACACATCCTTCCCATGGTGAAGCATGGAAACATTTTGATACCAAGCATCCTCATTTTTCAAGCGAATCGCGTAATGTTAGACTTGGAATTTGTTTTGATGGATTTTCTCCTAATGTTCATTTTAGCACACCGTACTCTTGTTGGCCTGTTATAGTTACCCCTTATAACCTTCCAGCTCATATGTGTATGAAAGACCCTTTTTTGTTCCTAACGTGCATCATACCCGGAAAAGAAAGTCTCAAAGCAAAAATTGATGTTTATCTTCAACCATTGATAGATGAACTTAAAGAGTTATGGGATGAAGGCGTCCTAACATACGACATTCATAGTAAGAGGAATTTTCAGTTAAAGGCTGCATTAATGTGGACAATTAACGATTTTCCTGCTTATGGAATGTTGTCTGGTTGGAGTACAGGGGGAAGATTAGCGTGTCCAGTATGCATGGAGGATACCAAGGCCTTTTGGTTAAATTATGGCGGAAAGAATTCATGGTTTGACTGTCACAGGAGATATTTACCTGAAGGTCATCCTTATAGGCGTAATAAAGTTGGTTTTAAGAAGAATGTTGAGGAGGATGAAGAACCTCCTATTAGGCTTAGTGGTGAACAGGTATGGGAAAGAGTTAGACACTATCCTAAACACAGGAGGACAAGTGAGATTGAGCAGATATGGGGTGGAGCACAATTGGACCAAAAGGAGTATATTTTGGGATCTCCCATATTAGAAAGATCATTTGGTTCGTCATTGTTTGGATCTAATGTAGATTGAGAAGAATGTTTTTGATAACATAATGAATACCATTATGGATACTGAAAGAACAAAAGACAATGAAAAGGCAAGGTTAGACATGGCTGTGCTTTGTAAGCGACCAGATTTGAATTTGGTGCAGGTACGCAAAGGTCATTGGACAAAGCCTAAGGGCAACTATGTCTTGACACTCCAACAACAAAAAAGTATTTGTAAATGGGTACAAGAGTTGAAAATGCCAGATGGATATGTTTCAAATTTACAAAGGTGTGTCGATATCAAGGGAGGAAAATTGTTTGGGATGAAAACTCATGATTGTCATGCATTTATGGAGTGTTTGCTTCCGTTAGCCTTCAAAGAGTTGCCAGACCACGTGTGGAAACCGTTGACCGAAATAAGTCAATATTTTAGGGACCTTTGTTCATCTACTCTTCGGGTTAGCGATCTTGTACAAATGGAAACTAATATTCCTGTTATTTTGTGCAAGTTAGAAAGAATTTTTCCACCTGCCTTTTTCGATGTAATGGAGCATCTACCAGTTCACTTGGCATATGAGGCACGTATTTGTGGACCAGCTCAGTATAGGTGGATGTATCCATTTGAGCATGAAATAGGCACGTATAAGAGATCAGTGAAGAATCGGGCTAGAGTAGAGGGTTCAATTTGTCAAGCATACCTAGCTAGAGAGACATCAAGTTATTGTTCTTATTACTTTGAGTCACATATCATGTCTAAGAGAACGAGGCTGAATCAGAATGATGATGGTGGTGTAAGTTCATCTGAGCCTACCCTTTCTATTTTTGATCAACCGGGTATTGCTGGGGGAGCCAACAAAGACAGATGATTAACTAGTATGGAAATGAAAGCCGCTCACTTACATATCTTGTTGAATTGTCCTGAAGTCGATACATTTAGAAGTCAATACGAGCAGATCCATGGGAGCAATAATTCTTTATCCAACTTTCTATCATGGTTCCATGAGCATGTAAGTTTTTACATTTTGTTGACTGTATTAAAATATGTCAAAGTAAATCTTATTTTTTTAAATACTATATTTTGTTTGACAAAATCAGGTAAAAAATCCCAGTAATGGCATAACTTGTCCTTATTTATTGAGTTTAGCATTCGGGCCAAAAACTAGGGCCACGAGTGTTGGTATGTTCAAGGTTAATGGGTATAGATTTCATACTCCTGAGCATGCATCTGGAAAGAAGACATATAATACAGGCATATATGTTAAAGGTGATGGAGGGAATGATGCATCTGATTGGTACGGCACTCTTAAAGAGATTTTGATTGTTGAATATCCAAGTCTTGTTAGTTTAAGAGTCATCTTGTTTTACTGTGAGTGGTATGACCCTACCAGGCCTCGGAAAACACGTAGACACAAAGACTACAAAATAATTGAAGTATTATCCACTAGGAGATATGAGAGTTACGATCCATTCATCCTTGCGCAAAAAGCTAGACAAGTGTATTACATGCCATATCCACAAGGCTGTAAGTCTAATTGGAAAGTTGTGATTACATGTAAATCACAAAAAATAATGGAGGAGGCACAAAATGAATCTGAAACCGAGGTGTATCAGAATGATGAGCCTCCACATGCTAGGATCATTTCAGAAACCGAGTTTCCACCATCATTAGCATCTACGTCAGGAGATGTTGATATGATACAACTTCAAATAGCTGACCTCCAGGTTCCTAATATAAATAATGAGGAGGACGATGACATTGATATGGAGGAGGATGATATCTATCAAGCTTGGAGGTTTAGGGCTGCCAAGCGCTTGCGAGGTATGCTCCATGCCATTCGCAAAAAAGGTGCCCGTCCATATTGGATCCCACCAGAAGTTCTTGGTGAATTGATGAGACGTTGGGACACTGATGCCTATAGACAATTACAGGCGAGAAATACAGCTGCCAAGAAATCGACTCGAGGTACTTCCCTTCACACTGCAGGAGGCACCACCTTTCCAGAAGCGAGATTACGCTTGGTAAGTTGCTTATAGAACCCTCTGTTTTACTTAAAGATAATCTTTACTATGATATTTGCTGTTCTGAAAATTTCTTAAGGCCAAACAAGTAAGAAAAAACTCACAGCAATTCTAATATGTTTGTTTACCTTATTTATTTCATTTATAATTTTTCTTATTGGAATATCTAAGTTTTGAAGGTCATGGTTCATCAATTATAATCCCCTGTCCATACCCTGCATGCTGTTATTTGTGCTTGTGTTATGATTTATTGAAACAAAATGAGCCTGATGGATTATTAAGTTACAACTAAATGTGAGTTTTGACCACTGATTGTGACCTTGAAGTCCACTGATTGTGAGTTTTGACTTATTGTCACGTCTCCCATTGAGGTTCTAAATAAAATGAGCTTGTTCTATTCTGATTTTTCTTTTATTCTGCTTTTTAATTATTTTTAATGATTTTTTTAATTACTAAAATCTTATTACTAAAATATAGACACAACAGAACTAATCATATCTCAACAGTACTATATGCAATTTTTTTCCTCAATCAGTGACAGTGTGTCATATTGTTTCTCTCATTATGTAGAATCATTCGCTTGGAAGACCATCACGTATGGATGGGTTTTTTGAGCACACTCATACTCGCAAAGAGGATAGGACTCAATGGGTTGATGAACACTCCCGAAAGACAAAGGTAACTTACCTTTATTAATTGTAACTATTTTGTTATCTAATTGTTATGCCTTATTAATACTTATAGTAGTTTATCAATAATTTCTCCTCATTGTAGTATGTTTCAGGCTGAGCAAGAGCGGCAAGCTGCTATAGAGGCTGGTATAACTGATCCACCGCCTGTCTCTGAGGAAAGCATATGGATTGAGACAGTGGGTGAAAAACGAAGAGGTAGGGTATATGGTATGGGTGAGGTAAGGGACTCTTCCATGGTACGGCCTCGAGTTGATGGGCCAACCATGACCACCAGCGCTGATGTTTTGGATCTTAGAGAATGAATCATAATACTCAATAGGGAAGTTGAACAACATGCCACTAAATATAGAGAGCTTGAAGACCGCTACCAAAGGGAGAAAAGAGAGTGGCAAGTGGCAACAGACAGTTAAATCCTTGCGTGAGGATCTCAACACCAGTAACTCACAGATGGATCAGTTTAGTCATCAATTGAGCAGCTTGATTGAGTATGTGAGGGCCATGGGTCCTAGTAGTTCTGGATCACATGTTCCCCCACCTCCTCCTTTTACTTTTTCAAGCTCTCAGAAAAGCACAGCTCCAGCCCCAGTCCCAACCCCAGCCTCAGGTAGAAAACTCCCACCTATTCTACAGCGACCAGGACAACCACATAGTTCTCAAAGGGAGGATGATTCTGACGATTTTGATGACTCGGATGATTATTTAGACGAGTATGAATAGGTTATTTAATTACTTTACATGGAATATTTTGTATTATTAGTAGATTGCAATTTAAACGAATATAAGTCTAAGTTTAGTTATTTATCTTGTCTTGAGTCTTTATGTTAGAGGATTATTTATTATTTTGATAAGTTTGTAAACTTATTATCTATTATTTAGTATAAATTTTATTTTTATATTTAAAAGTTTATTTGTCTTGTTATCTATATTCTGTATAATTTTTATTTTTATATTTATTTGCATTAATTATTTATTATTTTTCAAATAAAAAAATAATTAAAACATATCTATTAAAATCGACAGAATAGTTGTCGCTTTTTAATTTTAAAATAGACAAGCAAACCCAAATACAGATATAGAATTTGTCGGTATATGAATAATAAAATCGACGGCAACTGCGTCGATTTTATTGGATCCAATATCGACAGCAAAGTTATCGATTTTAGTAAACATATTATGGACAAAGGTACCGTCGATTTTATTTGTATCAAATATCGACAGTAGAGGCGTCGATTTTATATAATAATATCGACGCCCTTGTTGTCGATTTTAGTAAGAATATAAAATTATCAAACTCATAATATCAAACTCATAATATCGATTTTTTTAAATTATTATCGACGGCCAGGCAAGCCGTCGATTTTATTAGCATTTTGAAAAATCGACAAGCTTTATAGCGACCAACTCCGCCATCTATTTTGCCCTTGAATTTCAATATTATCGACGGCTTAACCGTCGATTTAGCCGTCGATTTTAACGACGTTTCTTGTAGTGTATAGCTAATCTTTGAAAATCCTTAATCAAATTTGTAGAAATTTTGTCGCTAAACCAAAGCTATTCTAAATGAGAAGTAGAGTTATGAAGTAATCACTAATTTGCTAAAAAATAATATGTAGTCAATTAGTTACAATACTATTGTAAATATCATCGCAAATTCCTTTTAAACTAGTAACAAATTAATAGGTATCTCATAAATGTTTCAGTCGCAATAGAATCTTTAATTTGTCACCATCATCAACAATGAGTATGTCGCTATACTAAAATAAACAGTATATTATTTTTTTATTTTAGTAATTGAACTAAAAGATTATAATGCATACAAATAAAATTATTTTATCAAAATTATACGTTTAAAAAGTTCAAACCATATTTAAAGACATTAGGTATTGAAGCTTAACCTAATAATAACTAAGCCTTTGAGTTTGATCAAATGTTATTTTATCTATTCAATAGCTCTAAAAAATATGACTAAATTAGTAAACTAACAAAAAAAAGACCCAGTTACAACACAACACGTAAGACTTAGCATATCAATTGCACAAAGAACTTGTCCACCAGTTTCACTAATGTTGTCACTTATACTGTGATCAAAAACCAAAAAACAGAACATCAATATATTACTTAATCAACAACAAATTAAACGCAAAAAATAACAGCCATCAGAACAGCAGTAAAAATAAAAAATTAAAATCAAGAACAAAAATAATAGAACCAATAAATTAAAATCAATAACAATTAACAAATTTAAAATAAAAATAATAATAGTATCAACAGTGAAGAACAACAAATTAAAAATCAACAACAAAAAATTAGCAACAGTGTGAAGAATAAAAAATTAAGAACAGAAAATCAAGAACAACAAATAATAGCAAAAAGCCACGAATAAAAAATAAATACGCAGTGAAGAATAAACCATAGCAAGAACACAGAAATGCAAGAACAGAACAAATCAAGAAGCAAAAAACAATAGGAAGAAATGCCAAAAAAAACCAAAAAATAGTAAGGGTATATATATATTAGCCACCAAAAAAATAATATTAGCCACAAAAAAATATTTTTAAATAATACAAAATGAGGATACTAAACAATATAAAACACATGCATATATGCAACATTGCAACAACATGCGGGAAAATGAGGAAGAAGTGTTAGGATACTGAACAATTAAAACTAATGACATTGAAATTCTAATAAATGATGGAGGAGTAGCTAACTTTGAATTTGAGTTGGCAGAATAAGCTAAAGGAGATCTCGAGAGAACTTTGAACACCTGAAATTAAAGATATATTTAAAAAGAGACAAAAAGAACTAAACACATTTTTCATAAAGGAACTAACTTCATATTATACCTAGTTCAAAACTAATGATAACAATCACACTACAAGATTATAAGGGAAAAAGAAAAGAAAATACTAGACTATTAGAAGGGTTTAATGAATGGCCAATCTCCTGGAAAAATATGGCGGAGCCTGTTGCATGGAACAAAAAGATCAAAATTAACAACATACAACAATATGTTAAATTGTTAATGCCTTGAACAATGTTTGCATAATGAAGCTAACATTTAAGTTTAAAATGCAATTGTCTTGATTTTCTTGCTTCCCAAAATCACATCAAACTTTATAAAATCGTCTCTAGCAATAAGGCAGATATATATTATATTGTACTACTAAAGCAGATAAAAATACAGCAGGCACTGAAAAATATGTGAATCTTCAATAGACAGATACTTCATGTCTAACTATGGTATTTTGGAGGATTGTGGAGGAAGGGGAATATTGAGAGTTTTAGTTAGAATTTGGTTAAGTTTTAAGAACCTTTCCCGGGACCTTATATCTTATGTAGGCTATTATGTTTTGTTATATATATATATATATAGGGAAGTTCTATGGTGGCATGGAAAGTGGTGGCTAAGAATGGCCAAGAGTTGAGGTGAATCTACAATGCTCCAGCTCTCTGCAAGTCTACCGTGCTCCATATGCTCTATGCGAAAATTTTCCAAAATGCTTCAAAGGGGGTTCAAACCCTTGACCCCAAAAATACAAGAAATATGATCATACCACTAGGCTAGAATACTTCTTATTATTAAATATACAAATTATAATATATATATATAGCAATGTTTTATTTTACTTATATTCAATTTATTTTAATTTTAAAGTCACTCATTTTAAAATTAATTATATTTTATTTAACTATAAAGTTTATTAAATATATATGAATTAAAAAGATAAACAAACAAATTTATTAATCACAATTTATTTTTTTTATGATTATATAATATCTATTAATATTATTTTTTTAATAAATACTTGTAGTATATAATAATTGAAAAATACATGCAGTTATCTTCATATGAAGTTAATAGTTGAAAAATTTTAGATGATATTTAGTCAAACTTGTCAAATCATCTAACGGTTCTTAAATATCAACTTCACATGAAAACAACTGTATGTGAGTTTTCACCTATAATAATATAATAATACAATAAATATAAACTAATTAATAAAATATTAAAATTTAAAAATGATAATTATTTTTATAAAAATAAAATAATTATATAAAATTTAATTTTTTTTATTATAAGTACTTTTATTAATAATAATTATTTTATCATACTTATAATCTTAATAATTATTACTACAATATTTATACTAATCTCCAACATTATCATTATTATTTTTATCAAATCAAAATATTTGATAATAAAAACTTACATAATTAAGATGATCAAGATAATTAGCAATATAAAACTCTAGACGATTAACGTCTTTTATTTTCTATCTCCTTGACATTGTTGAAGGACGATTTTTGATGGTGGCAATTTTTTTCTCCTATGCTGGATTTCTACAGCAACAATGGGAGAAGAGAAAAGAAGGTGGAGTTGGGGAGAGGGGGGGGGATGTTGAGTGAGGCATGAGTGAGAGTGAGAGTAAGAGTGAAAAGGATGATTGAGGTTGTTTGCGGAGATACAAGCAGCGGCTGGGGAGTGCTGCATGGATGATGGGTGGCTTGCAATATACAAATCGGATGGTCCAATTTGTGTACCTCCTATTTATATAATCGGACTATCCAATTTGTTCCACGCAGCCATCACATCCTGGTCATTCACCCTGCACTCCAATAAACACGCTATACATAACTCCTATCACAATATCAAAATTAAAAGAGAAAATTTTACTATCGAGATGCTAAAATGATATTCCCCTTATCTCTATTTGTAAAATGTAACACTCCCCTCCCTTATAACTTTTAAAAACTCCCTCTTTAATCCATTAAAATTTTTTTATGTTAACTACCATTAACTTTACCCATTTTTTAAGAAAAATCGAATTATTTTTACAAAAATATCTTTTAACAAAAATTTATCTTTTTTGTAATAAAATTTTGTTTACCAAAATATGCTTTAACAAATTATCTTTCTATTGATTAAATTATATTTTTTTCAAAATATTTTTAAAATTTTTTTTTAATAATTAAATTGTTTTTTCTAAGATACCTTTCAGTAATTTTCTTAAGTATTAAATAACTTGCTTTGTAAAGATGTGAAAGAATGAGATGTTAATTTTTTTTAAATTTTGGATTTATCTATCTTGACTTATTTTTAAGTTTTGATAAAGTTGTTAATAATTTTTAATAGTTCTATGAAAATAAATTATTTATTAATATTAGTTGTTATATATATTAACAGTGTTAAGATTTTTTTATTTAACATTAAATAATATACATTGAAATAAAAAATTAATAGTAAAGTACAAAAATAATTGTTAACGAAAATTTTGTTAAAATTATAATTTAATAATTAAAAAAATATTGAATGATATCGTAGAAAAGAAATAATTTAATCATTAAAATAGTTTTTAAAAGAATATTTTAGTAAAAATACAACTTAATCGGTAACAAATAATTTATTAAAGAATATTTTCGTAAATAAAATTTTTGTTAAAAGAAATTTTTGTAAAAAGTAATTTATTTTTTTTAAAAAAAATGAATAAAATTAGTGTTAGTTAATACAAAAAAATTTAAAATAGATTAAATTTTTTTTTAAAATCATAAGTAATAGAAAGGTACATTTTACAAAGAAAAAAGAAAATTGTCATTTTAACATCTTTTAGAAGAGATAAGTGAAATTTTCTCAAATTAAAAAAGCTAGAGAAATCATCATCATTAACATAAGTTCTGCTAATCACGACCAATGTTCTAAAAAATGGGACTGGACCAGCTAGTCGGACCGATTCAACCGCGAATCGATAACATTAACAGTTGGATCAGGTGCGTAAAACTGTTGTTTAGAAAACTTGTGAAAACCGTTGAACCGGACACCGGTTGGACCGAATCGAAATCCGCCCGGTTTACACACAAACGGAAGCTCCTTCGTTTCTTTCTCCCTTTCCCCCTTCTTTCTTTCATTCAGAAAGAAATCAAATCACACAACCTCAGCCAAAAAACCCTAGCACTGTAAGCCTACACCACCGCCGCAAGGAGTGGCATACTGCCGCGTCCGTCGGACTCAAAGTTCGCCATCCGTCCGTCTATCTAGCTTCGCTCGTGATCCAAGTCTTCAACCCCTGTTCGCTGTCACCGATCGCGGCTGCTTCCTCGAGCTCGGCTGCTTCCTCGAGCTCGGCGTCCGTCGTCTTTGTCTGCTCAGCCGCGCTTCCGTCGCCGTTTGTTTGCCGTTCTCGTTCGCGTCTTCGTTCAGCTGTCGTCTTCGTTCGCGTTCTTCGCCGTTCACGTTCGCTCGGCGTTCACTGTTCGCGTTCACTCGCTGTTCACCGTTCGAGTTCGCATTCGTGTTCGTCTGAAAGCCACGTTGCTCTGCTTCAAACACTACGACCAACCCGCGGGCTCCACCTAGCCGTCGAACTGCTCTCTTTTGTCGCCGCCGTGAGTTCCCTAAACCCGCCACCAGACAATACACTCACACAACACCAATACTCTTCTTCAAACTCTGCAACTTCTGATTTCTATTGCAATAATTAACTATTTGATTTGGTAGTGGTTTGGATTATTTCATAGACTGAATTAAAGTTACAATAGTTATGTTCTCTTCTCTATCACATTGATATTAAGCTTTGAATTCTCTTATTTTGTTTTAATTTCACCGCACTCAACATGTTTGATGAAATGCTTTAACCATATTTCTGGTTGGTTTTATAATTTCTAGCTTTTAGAAACTTATTAAGTTGATTGCATGTGAAATTAGAATAATTGGATCTTAGTAATTAGGAAATTTTAGCTGCACAAATAGCATCTTTGCAGAAAACATATTAGCATGATGATTCCATTTGCATTAGTGTTCTTCTGGTAAATTTTAACCGTTATTGTGAATTTGTTAATTTGCTAATTGTTCTTGTGTTGTTGTTCTGTTGTTCTTCTGTTACTTTTAATTTTTTTGTTTTTGTTGTGATTTTCTGTTCTTGATTTAAGCTGTAATTGAAGGTTCTTTGGTTTTGGTATTCTTCACTTTCCTGTAAGCTTAGCTTTTAATTCTTTGAGCATACACGGATCAAATCATTGTTTTCAGCAATGGTGATTTTTAGATTTTTTTTGGGTTGCTTTGTTTTAAATGTTCCTATTGTTGTTGTGTTTTTGCTGTGATTTAAATGTTCTTTTGATTTTTTTTTTTTCGAATGTCCAGTCAGTACTTGGTTGATTGGTTTTGCTCACTGAATGTATTTGATGATAAATTTTAAATTGATAACTCTATTACTGCTTTACTGTCTGTTTTTGTAGTTAAATTTTATTAAAGTTTCTTGAATTTGCACTGCCTATGTTATTGATTCACTGTTCCTTCATTGCTTTTTTTTTTTGTTAATCATTGTGATGAGCTTTGTTAAAATTGGGTTGAAAACTACTAATCTTTCTTCATTTTTCACTGTTCTAACTTCTGTTCTTATTAAAAGATTTGCAATTGGTGATCTTTTGATTTATTATATGCTTCATGTTTTCATTGTTCTGTTCTTATGAAGAAAAAATTTGCAATTAGTGATTGTATGATTCATGTTTTGATTGTTTTGTTATATAAACAAAATTCTGTTTTCATTGTTTGGTTGCACTGTCCCTGTTCTTGATCTCCGCCGACTTGCTACCCCTCCTCCGTGTTGGATTCTTTTTGTTTCAGGCTCTGTTGTGTTTTTGTTTCAGCCTCTGTTGTGTTGTGTGTTTGTTTCGGGCTCTGTTGTGTGTTTATTGTGCAACACTATCATTTTTTGTTTTACTTTTTGACTTAGCTACATTAAGACAATATTCTCTATCTTTAACTTGTGCATTGTAATTCAATCCAGCTATTTTTAATGGAAGTATAATTATGTTAATTGTCAACAAATTTGCAGCAAGTTATTGCATTTTGATGATTAATTACATTTAATTGGTGATATTTTACGTAGGGTTTTACATTTGAAACATATTTAGGATGTTTATTTATAATTTATTTATTATTTTATTATGGAACAGTTTTCCGGTTGAATTACGGTTAGACCGGTTGGACCAATAAACCAATGAAACAGTGACTAAAATGGTTTGATGACTGGTCCGGTTTTCAGAACCTTGATCACAACACAGTCACATCATCACTGCAGCCTCTGCCTTTCGGTCAGACTTTGTCGTTGGTCATCCAAAAACACAAAATTGGCTGTACGTGGTTGTGATTGAGTAGATGAAGAATGAACGTAATTAGGCAGAGATTGATGCACACGCTTCGGCGCGATGGCCCAACAGAAACACTGAAGAAGGCATTGGAATTGGAGAAGAAGAGGAAGACAAGGAAGCCCAAGAGCAAGGAACAGTTCATCGTCCAAGTCCCTGAAAACTTGTCGTACCTCGACACCGCCACCATGCCCATGGTTGTCGCCGCCGTTGGCATCGTAGTCTTTGCCAAGCTCCTCATGATGGTAACCATATATATGACCCCGTTGCACTAATCATGCCTGAAGATGGTTTTGCACATTACCTGTTTGATAAAATTACTGAGTGAATTATGGCTTGGTAGTATGATGAATCAAGGGCCCAGGAGTTGCTGGAGCGGAAGATCAAGCATGCTCCAGCTGGTCAGGGAAGTGTGAGAATGCTGAGCCTCGAGGAGTGGGACAAGGTTCGAGAACTCCGACCTAGGACCCCGTTTGAGTCCAAGCTTGCCCGCCCTAATGCGAGAATCAGAACTGGAGAACCCTTGCGTCTTGTATGCAACTTACATTTTTATATAAACTTTTTACTTCTGATTCTGCTATCTTACAAGTACATATGAGTTTAATTTGATGGAAGGATAATGCATTTTGCTAAGTATGCCAATCATATTCTTTGAAGTAGTGGCTGTGAGAAACTAGTGTATGCTTTTGTAGAATTGATTTAGTTAGAATTGATTTCGATGTAAAATGATTGAGGTTAAAAAAAAAACTCACTTCTCCCCAAATTAATTCTAGAGGCAGTGCATGCAAGAATTGATTGAGACTTGCAAAATTCACAAAATCAGTTCTAAGCCTCCCAATGGATCTCCAAACATGTTATATGCATGTTTACTGGTGTGCCAAGATCCATTATATCCTATATATTTGACCTGTAAAGTATATGCTTGCAAATGATACAAGGGAACCTATTATAAGAACAAGTATGTGCAATGAGAGATTGCTAGTCATATATAGTTCCTATGATAAAGCAAGGCTGCCCATTTGGGATTTAACACTTACTGCCCTAGCTTAGGTTTAGATAATGTGTTAAAAGGAATTTTGCCTGTTTACATGGGAGCATTTAGTCACTGTTTTGAATTTTAACTCAATGTTATGACTCTGCATTGGATTGTTTATTTCTGTGTTCAGGTGTTTATGGCTGATTTTTTCTCACATGGTGTGTGCAGGAGGACTTGAAGGATTGGACAATTGATGTTCTCATGGATGGTGTTACTAGAGCTGAAGAGTGTGGGAAACACGGTTCTTTATAACTTCTCCTGGGTTTTAAGCTTGTCTTCTGTAATCGCCCTTTCTTTTGTTCAATCTCCATTAGCCTGACACCGAGTTGATCCTTTAAATTTTATACTGTATTTCAGCCCCCTATGCCAAACACATATTTGATATAAAGAGTGGTTTATGCTCTGTTGTGATGGCATAAAATTGTCGCAATTCATAATAACTACTTTAGCTATCTTCCTTTTTACCCAGGAAAATTGCATAGAATTGTTTGGTAAATATGAATTATTGAGGGGAAAATTGCATAAAATTGTCGCATATGAATTATTCTACTTCTACATATGTTCTCATACTATGGAATATGAAATTGACCTGAAGTTGCTATAACTGTAAACATAACTGAGAAAGAGAGTTTTCCAATTGATGATTAATAGGGAAAGTTTATTATTATGGTATTGTTTACAGAGAGACCATGCTTATATATATGGGCTCATAGAGAGGAGACTTTCCTACTCAAGTAACTCATATAACTAACATAACTGCATTAACTGAATCCTTTCTTGAAAACGTTCAAAAGTTATTTGTGTAATAAGATTTGTAAGCACATATGCAATTTGAGAAGATGTCAAGTCAATTTCGAAGTGTTTGGATCTACTATGCAATACAGTGCTAGATTTTTAGACAGCAGGACAACACTCGGATTATCACAAAATTGATAGGGACAACCAAAGGTGTGAAGTGCAATTCACAAAACAACTTCTGGATCCACATGATTTCTGAATTGGTATCTGCTAAGCAGTCATATTTCGCTTCTATGGAGGATTTGCTTACTTTATGCTGCTTCTTGTTGGACCATGAAATCAAATTTGAGCCAACAAAAACACAAAAGCCACTAGTAGATTTTCCATTATCCAAATAATTAGCATAGTCAATGTCAGAAAAGGCAAGAATTCTAAAGTCAATAACAGAAGATAAAAGTAAACCATCAGACAAATGAACAGCCCACATAAATAGCACAAGTTGCTCTTCATAGTTGTCCAATGTTGCTGTAGCGGCTATTGCATGAATTGACATACACGATTCATTGAATAAGCAATTTCATGATGTGTAAGGTTAGCATATTGCAAGCCACCAGCAATAGATATAGGTAAGGTAAGTTTATCCAAAAAGTTAAACCTTTGTGCAATAATTTTCTAAGAAGAGAACATTGGTGTAGTTACACTCTAAGATTTATCCATTCCAGTTTCAAGAGTAAATCAATCATGTTCTTAGTTTGAGAAATATGAAGTCCCAGGTTTAGTAAATACTAGTATTTTTATTTACAGGAATATAATTTTTTTAAAAATTACGTCAATTTTATTTTGACATTATAGATTATACTACAAAAGATTTATAAAATTAAACTATTTTTACAAAAAGATCGTAGGAGACAAAAGTCCCGTCAGCTAAGAAGACCAAGGTCTCCATAGATAAAAAAAAAAATCAAATAATAAGATTATTAGCTATTATTTTCATGTGAAAGAGTTTAATTTTTTACTAATAATTAATTTTAACATTCGTTATCCAAAATTCAAAAGAATTTAGCGTGTATACTTTTACATTTGATTAGGTGTTAAGTCTGTTACACAAAGAGAAATAATTAATTTTTATGTCTACTATTTAAAAATAATATTTTTTTCTCTATATATATAAAAATAAAATTAGATATTAGCATAAAAAAAATTTATACTTATAGTTATAAAATTAACTCAAAATTATTTTTTTAAAAAAATAATTAAATCTTGATTCTAACTTTTAATCACAACATTAGTATTCTCTCTAAATTATATGTAATAAATATTTGAAGAAAAAAAGAATTGAAAATATAGATTAGAAAGATAAGCAGTAAAATTTTAAAACTAAATAAAAAATAGGGTTAAGTACGATTTTGGTCCCTAACGTAGAGGCCGAAAATTTTTTTTGTCCCCGGCCTTTTTTTGCCTACAAAATGGTCTCGAAGGTTTAACTTAGTTTAAAATCGTCATTTGGACCAAAATAGCTCTTCCCCTTCTTCCCCAAAATCAAGTAGAACCAGAATCAGAAGCAGAACCAGAACCAACAATAATCACAAGAAGAAGAATGGAAGCAGAAGCCGGCGAGCTACCCGAACTACCCTCCTTTCTCTTTTCTTCTTTCTCTCCTCTTTTCTCTTCTCCTCTGTTCACGGTCCCTTGACCGATCCGCCATCACAGCGCCGCCACCCTTTTCTTCTTCTCTCTTCGCGCTACCCTAGCGCCACCGTTACAGCGCGAATCCCTCTTCTCCTCCCTCGACTCACCTCCAGTTCGCGCCATCTTCTTTGAGCTCCACCATCACCGTCGACCTCTCCTCCACCCACCATCATAAAACCCCCGAAGTTTTCCCTTGCTCTTACCTCGAACCAGAACCCACCGCCATCGAGCATCTCCGCTGAGCCCAAAGGAGCAGCGGCGAGATCCAGCGACCGAACGACGACGAGCAGCAGCGGATTCCCTTCCCCGTTCCTTCCCCACCTTCCCTTCTTCCACTTCTTCCCTGAACACCCCCCGTGCGCGCGTGATTCCCTTCCCCTATTCCCAGCCCTTTAACCCGTTTTTCTTTTATTTTTCTTTTATTTTATATTTTTTAATTAGGAATAATTTGATAATAAAAATTAAAATTTTGGTAAAAAGAACGATTTTAAAACTAAGTTAAATCTTTGGGACCATTTTTAGGCAAAAAAAGGTCGGGGGACGAAAAAAATTTTCAGCATCTACGTTAGGGATCAAAATCGTACTTAATCCTAAAAAATATGCATATAATAATAATAATAATAATAATAATAATAATAATAATAATAATAATAATAATAATAATAATAATAATAATATATTTTATTTGAATTATGTTATGTTAATTTTAATTTTTGTAGAACAGACAGGTAGAGAAAAACAGAGAATGAAAAAAAAGAGAAAGAAAGATAACGAAGAATGAGAGATGGAGTTTATTAATTTTGAAAGAAAAATTTATTTTAATTGTAATGAAAAAAATATCTAGTGACACATTTTGATTTGTCAAATTACTAAAATAAATTATAAATTATATATAAAGTGGAAAGGATGGAGAGAAATAGAAAAAAGAGAAAAGTAGATAAGATAATATAGTAAGGGAGTTTATTAATTTTGGAAGGAAAATATTTTCTCTCAATTTTAATAAAAGAGTGTCATGTGACACATTTTGGTTATTAAATTAGTTAGTAATATATAATATATAATATATAATATAGTTATATTTCAATTTCAATTTTAATTTTAATTTAATTTAAATGCAATTAGAGAATGTCATATTATACATTTGATTGTTAAATTTGTAATTAGTCATTAATAATGATATATAAGAAAGATAAAATGATGAAGGAATAAAAGAGATAGAAAAAGAGATAAGAAGGAGAGGAGATCTCTTTAATTTTAGAAAAAAATTTAATTTCAATTATAATAAAAGAGTAATATATAGCACATTTTAATTATAAAATTAGTAATATATAATAGATAACAGATGTAACCTCAAAACTCTAAAAGACCAAAGTCTTTTAAAGAAAAAATAGATTTTATTAAAGAACCAATTAATTTAGAAATTTCAGTCTTATCATTTCTGCAATCATAACATCATCTACGTATATAAGTATGGGTCGTTCTACGGTAAAGATTTAATATACAGATATTCTCCTATGTAAATGCCGTTGCTACACGTGGTTAGAAAGCAGCAGGTTTTGCAGAAAGGCTTCTCCCAAATGTGGCTTGGGTGTTTTGAAGCTGAGCCAACATTTCGAACGGAGTTAACCAAGTTCCGTTCTTGATGATGGGCTGTTGGGCCATTGTTTTAGATTACACTGAGCACAGAGATTGGACATTGGCATTAAATTGGAAAATAATATTTTTGTGAGGACATAGTTATTTTTTATAGTTAATGTTTAATATTTTGTTTGAAAAATAACCTTTTGTGACTTGTGAGAATTTGATTTTGTTTTTATAGTTATTAGTTGCTAATTATTTTTTCGTTAAACAGTAAAGACTTATTTAGCAAACATTTATTTCCATCATTTCATTATATTATATAGTATGACCTTTGTCTATATTTCTGTGTTTTTGGAAAAGAAAATAAATAAATTATCTAATAGATATATTTCATTTATCAATAATTTTGTCATATTACAAATATAACAATCACCGTTATTTCATTAGAAACAATTAATTCAACACTATATAATTGTTATGTGCCAAAATGGCTGTTCCTAAATGTTATTTAACATAAAAAAAATATTGCTTACAAATCTTCACTTAATAATTTAATATTGATATTTTAAATTTGAGCAAGTTTTTTCACGTTAAAATTAGCGGCTAAACTGACTCTATCATGTCTGTTTGGTCATTTTTTATTATTTAAAAAAAATTAATATTTTTATTTTTAAAATTATAAATTTAACTCTGCCAATGTTATACCTGTAGTACATAGCTAATTCTAAGCCTGGATAAAGGATCGGATGAGGGTTGTGTTAGGCTTTCGACAATCAACATAAAAACTTAGTCGAATTTTCATGACATGGATCAAAGACGTTATTGCGCTAAAGCTAAGTCATTGTCCGGAAGCAATGCACTGTATGGCTCAAGTACAGTGTCAAATGAGAAAGAGCCGCTGCATCGGTGCTCGAGTGTAATGTTAAATGAGTAAGGGTTACTGCGTTTTCGTGAATGGATGAGGGTAAATAAGTTATTTCACAAAGAAACAGGTAAAGGTAAAGGTCGAAACGACTGAAAGTTAAAATTTTGGACATGAAATATAGGCACTCTAACAGGAAAATCTATGGAGGTAATGGATATCATGATAAGGAGGAAGATTAATATCATGTGCCTACAAAAAACAAAATGGGGAAAAGACTCCGTAGAGATCATTTTTGCTAGGCTCCTTTTTCAACACACCCTCATTCACGCCACCACCTCTGTCATTTCCTATATGCAATGTGTTGCGAATTGGATTGATGATCTTGATAGAGCTCATTGCCTCACATGCGATCTTCTCGTCTCTAAGAAAAGAGGATATACTCCCCGATTCTCAGAGGATACGCGTTGCGAATTAGTTGCGTCTATACTTCTAATCGTAAAATTTGGTTAGTATTGCAAGATGAAGTTAGTGTGCCATTCCTACAGACTCTTGTTTCAAAAATTCTAGCCCCTTAGCGCTCTGGGACGAGAGTGGGGGACATCCTATGCGCAAGTCGATTCTACGAAATCAAAATCGAATAATTTTTTTTGAATAAATTAGTGTTAACAAAAACAATTATGATGCTGAATTTTTAATAAGACTATTTTTTAGAAAAAAATTTTCACTTATTTAAAAATAATTAAAAATTAATTTACTTTTATTTTATGAGAGATGAAAGGTCAAAATCTAATCATTATTTTAGAATGATTATTATAATATTATACAATGTCAAGAACTTACAGAAAACAAAAAAGGATTAGGAACTAATATATATTATAAAAAAAATCTATTTGTGGTTATAGTTCAAACTTAGAACGTTTGTAGTGGTGCAGCAATTATACATTGTATATTTCACAAAAAACAAAAAACTTAGTATAGTCGTAATTAAGCTAAGTATTATGGTATACAAAAAAATAAATACCTTAATATTTTTTAAAAAAACAAAATATATCATTATGTTTACTAAAATATTTTTATCATTAATTATAAATGATAAAATTATATTTTATTAGAGGTGTAATTTAAATATTAGTTATAAAATTTAATAGAATTTATGCTCCTTTTATAAATAAATACAATGAAGGATGATTCACAAAAGTACTGCAACAAAAAAAGACAACGTGACTATAATAGTAGTTGAACTCAAGAGGCTTAAGAATTTGAATATGGAATAGATGGTGGTGTTTTGGCTGAAAATGGGGGAACATTGTGTATTATTTCTGGGTGGACGTGTCAAGTGCATGATCAACACGCAGGGAACGTGTTACTTGCTACATGTGGGGGTGTGCTGACACGTGGCTAAGCGTGATTGGTTGAGGTAGTAAGCACGTGGGGGGTGTGGTGAATGCTCCCTTCTATATAAGGTAGAGATCGGTACCATTTTCATTCTGAGTAAGAGTGTGTAAGTGTTCTTTGAGTGTGTTGGTAGTATAATGGAAGGTACCGCAAACTTGGTGGTGTATCACAATGGTGAGATAATACGTAATACTCATGAGAGAGTGAGGTTTGTGTGCCAGAATTCGTTTTCATTTGTGGTTCCATGCACCATGACGTTAATGGAGTTTTAGAACGGTCTCTGTCAAAGTATGGAGAACAGTACGTTGATGAGAGTGAGCAGAATTCTGTACCAGAATCCGGTTATAGTTTTTGGTGATCTAATACAGTTTGATACCATGCCAATCACTGACGAAGGGAGTATGCGGAATATGTTTCAAATTCAACAGCATACTCAGATGCGACAGCCACAGATTGAGCAGTATGTTGAGTTTAAAACCGTAGAGGCAGAAGGAATTCAAACTGATTTAGATATAGAGGATGATAAAGCTGAGTGTACGAGGGAATGAATAGTGATAGCGAAGAGGACTTCGAAGCCACTTATGAATCCGGCGACGAAGACGAGGATGGTGATGTGGGAGTTGAGACAGCAGCGGAGAATATAGTGGTTCATCCTTCGATCAGTCAACCGATGAGCGTGCCACCTTTTATGCGTGAGTTGGATCTCGAAGCCATGCATGTACCAAAATTTCTGGAATATGCAAACATAGGTACATGATGACTGAATAATACATTTTTGTTAATTTATACTTTTGATTGATTAATGAACGATGATTTCTGCTTTCTGTAGGCGTTGCTGATCCTGAGGACGGAGAGTTTCGGATTGGAGTGGAATACAGTTCTAAAAAGTCGGTCGTAACAGCAATTAGAAGTTACACTATCGCTAGAGGAGTTGACTATAATGTGTATGAGTCTGAGTCATAGACGTTCTATGCAAAATGCAAGATGTATGGGCGTGGGTGCGACTGGCTTATCCAAGCCAGCTTGATACAGAAAAAAAGTTGTTGGGAGATACGCAGATACAATGGTAGGCATACGTGCTCAATCGGAACGATTTCATAGGATCATTCCAAGTTGGACTCGGATACCGTTGCTGAGGCTATAACGCCGTTGGTCGAGACTGACCCATCCATCAAGGTGAAATCTATAATAGCGGAAGTCCAGTCAAGGTTCAACTATACCATCAGTTACCGAAAGGCTTGGTTAGCAAAGCAAAAGTCCATAGCGAAAGTTTTCGGTGGTTGGGAGGATTCTTACTAAGCCTTGCCATGGTGGCTCTCGGTTATGGTTCAGAAGATGTGTGGGTCAGTTGTTCAAATAGAAACACGCTCACTGTACAATGGGAATGAGGAGGCGCACGGGGTAAAAATACTTCATCGCGTATTTTGGAGTTTCAATCCATGCATTAGGAGGGCCATCCATCTCCTTTGTATCATATCGTGATCTACGACATATTTCTCTGTAAAGATGTGCGAGACATGCTGACCCCCAACTATAAGTATGGATCCGCTCGAAATCGCGAAGCAACGGTAGATACTTCGCGTGGGTGTATGCGGTCGACTTATCCGCGAATAGGGTCGACCCTAACATAAAGAAAATCTGACATCTGACGTATCTTCTTATGGACTCTTCAGTGTCCAATGGCTCCGCGTCTCTGATACGTCGAAGCCAACCTAGCTTTATATATGATTTCGAAGATTGACTGACTACTGGTTCACGACCAAATATTGCGATGATCTGGCTCTGAAGGAAGTCGCTACTACTATCAGTCCATCCATTCACAGGCTCTCCATCAATGGGTAGGCCAAATGTATGAGCGACATCTTCCACGGTCACTGTAACCTCACCCACCGGCAGTACAAAAGTGTGAGTCTCCGACCTCCACCTTTCAACCAGAGCAGCTAATAAGGGGTGAAATCCTCTTATCACCCCAATCCTAGATACGTGGTAGAATTCCGTGGCGCGTAAGTAGTTGTCGACCATCGGGTTCCACGTCTGTGGCAAATCCAGTTTACACACCAACAAATTCCTGTTAGACTGCATCAACAAAAATATATTTGTTAGATTAGATAAACAATAAATATTCATTTATTTATAAAATGTATGTATTTATTTATTAATATTCATATATTTATTTTAATATTTTATTTGTTAAAATAATTAACGTATATTAGCATATTTATTATTTAAAAAATATATCTATTTATTTATTAATATACAAATTATTTATTCATTAAACTCACTGAAAAATATTTTTCTAAGAAAAATAATAAAAAAATTATATATTAATAATTTTTTCTTCAAATTTTATATACACTTATTTTGAAATAAATATAAATGACCGAGCCGATTTTTTTTCCCGAACGTCAAAATATATATTTTTTAATAATTAATAATAACAACATATTTTTTTAATATTTATATATTTATTATTTTAATATCTATATATTAAAATTTTGAATATAATATGTATATTTATTTGCAAAAATTCCGAATATTTATTCATTCATTAGTATATTCATAACAAAAATTATAGAATATATATTTTATTATAATATTTTTATAACATAAAATTAATCTAAAAATAACAAAAAATTATATTCTACCATGTTAAATAACAAAAAATAACAAAAATTTAAATACACAATAAAAATATAATTTATCAACTTACATAAATTGAATGATCCAAATAATTTATAATATGTTCCTCCAGAATAATATAATTATGAATCATTTTTTAAAATAAATACAAAGTAATATTTTTTTTCTCCTATTTTTTTCCATCCTTCTTTTTCTTTGTTTCCTGCAATCCCCCTTTCCCCTCTCCACCGATTGACAAAACACTCCACTTCCCAATATTCCACCAAAACACTGCCAAACTTTTCATAAGAAAAATAATTTCTAAACTCAAGAGGCATGACTTTATAAAATATTTACAGCCACAAAGGATACTAATTTAACAAATTAGTATACATTAATAAAAAGAGCAACCGGTATTTAAAAAATATTTAAAGGCAATGACATCCCATTACCTCAAAGTTAATTTAAAAAAAATAATAAATTTTCATCTTATCACCATGCATTTATTCATATTGGATTAATTGTTTAATATCAATCAATTTTACAACATAAATCTCACTACAAATAATAATAATAATAATAATAATAATAATAATAATAATAATAATAATAATAATAATAAATAAATAAATAAATAAATAAGTAAATAAAGGTCTATCTCATTTTTAATTCACTCGTCTTAATAAAAATGCTTTTAATTCATTACCCAATAGGCAATAACAAATTACTTTTTTTTTAACTAAATATAAGGAGATTCGAATTCACGGTCTCTTAGATGAATATAAAAAAATTATGTTTTGAGTTATAATTTATTGGCCAATAATAAATTACTTTACATGGAAAAAAAAATTCATGTTTCATTCTGGATAAAATATATAAATAAATAAAGTTTACTCATTTTTTTGTATTCTAATATTGCACTGAAAATCTGAAATACTAATTTTTTTTTTACTAACAAAAAATTGTAAAAGGCCTACAACTAACCCAACATAAAGCCCATGCCCTACAGGACCAATCCAAAATGCGTGTAGTAACTCCCACACCTTTATTTTATTCACTCCGTAACGATACTTACCAACAAGGCTCAACGTCACAGACAGACCCGACAAGCCCTGCAACCCCTCTACATCATTGCTTCGGCTCAACCAACTATTGGATACGTGTCTAGTTTTTATTGTCTAAAGTGGAATATCTGTAAATCTGTATCAAATTTAGCTCTGTACCGTATAATTGACCTATAAGTATTTATATAAGAGGAAGCATGATATTAAAATTATAACATATTAGTAAATTCATTAAAATAATATATTTTTAATTTACGTAAATAAATCATTGAAAGATTAAATTTATGCAAATAGAATTTTCTAAAATAGATTACATTCGTGTCCTAAACCAATTTTATATAAATCGCTATATTCTTTTACGGTTAGGATTTACATGTAATTATTATAAATTATATTTAAATACACATAATTATAATCCGCTACACCCTATCGCAGATTATGAATAAATGACAAAGCATAAATTGCTAGAAACTGTTGTAATTTATGAAAAAACAATAAAGGATAATTCGTTAGAAGCTATGGCAGATTACGTGCTGCATCGTATAAAAAGACTGTTTCTCAAGAAAATCAGTAAAGAATTAAGTGAATATAAGTCACCAATAACTTTGTTAAAATGAAATATGTATGACTTAATTCCAGCGGCAGTCCTTCCATACAACGGCCTCTAGCGGATTATACTTTATTATTTGTTAAGCGTCTAGCGGTTTATGCATGACTATTTATTCATAATCCGTGATAAAATGTAGCAGATTATAATTGTGTTTTTGAAAGTAATCCACGATCGATTCCTGTGACGAATTACATGTAAATTCTAAATCGTGGTAGGGTGTAGCGATTTACGTAGAATTAGTTTAAGACAAATATAACTTATTTTAGAAAATTATATTTGTATAAATTTAATCTCAAAATAATTTATATATGTAACTTATTTTTTTATTCATAAATATATTTTAAATATATGTAACAAAATTATTAAAATAATTGATTTATATTATTTTATGTCATATTTTTTATTATATAAAATATAAAAATGTAATTTATTATCACATCAATATTTAATAAAATAAATTAATTAAAAAATAAAAAATAAATTATTTTTATATTTTATTAGATCTTAAACCAAATAATTATTTTATAAGGACTTAGATAACTACTTCTTTATTTGATAAACATTTATTAACATTTTTTTTATATAAAAACAAATTAATTAACATATATATTTAATTATACAGAATTTTAATT
This sequence comes from Arachis hypogaea, assembly GCF_003086295.3. Lineage (NCBI taxonomy): Eukaryota > Viridiplantae > Streptophyta > Magnoliopsida > Fabales > Fabaceae > Arachis > Arachis hypogaea. The sequence goes on along the minus strand of NC_092049.1, from coordinate 33,542,282 downwards.
TTTTGGCCCATTCTTTATCAAATTTCTCGGTCGGTCCTGAAAAGAAAAATGAAAATCGGACAAATAGAAAGTGTCAGATTTTGCGCCTATTTCAGTATGTAAAGTGTTTTGTGTAATTTGTCCACTGCATTATTATTAGAGTTGACAAAGTGAGGAGGTTGAAACATATAAACTTGTTTATACAATTGACCATTAAAAAATAATTTGTTAATGATATGGTTGTAATAATTTGGCCATATGCTATAACTCGGTATCGGTTACCAGTAAACGGCTGTCCAAATAAAAACGTTTCAATACATCATTATTCTTTATTAAAAGAAAATATTCAAAATATAATTATCGGATACTCCATTCTATAAAAGGGGAGATAAGACACTTTTAGACATATGAGTATAATTTGATAATCCATTCACTAACTTGAGTGTCGGAGTGCCTTTTGCAAATACTCATACCCCTTTGTTTTGCTCAAGCCGAGGTATAACTCTACTGAAGGAGAAAGCTCAGAATCATCCATTGGAAGACGAGATATACCCTTGCTGATTTATAGTTCGACCACGTAAGAACAATTGGCGCCCACTGTGGGTCTAAGAAATAAAACCATTTCTTCCTTTTTTTCCTAGGCCTCAAAATTTCCTTATCCACCTATGGTTGATCAATCTCCTCCAACACCCTCTGAGCTACTTCGAATGGTAACCGAGTTACAGTAGGCTAATCAGCGCATGGCATAAGAAAATCAAAGAATGGCAAACCAAATAGTCGAGTTGACCAATGCTCAAATTGAAAATAATGACGATCATAATGAACGAGTAGAAGATGAGGAACACGAATCTGATCTAACATACATTTCTGAAACCCAGCGGCACAAAGAAGGTCGGCGAGCCAATGATGAGAATGAATGGACAATGCTGTCGGTCCATTCACTACTGATGTTATGAACTTTCAAATGCCCAAGTGGTTCACTCTGCCAACGATCTTAACTCCTTATGATGGGTTGGGCTACCCAAGAAAGCACATCAAGAAATTTCGATCTATAATGATAGTAAACGGTGCTTCTGACCCTCTTTTATGTTGTTGTTTTTCTACTTTTTTAGATGGTCCTACACTTGATTGGTTTTGTTCTTTGCCTGTAGATTCTATTTCTCATTTTCAGGAATTGGCAAAACTTTTTGAAGATCAGTTCGTTGCGTCTTCTATTTACTTACATGATTCTGATTACCTGAATACAATTAAGTAAGGACAAAATGAAAGCCTAAAAGACTATATTACTCGCTTTACAAAGGTAGCAATTACCATACCAGATCTTCACCCTGAGGTGCATCTACATGCCATCAAAATCGGACTTCGGCTAGGAAAATTCCAAGAAGCAATCACAATAGCAAAACCAAAAACACTCACCGAGTTCAAGGAGAAAGCCAAAGGTCAAATGGATATTGAGGAGCTTCGTCAAGCTCAGAAATCAGAAAAAACCCACAGTAACAAGGACAAGGATAAAGCTCAGAATAACTAGAAGAACTTTAAGCTAACTCCCCGTTATTATTCATATACGTAGTTCAACACAAAGAAAGACGACATAATCAGAGAGGTCCTAAATGGAAAGCTCATCAAGCCTTCACGGAAGGCCAATAATTATCAGGAAACGAAGAATGTGGATAAGTCCAAGTATTGCACCTTCCACCAAAAGCATGGACACACTACTGACGAGTGTGTGATCACCAAGGATTTGTTAGAGCGATTAGCTCGGCAAGGCCATTTAGACAAATACATCAGTGGCCACATTCAAAATGCGCCACATCATCTGCCGACCATACCTTTGCAGGACAATATTCTCGAGATAAGGAGAAAATGCCTCATACTCATCTTGACCACCCACGAAGAATCATTAACTATATATCTGGAGGTTTTGCAGGAGGGGGAGCCTCAAGCTCTGCCCAAAAATGTACATACTGAGCTATGTTCTCGGTCGAAGGAAGTTTAAATGAAACCCAGCCACCTTTTCATTTTTCACAAATGACATTCCATCCCTCCAATTTCAATGCAAACACCACAAATTTGGATGACCCGGTTGTTATTTCTATCCAGCTGGGAGACTTTTTGGTACGAAAAGTATTGCTCGATCCTGGAAGCAGTGCATTCCAGAAAATGAAGCTGAGCAATAACATACTCCAACCCTCTACTGGAGACCTGGTAGGGTTCTCAGGTGAACATGTCCCGGCATTGAGATCTCTGTGGTTACAAACCACACTGGGTGAGTATCCTTTATCCAAAACTTCTGACATTCAATATTTGGTTGTTGATTATTTCAGTCCTTAAAATTTAATACTTGGCCGACCTTTCCTAAATAAGTTCGGCGCTATAGTATCTATAACTCATCTTTGTGTTAAGTTTCCTGTGTAGGACCACCTCATTGCAACTGTTCACAGTGACCATCATGAAGCCCATCAATGCTACATCATCAGTCTCAAATTACCAAATCGAGCTATAGGAGCCCAAGTGAACAATGTCCATAATTTTGACGAGCTCCCAGCACTAGAAGACCTTGATCCAAGAGCCGAGTTCCTTGAGAGACCAACACCAACGAAGGAATTACAAAAAGTATATTTTACTAACGACCCTAACAAATTTACTTATGTAGGTACAACTCTAAGCCCGGAGGAAAAGAGTACAATTTAACAATTCTTACAACAACATGCTAAACTATTCGCATGGACCCTTGTTGATATGCCTGGGATTGATCCCTCGATCATTTCTCACAAGTTGGCACTTAATCCATCTGCTCGACCTATAGTCCAGAAAAAATGCAACCTTGGCATTGAGATAAAAGCAAGCATCCTTTGAGGAAACAAAAAAGCTCATCAATGTCGGCTTCATACAGGAGATCAGATTCACAACATGTTTGGCTAACATGGTAATAGTAAAAAAAAAAAAAAACACAATGGTAAATGGCGCATGTGTGTTAATTTCACCAATCTCAACAGAGCATGTCCAAAAGATGCTTATCCTTTACCCTCTATAGATTCTTTAGTAGATAATGCTTCTGGTTATGCAACATTAAGCTTTATGGATGCATATTCTAGATATAACCAAATTCTAATTCACTCTTCTGATAAAAATAAAACTGCCTTTATAACTGAATATGGTAACTATTGCTATAAAGTCATGCCTTTTGGACTTAAGAACGCAGGCGCGCAACCTACCAGCGCCTCATGGATAAGGTATTTGCAAACCAGATCGGACAAAACATGGAGGTCTATGTTGATGATATGGTGGCAAAAACAAAGCTCGGCAACAAGTATGTTGACAACCTCACTGAAATTTTTAATCAAATTAGACGCTATAACATGCAGCTAAATCCAGAGAAATGTGCCTTTGCAGTACAAGGAGGCAAGTTTTTAGGATTCGTGCTTACAAGCCGAGGTATAGAAGCCAATTCTAACAAATGCCAAGCAATATTAAAAATGAAAAGCCCACAAACAATCAAGGAAGTACAATGTCTAACAGGGAGACTTGCGGCCCTATCTAGATTTTTGCCATGTTTAACTTCTAAGTCTTTTTGTTTTTTCCAAACATTGAAAAAGAAAAACAAGTTCAAATGGAATGATGAATGTGAAAATGCTTTTTCTGATCTAAAGGCTACCCTTTCAAAACCCCCAATTTTACAAAAGCCTGTTCAGGGGAAAGAGCTTTATCTTTACCTATCAGTTACTGACTGGGCTATTGATGCACGGAAAACTTGTCTCATAACAAATTTCCTTCGGCAAGTGTACCGAATTTGTCGTCAAGTAAAAACTCACAATAGAGTGAGTCGAATCCCACAGGGATTGATTGATCAAGCAACTTTAATTAGAGGAATGTTCTAGTTGAGCGAATCAGAATTTGAGTTGAGAATTGCAGAAAATTAAATGGCGGGAAAGTAAATAACAGAAAAGTAAATGCTAGAAATAAAGAGCTGAATGTAGATGACGGAAAGTAAATTGCAGAATCTTAAATGGGAATGGGGAAATTGCTCACAAAAGTAAATGACAGAAATTAAAGAGAATGGGTAAGATCAGGAATGGGGAGTTCATTGGGCTCAGGAGATGTTGCATTCTCCGGATCAATTTCATTTTCATCTCTTCCTCAATCAATACACTCATTGATCTCCTTGGCAATCTTAAGTGATCAAATTACAATTTCTTGTAATTCAATCTCTCAAATCTTGATCAATAGCCAATTCCTTGGTCAATTGCTCATGAGAAGAGATGAAGTATGGTCACTGATTATACCACATGCATTTCCCAGATCAAGTGTTGAGAGGATCATAGTCACATATCCATCCAAACCCAATTTGGTCCAGCATGAGAAAGCATTTCTAGCATGATCTCTTCATTCCTCTTTCAAGGTTCAGAAGAGATCCAAGTATGAATAGCTTCTTTTCCAAGATAACTACCCAATTGGATGAAGATCGAAAGCTTTCAAGTAAAATCAAGAGAAAAGATAGAAGAAGAATAATGAAAACTAGTATTGATCCATCAAATTACAACAGAGCTCCCTAACCCAATGAAAGGGGTTTAGTTGTTCATAGCTCTGGAAAATGAAAACAAAGATGGAGAATACATGATGAAACTAGAAGTGCAGAGAAAGTAAAATACAGAGAGTAGTTCTATGCCAAGAGGCTCCCTATAATTTCCCACTCTCTATTTAATTCAAAGCTACTCCTATATATACTACTCTTCTGTTCTTCTGGTTGGCTCTTCAAGTCTTGGGTATGGGCCTTTGGATCTTGAGTTTGAAGCAGTTCTCTTCTTCATTGGGATTGGCTTTACTTGCAGAGAGAAAGTGTGAAGTGGGCAGAGACTTTAGCTCAGGACGTTAGTGGTGTTAACCTTTAGTGAAAATATGGGTTCGAGAACGTTAGTGACAATCACCTTTTTCACTAACGTTCCTCACCCAAGTAAGAGCCACGTTATCTTCAATGTTAGTGGCACAAACGTTGCCACTAACGTTGCCTCTTTGTCCTTCGCACACGTTATTGGGACTTGCCTTTCCCAATAACGTTGAGAAGTCTCCCCCGTCCCTACGTTAGAGTCCACGTTAACTTAGTTAACGTGGCTCTTTTAACGTAGGCTTGTCAACCTTCGAGAACGTTAGTGACACTTACCATTGTCACTAACGTTCCAATGTGCCCCTATTTCTCACGTTAGAGTCCACGTTAACTAGGTTAACGTGGCTTCTAACGTGGCCATGCTAGCCATCTCCAACGTTAGTGACAAAGTTGAGTGTCACTAACGTTGGCTCATCATTCCCTTATCCACATTAGCTTCCACGTTAACTAAGTTAACGTGGGAGTTAACTTGGCTCATAGTGGCTTGTGTGGGCTCATTCCAACGTTAGTGACAATGTTGGGTGTCACTAACGTTGGCTATCACCTCCCTTCTTCACGTTAACTTCCACGTTAACTAAGTTAACGTGGGAGTTAACGTGGCTTATTGGGGCTTGTGTGGGTTCCTTCCAACGTTAGTGACAATGTTTGGTGTCACTAACATTGTCGACCACCTTGTTTCTTCACGTTAGCTTCCATGTTAACTAGGTTAACGTGGGAGTTAACGTTGCTTATTGTGACTTGGCCAACGTTAGTGATAAAGTTGAATGTCACTAACGTTGGCTTCCCCTTTACTTCTTAACGTTAGAGGCCACGTTAACTAAGTTAACGTGGCAACTAACGTGGCCACTTATGAGCTTGGTCCAACGTTAGTGATAATGTTAAGTGTCACTAACGTTGGTTCCATTTCCTTTCTTCTACGTTAGAGTTCACGTTAACTTAGTTAACGTGACTCTTAACGTGGGCAATGATGGCTTCGAGAGCGTTATTGGCAATTACTTTTCTCATTAACTTTGCAAGTTACTCCCATTCCACGTTAGTGTTAACGTTAGTATAACTAACGTAGCCACTAATGTGGTTCTTCTTTGCTTCCTTTGTCCTGAAATCAAGCAATAAAGTGCATCAAAGTTCTAATCCAAGTCATGGGAAATGCAACATTCAATTTGTCATTAAATTCATGAAAAATCCTCATGAAATCATGTAAGGTGCACAATGTATGCTCGAATCAAGATGTAAGTGAATATCTACCCAAAACTATCTTATTTACTAAGGAAATGCATGAAACTAACCTAAAAACAGTAAAGAAAAGGTCAGTGAAACTGGCCAAAATGCCCTGGCATCACAACACCAAACTTAAAGCTTGCTTGTCCCTAAGCAAGTACTGGAACAAGAAAATGATGAATGGAATGCCAAGAGAAATGAATCATTCTTGTGGAAGTCATGTCCCTGGTTTTATGGTGGTTTCATGCATAGCAACTTAGGTTCATTCCTGGCTTTCGGACCTTTATCATGTCCTAGGATACTCACTGTGATTGCATCCCATGAGACTTTTAATCATTGATCCTTTTATTGTTATTTCAGGGATTATTTGTGTTCTTAGGCTAAGTGCTTTGTAAGGGGGCGACTCTTTAAGATAAGCTTTCAGCCAACACTCCCGAACCAGTTGGTTCAAGGTGCTAAGGTGTTAAGACACCCCTAAGGACTTACTCCCTCAAGTCTCTTTCCCCCATACATACACACCACAGGCATATAGTTTATTTATTTTCTTTTCTTGAGACCTTGGTGTCCAGCACCTCTTTGGGTTACTAAATGCTCTGTAGTGAAGGTTACTCTTGATAGTGGACTTTCAGCTGATAATCCCGAGTTAGTTAACCCAAGTTACCAAGTGATAAGGCACCCCTAAGAGCTTATTCATCCAAGTAGATCCCTCATACAGGAGCACCACAAACACATGCCTCGAGATTAAAACCATTGGTGCCTAGCCTTATTGCTTACTCTTTTTCTTTTATTTTTCAACCTTTATTGTTCTTTCCCTTTTTCTTATTAGGATATTCTTATTTAGCTAGTCTCATGGGGTGTATCTCAAGCATAGTATTCATGACAGATAGTTGTCCTCCCACCTTGTGGTTGAACCAACTTAGCTAACTTATGACTATACCATAAACTCATGAACTTACTCCATAGTATGAACTCCTCTCTGGTCTTTAAAAACACTCATTCTCTTTTCATTTGATTCAAAGGGACAAGCATACAAGTAAGCAAAGTAAGGATGCAGTGACATAAAGACTAGCAAACATAGACCTCTTCAACACAAAATCTTAAAAGACAGAATTTAAAAAGGTTCAAACTATTATGGAAGCATGTTCTATTTCATACAAGATCTTCCTTATTCAAAGCATAGAAAAAGATGGACCAAAGAAGAAACTCCACCACCTTTTACTCTTGTGGATGCCCATGCTTTCCTCCTTGTTTGTCTTCTTTGTGTCCTCTTGCATTCCCTCGCATCCTTGCCAATCTTGCTTGCTTCCAATCCTCAAGTGCCTTCCTCACTGATTCATGACTCTCTTCCACCTTTTGTCTTTCTTCTCGTGCTAATTCATCCCTCATTTCTTCATACCTTGTGATTCCTGGATGCAATATAGGCAGCTGTCCTACCAAGTAACCGAGCCTGGCTTGAGTATTTATATGATGCCCAGTCTCGCTCAGGTAAACTCCTTCTGCGAATGCCCTTTGCTCATCCAATAGTTCTGCCTGTTTTATTTGTCTTCGATGCATCTCATGTATATGTGCACCTTGATGTGCTTGGATGTTGATTAGCCTCTGGATGGATTCTTGTTGCTTATTTTGCCTTTGTTCCATCCTGTGGAATGTTTTACTCCATTGTTGTCCTTGACTCAGTTGCTGATCCATCATTTACTTTTGCCACTCCCCTTGTTGAGTCATCCATCTTGAGAGTGACTCTTTGCTGCCCCATCATCTGTAGTTGAAGCTCTCTCTGTGCTCCTTGGCTTTCCAAATATTGTCGAGATAGCCCATCAATGGCTTCCTGCAATTCGTGCATATCCAAGGTGGCTGGTGCTTGCCCTTCTAAGACTTGTCCTTCCACTACTTGAGGGGCTGGCCTCTTCCTTTGCTTCCGTTGAGGCAGGGGGGATGCGGTAGCATGCATTCGTCGAACGGTTATTGGAATGCCCTCTTTTATCCACACGGGGTCCTCATCTTCAAACACCACCCCAGCTTTCTTGCATAGTCGGTAAATAGTGCTGGGGTAACCTAACGTTCCTCTTGAGTCACTTTTCTCTGCCATTTTTCTAATGCCTTCTGCTATGAGTTCATGAACCTTGATCTCTCTTCCTTTGAGTATACAGTGTACCAGTGTGGCTCTCTTGAGATTCACCTCCGCGTTGTTCGCTGCTGGGAGGATGGACCTCCTTACAATTTCGAACCACCCTTTTGCTTCCGGGGTGAGATCTGCTCTCTTGATGAACCTTGGTCTCCTATCTGCATATCTTTCCCAGTCAGCTCCTGGTACACAAATGTCTTGCACAATCTGGTCATGATTAGGGTTGTTGTCCATTCTTGAATGATAACTTTCTTCTTCAAATGGTATGGACCGCAACTTTAATGCCCTCATGACACTCATGGGACCAAAATCCACAATCTTTCCTCTCACAAAGCTTGTATATGACTCATCTGCCTTATCATATCGGACCGCATTTGCATAAAACTCTCTTATAAGATTTGCATTCACCTTAATGACCGGATCAGTGAAGAGCTCCCATCTTCTCTTTTCTACTTTCTTTGTGATTTCGGGACACTCCGTTTTCCTAACTTGAAATCCCAGCTCATAAATGATCTCCTTATCCACCATCCACCCGTATTGCAATGCATGGTGCAAGCTTCTAAATCTCTTTTCATCATACGAGTGTTGCTCCATAGGTTCCTTTCCCTTCCTTCTTTTAGAGCTCGAAGATGCCATGGATGAGGGTTAATGTGTGAAGTTGGCAATGGTGTGGAGAGTGGGAATTTGAGTGTGAGGGGTACGTATGCACTAGGACTCACTTATATATGGAGATTGTGAGTGAATGGAGGGTGTGGATTGATGGAATGGTTGCTTGATGGACGGTTGGGGTTGTGCATGGAGAAAGGACAAGGATCATCACTTTATGAGGATTATTGGTTCGGTCTTCAAGAGTCTCCTCTCTTCAATGTTGCATGACAACATTTTCCAATGCATTCCTTCTTGAGACAAGTGTGTAGTTTTTCTTCATGAAGTGGCCGAACCTTTCTCATTTAATTGTCCAATCAATCTCCTTCAATGCTCATCTCCTTTTTCCCTATAAAAATAAAATAAGAAAAGTAAGAATTAATATCATTAAAAAAAACCATTTAAACTTTACGGCTAGAATAATAAAGAGAAGAAAAGATTTTGTTTATTCATGAATTCCAACTAACTAACTAACTGTGTATCCTTATATGCACATTGGTGGCACCATGGGGTGACACCAAACTTAGTTTGGAGCACTGTGATGAAAAGTTCTGTTCAAAGCTCCAAGACTAGCATACTCTCAGTTGCATTCATGCTTTCTTGGCATGCTTTGAACACCAAACTTGTTCTTCACTATATACTGCAATATAAGGATTTCACCAAGTGTTTGTCAAGTTTGAGTTGGAATTCATGAATATTGACTTATTCACTAGTAAAAGCTCATAAAACATGGGTTGCCTCCCATGAAGCGCTTCTTTAGCGTCACTAGCTTGACGTTTTTCCTTCATCAGGGAGGTTGATAATGCTTCAAGTCCTCCCCTCTTGCCTTGGACTTATATCCATTGGTTGTATCAATGATCTCTACATGTTCCAAGGAGAGAACTCTGTTGATAGTGAAGACCTTAGGTAATTGAGACGGTACAGTGGGGAGATTAGGGGGGATATCTGAGAAGTAAGCTGAGATCACTTTATCCCCTGGAGAGAAGTCTTCCGTAGGGATCTTCTTGTTCCTCCACCCCCTTGGTACCTTCTTCTTTGTCCCTTTTGATGTTGCCTTGCTCTTGGTGACTTCTTCTTCTAAGGAAATTTTGTTGTTGTCTTCACATGTCTCTGGTGGTTTAGGTTCCTCCAGCTTTTCCTTGAGTTGTGACAACTGCTTATTTCCTTGTTCATCAACCAAGGGCTTTCCCAGATGGGCTGGTTGTGCTTCAGTGCTTGCTTCCTCTGTCAGCATCTCATTATGATCTTTGCTTGGTTCTTTGTTTTCTTGGTCTGCTTCTTGTGAGAGTTTGAAGACATTAAAGCTGAGTCGTTCATCATGGATCCTCAATATTAGCTCCCCTCGCTCCACATCTATGAGTGCTCTGGCTGTAGCTAGGAATGGTCTTCCCAATATGATTGGGTGAGTGTGACTCTCTTCCATGTCCAAGATGACAAAGTCTGTGGGAAGAAAGTACTTCCCAACCTTTACCAATACATTTTCCACCACTCCTATTGCTTGTTTTTGAGTTTTGTCTGCCAGCCTTATGACTACATCTGTGGGCATTATCTCATTGATCTTCAGCCTCTTCACCAGGGATAAGGGCATTAAGTTGATGCTTGCTCCCAAATCGCAGAGTGCTTTATCAAACATTGTTTCTCCTATGGCACAGGGGACATGAAAACTCCCTGGATCTTTTCTTTTCGTAGGCAACTGTGGTTGAATGAGGGCACTGTACTCCTTGTTCATCACTATAGTTTAGCCTCCCTTGAGTGAGCTTTTCCTGAGAAGCAGCTCCTTCATATACTTGATGTATTCAGGCATTTGTTGAATAGTCTTGATGAATGGTATGTTGACATGCAGAGATGCAAACAAATCTAGAAACCTTGAGTATATTCTCTTCTCCACAGCACCATTGAGCAGTTGGGGAAAAGGTGCATAGAGTCTCAGCAGCTCCTGTTTTGAGATTTCTGGTTCTTGGTAATCTTTTTCCTCCTTCTCTGCTGAGGTGTCTCCAGGTTGTTCTGCCGACTTGTTTGGCTTGTCCTCAGTCTCCTTATCACTTATAGTGACCATCTTGCAATCTTCCCATCTTACTTTCTTTGTTTCACCTCTCGGATTCTTCTCTGTGTCACTTGGGAATCCATCTGTGGGTTTGGGAATTTGCTTAGAGAGATACCCCACTTTAGATTCCAACCTCTTGATTGTGTCTCCCTGGTTCTTGAATCTGGCTCGCACTTCCTCCTTGAACACCTTGTTGTCTTGAATCTCCTTGCCTATGCCTTCTAGTAGATTCTCAATCCTTGAGAGTCTGTCATCAAATGATTGTAGATCGGGATTAGAGGTGGAAGGATGAGGTAAGTTATTTTAGTTTTGATATGGATGTGGAGAGGTGTTGTTATTGGGGTGTTGATATGGTCTAGATGTGAAATGTTGGTGGCTTGCATTGTTGGGATTTGGGTGTCTTTGATCAAGGCTTTGGTCTTGTTGATTTTTCCACCCAAAGTTTGGGTGATTCCTCCATCCAGGGTTGTAGGTCTTGAAGTATGGATCATAGTTTTGCCTAGGTGAATTCCCAATGTATTTGGCCTGCTCCTGACTACCTTCTGCTTCTTCATTCACTCTTTCTTGGGTTGTTGATGAAGTGGAGATCGCTGCTACTTGGTTCCTCTCCATCTTCTTGGTGAGGTCAGCCAGCTGCTGGGTAATGAGCTTGTTTTGGGCCAGCAGAGCATCTACATTGTTTAGCTCCATCACTCCTCTCGTGTTCCTTCTTTCGGAAGCATAGAAGTAGTCATTCTCTGCTACAGTTTCAATGACATCTATGGCTTCCTCAATGGTCTTCTTCTTGTTCAAAGATCCTCCGGATGAATGGTCTACTGCCTTCTTTGATTCATATGACAGGCCTTCATAGAAAATGTACAGCTGCACCCATTCGTTGAACATATCTGGTGGGCACCTCCTTGTTAGGTCCTTAAACCTCTCCCATGCTTCATAAAGAGTCTCACCATCTTGTTGCCTGAAAGTTTGGACCTCAGCTCTAAGCCTATTGATTCGTTGAGGAGGGTAAAATCTTGCTAAAAATTTGTTCACCACATCCTCCCAGGTTGTCAAGCTCTCCTTTGGGAAAGACTCCAGCCACTTGGCTGCCTTATCCTTGAGTGAAAATGGAAATAAGAGCAGTCTATAGGAGTCAGGATGAACACCATTAGACTTCACTGTGTCACATATTCTCAGGAAGATGGTTAAATGTTGATTGGGGTCTTCTTGGACACTCCCTCCGAACGAACAGTTGTTCTGAACAAGGGTGATGAGCTGTGGTTTTAGTTCAAAATTGTTGGCATGTATGGTTGGCTTTTGAATGCTACTTCCACAATTTCCTGGGTTCGGATTGATGTAAGAGCCTAAAACTCTTCTATCCTCCCCAGCATGATTTGCTCGACCTCCTCCGCCATGGTTGTGAGTCTCTTCTTCATGATGGTTTTCCATGTTTTCTTCCATGTTTGGTTCAAAGTATTCCTCCTCTTCCTCAGCACCAACTACTCTTTTTCCTCTTGCTTCCCTTCTTAATCTCAAGAAGGTTCTCTCAGGTTCAGAATCAAAGGAAGTTGAAGCCCCGCTTCTTCTCCCTGTCATACAACCAACAAGTACAAGCAAGGAAAATAGATGCAGAAAGTATTTCTGTCAGAATTACTGTTAGTGTGAGTGATGCAATATATCAAACAGTTAGTGGGTTAGTGAAATGAATTGTAAATAACAAAGAAAAAGTAGGTGGAAGGGAAGAAATTAACTAAAACAGAAAGTAAATTACTCAAACAGAAAATTAAATAAAACAAAACAAAAATGCTCAATCTAGTTATCTTCCAATTTAATCATTGTTGATGCACAATCAATCCCCAGCAACAGCGCCATAAACTTGATGCACGGAAAACTTGTCTCATAACAAATTTCCTTCGGCAAGTGTACCGAATTTGTCGTCAAGTAAAAAATCACAATAGAGTGAGGTAGAATCCCACAGGGATTGATTGATTAAGCAACTTTAATTAGAGGAATGTTCTAGTTGAGCGAATCAGAATTTGAGTTGAGAATTACAGAAAATTAAATGGCGAGAAAGTAAATAACAGAAAAGTAAATGCTAGAAATAAAGAGCTGAATGTAGATGACAGAAAGTAAATTGTAGAATCTTAAATGGGAATGGGAAAATTGCTCACAAAAGTAAATGACAGAAATTAAAGAGAATGGGTAAGATCAGGAATGGGGAGTTCATTGGGCTCAGGAGATGTTGCATTCTCCGGATCAATTTCATTTTCATCTCTTCCTCAATCAATGCACTCATTGATCTCCTTGGCAATCTTAAGTGATCGAATTATAATTTCTTGTAATTCAATCTCTCAAATCTTGATCAATAGCCAATTCCTTGGTCAATTGCTCATGAGAAAAGATGAAGTATGGTCACTGATTATACCACATGCATTTCCCAAATCAAGTGTTGAGAGGATCATAGTCACATATCCATCCAAACCCAATTTGGTCCAGCATGAGAAAGCATTTCTAGCATGATCTCTTCATTCCTCTTTCAAGGTTCAGAAGAGATCCAAGTATGAATAGCTTCTTTTCCAAGATAACTACCCAATTGGATGAAGATCGAAAGCTTTCAAGTAAAATCAAGAGAAAAGATAGAAGAAGAATAATGAAAACTAGTATTGATCCATCAAATTACAACAGAGCTCCCTAACCCAATAAAAGGGGTTTAGTTGTTCATAGCTCTGGAAAATGAAAACAAAGATGGAGAATACATGATGAAACTAGAAGTGTAGAGAAAGTAAAATACAGAGAGTAGTTCTATGCCAAGAGGCTCCCTATAATTTCCCACTCTCTATTTAATTCAAAGCTACTCCTATATATACTACTCTTCTGTTCTTCTGGTTGGCTCTTCAAGTCTTGGGTATGGGCCTTTGGATCTTGAGTTTGAAGTAGTTCTCTTCTTCATTGGGATTGGCTTTACTTGCAGAGAGAAAGTGTGAAGTGGGCAGAGACTTTAGCTCAGGATGTTAGTGGTGTTAACCTTCAGTGAAAATATGGGTTCGAGAACGTTAGTGACAATCACCTTTTTCACTAACGTTCCTCACCCAAGTAAGAGCCACGTTATCTTCAATGTTAGTGGCACAAACGTTGCCACTAACGTTGCCTCTTTGTCCTTCGCACACGTTATTGGGACTTGCCTTTCCCAATAACGTTGAGAAGTCTCCCCCGTCCCTACGTTAGAGTCCACGTTAACTTAGTTAACGTGGCTCTTTTAATGTAAGCTTGCCAACCTTCAAGAACGTTAGTGACACTTACCATTGTCACTAACGTTCCAATGTGCCCCTATTTCTCACGTTAGAGTCCACGTTAACTAGGTTAACGTGGCTTCTAACGTGGCCATGCTAGCCATCTCCAACGTTAGTGACAAAGTTGAGTGTCACTAACGTTGGCTCATCATTCCCTTATCCACATTAGCTTCCACGTTAACTAAGTTAACGTGGGAGTTAACGTGGCTCATAGTGGCTTGTGTGGGCTCATTCCAACGTTAGTGACAATGTTGGGTGTCACTAACGTTGGCTATCACCTCCCTTCTTCACGTTAACTTCCACGTTAACTAAGTTAACGTGGGAGTTAACGTGGCTTATTGGGGCTTGTGTGGGTTCCTTCCAACGTTAGTGACAATGTTTGGTGTCACTAACGTTGTCGACCACCTTGTTTCTTCACGTTAGCTTCCACGTTAACTAGGTTAACGTGGGAGTTAACGTTGCTTATTGTGACTTGGACAACGTTAGTGATAAAGTTGAATGTCACTAACGTTGTCTTCCCCTTTACTTCTTAACGTTAGAGGCCACGTTAACTAAGTTAACGTGGCAACTAACGTGGCCACTTATGAGCTTGGTCCAACGTTAGTGATAATGTTAAGTGTCACTAACGTTGGTTCCATTTCCTTTCTTCCACGTTAGAGTTCACGTTAACTTAGTTAACGTGACTCTTAACGTGGGCAATGATGGCTTCGAGAGCGTTATTGGCAATTACTTTTCTCATTAACTTTGCAAGTTACTCCCATTCCACGTTAGTGTTAACGTTAGTATAACTAACGTAGCCACTAATGTGGTTCTTCTTTGCTTCCTTTGTCCTGAAATCAAGCAATAAAGTGCATCAAAGTTCTAATCCAAGTCATGGGAAATGCAACATTCAATTTGTCATTAAATTCATGAAAAATCCTCATGAAATCATGTAAGGTGCACAATGTATGCTCGAATCAAGATGTAAGTGAATATCTATCCAAAACTATCTTATTTCCTAAGGAAATGCATGAAACTACCCTAAAAACAGTAAAGAAAAGGTCAGTGAAACTGGCCAAAATGCCCTGGCATCAGCTATAAGCTCTGTTCTTGATACAAAAAGAGACAAAATGCAACGACCTATTAACTTTGTGAGCAAGTCATTGCAACATGCCGAGCTTTTCTACCCGAAGATAGAGAAGCTAGCCCTGGCATTGATATTCTCGGCTAGACGCCTCCGACGATACTTTCAAAGTCATGTCATCAACATTCGAACCGACCAACCACTACGGCAAGTCGTCAATAAATCGGAACTATCTGGCTGACTTATCAAATGATCTGTGGAGCTTTCTGAATTTGACATCAGATACCAAAGCAGAGGACCGATCAAGTCACAGTATTTAGTAGACTTCGTCATCGAGTTCACTGCTCCAAATTTGGATGAGCATCACATGCAATGGACCCATTATGTGGATGGAGCATCTAACCCTCAAGGATGTGGTGCTGGAATCCTACTTGAAAACGATAACGGACTTGTCCTTAAACATTCTTTACACCTCTCTTTCAAAGCAAGCAACAACCAAACAGAATACAAGGCTCTAATTGCGGGCTTAAGGTTAGTAATTGATCTAGAAATCTTGGAACTAAATGTATATCGTGACTCTCTACTAGTCGTACAATAGGTAAACGAACTTTTTCAGGTCAAAGACCCTTTATTAACAAAATACTTGGCCTTTGTAAAATCATTGATTTCTAATTTTTCTAAATTTGAAATCCATCACATACCTAGGGAGCAAAATCACCGAGTTGATATCTTATCAAAACTCGAAAGCACACAATCACACATTTCTTCTCTTTATCAATCTACTTTACTTACACCAAGTATCACTCTAACCGAAGTTTTAAGTGTCACTCAGGAAGAAGATTGGCGATAGTCCTATATCCAGTATCTTAAAACCGGGAATATCCCACAAAATCTTAATAATGTTCGAAAATTCCGATGACAAGCATCTTTCTTTACAATATTCAACAATTCTCTATATAGACGAGGTTTTTCTCGTCCTTTGTTAAAATGTCTCTCCAGGTCAGAAGCTGACCTAGTTATAGTAGAAGCTCATGAAGGTATTTGTGGAACCCACGTTGGAGCTCGAGCCTATCCTCCAAGATACTTCGTACTGGATTCTTTTGGTTGACATTACAGCAAGATTGCAATGCCAAAGTAAAAGCTTGACGTAATTGCCAAAAGCACTCTGCGATTATAGACATTCCAACCGAGGTATTACATTATTTTGAAGTAAGTTGGCCTTTTTATCAATGGGGCTTGATATACTCGGTCCTTTTCCATTAGAACCAGGCCAGGTAAAATTTCTAATAGTTGCTATTGATTATTTTTCAAAATGGATGAAGCTCAACCTTTGGCCAAAATAACGTCTCAACAAATGATTTTCTTTGTTTGAAAGTATATCATATGTAGATTTGGTATATCTTGGCATATCATCACTGACAATGGTCACCAGTTTGTCGATAAAAAATTCACCTCTTTTTTGTAGAACTTGAAAATAACACAACACATCTATTTAGTGGAGCACCCATAAACAAATGGTTTAGCAGAAGCAGCCAATAAAGTTATTTTACATGCCTTACCAAAAATACTAAATGATGCCAAAGGACTCTGGAGCGAACTCATACTAGAAATTATATGGGGATACAACACTACTATTCATTCAACGACAAGAGAAACACCTTTCATACTGGTGTATGGATCTGAAGCCATGATCCCTTTAGAGATCTCTCAGTCCTCCCTTAGGACTCAAATTGACGATCAAACTGAAGTTCGGCGCATAGATCTGGATACAGTTGAAGAAATCAAAGACATCGCAACACTCCGTCACCAAACAATGCAGCATAACATAGCTCGGTGACACAATAAAAAAGTCAATCCCCGATCATTTCAAACAAATGACTTAGTACTGAAGAAAACTGAACAGGCTAGACGACCTTCATTACATGGAAAACTAACCGCAAATTGAGAAGGCCCATTCTGAGTTCTTGATGTTCTAGGAAATGAGGCATATCGTCTACAATATTTGGATGGTACAACTTTACGTAATACTTGGACTATCTCTTCTTTAAAGCATTATTATAGTTAAAAGACAGGGACAGGCTTGTACCCTTTTTCTTACTCACAAGATTTTTTCATAAAGGGTTTTGCTTGGAGAGGTTTTAATGAGGCATGCCTACCTGTACCTTTGTAATAAAGGTCTCTAAACATTTTGTTCCAATTTTTTATTTATTTACTGATTACATGCCTTTCTCAATTCAAGTCATACTTCCTAAATGACTAGTACGTTTTATGTAAATTGCTCCTAACTCTAACAAACAAAAGCCCAAAACTTATTCAATTGTGACCAAATCACAAATTGGCATAAGGTGCCTCTACCAACTCAATAAATTTTCTATCCGAAATACCGCAAAATTCAAACAATATGGTATCAATCATGGTATAGCATAATACCAACTACCTCAAATCAAACAATCAAACACATCAATTCTTTGGTCACCACCTTCAAATCATTGACCACCAATCTCTAAAAACCCCAGGTATATACCTCAATATATCAAACATTCAATCTAAACAAAATACAATCTATCAAAATCAAATAAAACTAGATTCTTATTAAAAAATTGATCAAAATGCAAAAAATCCATAGGAATGCACAATACCAATTTTTAGCAAGTTCTAAAGATCAAACAGTTATCTTTAAACAAGATAACAAAAAACACAAACAAAAAATTCCAATAACAAGTTAGTCTACCACATTTTCATCTCCTTCCTCCGCAGCTTTTTCATCATCAACTAAAAGCCCTTCATGAACAACTTTGCCTGGGTCCATCTGGGAAAAATCCGATTTAGCAACTAAAAACTTGGCCTGCATCACTGCTCCTCAAAACCCTCAGTAAATGCATCTAGAATCTCAGTCTGTCGATTTTTCTCGAAATTCTTCAATTTAACCGTCACCTCAATAATCTAATTCTGTAAGTTAGAAAGTTCACTTTCTTTTTTCTTTGTGATCTCTGAATCCTTCACATACCTACTCTTGACTGAGTTGAGCTCCTCCTCCTTCTCTACCAAGTTCTTTTTCATCTCTGCTAATAAGTCCTTCTTCAAATTCAGGTCTTCTTTCAAACTAACCATCTCCTTTATTTTTCCTAACAATTTCTTATGTTTTACTTTCCTACTCTGACCAATGCTAGCTAGTCGGAGTCCAAGAACCTGTAAAAAAAAAAAACACAGTTATATTGCAGAGCATATTCTAAGTAAATGAAACTATAGAATCAAACCTGCAAAAATTGATCTACAGCAACATTGCCAATTTCTTCAACCAAAGTCACATCAGCTGATGACAGCAACATCTCATCAGCAACAACCATATAAGGAAACTTTTTGTCCCACAATGACAAACCATCACCTTTTTCAAAAAAACCATGCGACCTTTGTTGGCTATTCACAAACATACTAAGCTCCTCTAAAGGAATTTCCCTCTCCATCAAATCGTCAGACACATCTAAATCAACAAGCTCGGACTTTCTCTTTTTAAAGATGATTTTCCTTCTCCCTGGTTTTGGTTGATCAACCTCACCTTCCCCATCCCCTTTGGCAGGGTTCGACAATGAACCTTCCTTCTTGAGATTCTTTGTTTTAAGGCGGGCTCTTAGAGTCGCAGCCGAAATCCCAGGATATTTTCCACCTACAACACATACAAACCATTTCAAAACAAACATCATTTGATAGAAATATATATAATCTATGATAGCTTACCGAGGTAGTTCACCACAGCCATACTATCCACTTTTCACGGGAGCAACTTGACGATTGGATTCTTGCTGGTAAAGAAATTCACAAATATAATCACATTGTAAGTATAGTTTTTAAACTAACAAGAATCATTTCGTACAAAAGTTTTGTTTGTCACTTAAGCAAACCCAATAAAAATAAATAACCGAAGTATTCAAACCTCGGGTCATCTCTCAAGGAATTACAGGGAGGTATGATTTATTATTGGTTATAGAAAAGGTAGAATTTTTGGGTTTTTGAAATAAGGAGCAAGTAATTTAAATGACAAGGAAAATAAATTAATAATAATAAAAATCTCTTGCAAGGTATAAGAATTGGACGTCCTATCCTAGTTATCCTTATCAATTGTGATGAGAATTTGATTTTGCTCCCACCTTGTTAACCTCTAACTATGAAGGTAAGTCAAGTAGATGAATCAATTTAATTTCTCTGGTCCTAGTCAATTCCAATGGAAAGACTAGAGTTATTGGAATAAAAATCAACTAGCAAAGATAACAATCATCAATCACAAGGAGTTTGATAACTCAAGTGTCTCCAATTACTTAACCAAAGCAAAAAGGGAGAAAATCTACTTGAATAAAATGCCTTCAGATGGTAAGCAGCAGTAACATAAATAAAAGAAAGAAATCTTAAATATGAAATTCCTCAAATTGTATTAAATAGAAATTAAAATATAACATGAAGTTCATAAGCCAAATTGAAAAGATAAATAACAATTAAAGTAATAGAATAAATAAAAATAGAAAATAAATTAAAGGAACATTGAACCTGTGATTGAAAAGAAGTAGCCTAAACATAATAGAAATCTTAAATCCTAATCCTAATCCTAAGAGAGAAGAGAGAGCCTCTCTCTCTCTCTCTCTCTCTAAAACTACATCTAAAACTTAAAATTATGAATTATGAATTAATGATTATGAATGAATGGATTCCCCTACTTTATATCCTCTAATCTGTGTTTTCTGGGCTGAAAACTGGGTCAAAAACAGCCCAGAATTCACTGGTTGCGAATTCAAACACGCTGATTTTCGTCACTGAGACACGTCCGCGTGGAGCACGCGTTCACGTCATCTAGCTCTATGTCTACTATAGAAAATTATATATCATTTCGAAGCGCCAGACGTTAGCTTTCCAACGCAACTAGAACTGTATTATTTGGACCTCTGTAGCTCAAGTTATGACCGTTTGAGTGCAAAGAGGTCATGCTGGGCAGCTTAGCAGTTTCTTCAATTTCTTGTATTCCTTCCACTTTGCATGCTTCCTTTCCGTTCTCCAAGCCATTCTTGCCCTATAAACTCTGAAATCACTTAACACATATATCAAGGCATCTAATGGTAATAAGAGAGGATTAATATTAGCAAATATAAGATCAAAGAAACATGTATTCAATCATAGCACAAAATCAGGAAGGAAATTGTAAAACCATGCATTTTGTATGAATAAGTGAGTAAAGAATTGATATAAACCACTCAATTGAGCATAAGATAAACCATAAAATAGTGGTTTATCAATCTCCCCACACTTAAACATTATCATATCTTCATGCTAAGCTCAAGAGAAACTATAAAGGAGTGAAGAGGAATGGTAGAATGTATGAAATGCAACCTATCTATATGAATGCAACTATATGCTAAGATGTTTCTACCTACTTGGTGAAAAGTAAATAAATCTTTCAAGAACAAATATGAGCTGGATTTCACTAATTCAAATCATAAAAATGAAGTACAAGTGGACTTGCAGAAGAAAATAGCTCATGAAAGCTGGGAACAAAGAATCGAGCATCGAACCCTCACTGGAAGTGTATGCACTCTAGTCGCTCAGGTGTTTAAGGTTCGATCTCTCAATTCTCTACTAATCTTGCTTTCTAAGGCTTACTCTTCTTCTACCAATCAACACAAATTTGATGCACAAATACACATATCAAGAGGTCTTTTAAGGGTTGTAATGGGGTTAGGGTCAAGGTAGGATTCTATTTAGTCAAGTGGACTAAAATCTGAATCCTTAATTAACCTAAACTTCCCACCTAACTTATTAAGACAATCCATGTAATTACAATGCAAAATCTAACTGCCCATTAACTATGTTTACCACATATTCATGCATTCTAATTCGAGTACTGTACATATGCATTACTTTCACCACTTACTTTGGGGAATTTTGTCTCCTTTTTATTTATTTGATCTTTTTCTTTTCTTTTTCTCTTTTATATATATATATATGCCTATAATAATTTTTTTTCTTTTGTTTTTCTCAAAGCATATGATTAAATTATTGAATGCATGAACATGTCCTAAACATTTCTTTCACATTTTCATAAAGATATATAACACCCAATTCTTAAACCAAATATTTCCAAACCTACTTTGGGTATGTAAGGCCATATGGGTATGTAAGCTCAGTGAAACAAAGGCCTCAATCATATAAGTGCATGCATACATCAAACAATGGAAATATAGAATTAAGCAAGACAAAGATCACAATTTTAGAGAGAAAAACACACACCAAAAATAATATATTGGTTGATAAGATGCAACCAATCAAGTAGGCTCAAAATCTCGCTGGTTTTGTATGTTCGAGCTCAAAACCATGTTCCAGTATAATATTTCTTCAGACAAGTTTATCAAAAAGTTTAATTCAAATTAGTGAAATGCTATAAAAAGTTTCTTGAAAAAGAAAATATTACTTTAACCAAGAGGTGGTAAGATATGCACAAAATCAAACAAATATACAATCAAACATGCAAATACAACAATGAACAAACAAAAAAAATAAAACATTGGTGCTGAGAAGGAAATAACTAACCCATGGAGATCGGTATCGACCTCCCCACACTTAAAGATTGCACCGTCCTCGGTGCATGCAGAGATGTACAAGTGGACGGGTTGCGAGCTATAGCTGCTGCTCTTTCTCTAAAGAATGTGCAGATGGACTTGTTTATTGCCCCCATATAGAAGCTTCTCCTTTTTTCCTTTCTCGGTGGCCAGCCTGAAAGAAGAGGAAAAAGAAGAAAAAATAACCTAGAAATAAAGATAAGAAAATAAATAAAGTATGGGTGGGTTAATGCCAAATAATGGGGGTCTCAATTACATGGTAGCTACAACATGCAAGTGAGAAAATAATAGAAGCACATGGCATACCAGTGGTGCAAAATTTGCAACAACATGGGAGAGAGTGTGGGTAATGCAAGATAGTATAAGTGCATATCAATGCAAAAGAAAAAAAATTAGCATTGACTTATGAATAATAATACCCAATCAGAATAAAACAAGTCACTAAGCACCAAATAATACCAGAAAAGATATAACAGTTGAAAAAGAAAATTAATCACCAATGGAAAAATAATAAATTTAGAAAAGAAAATAAAAATATGCACAAAATTAAAATGTAATGAATGAAAGTATGCAAATAAATTAAATAAAATAGAATGGAAGTGAAGAGGGATGAGAAGTTAAAAAGATGAAGAAGAAGAAAGTAAGAAAGGATAAGAAAAATTAGGATTGGGGAAGAAAAGATAAGATATTTGGCTGATCTGGATAAGCTGTGCGCCGCATGTGACGCGGACGCGTGGGTCACGCGGTCGCGTGGTGTGCGATAAGTTCAGGTGATGCGGACGCGTGGGTCACGCAATCGCGTGGCCTAATTTGTGCGATTGGCGCGAGTGCAGCCTCGCGTATGCACAACTCTCTGTTTTATACTCATTTTGCCAAATTTTGGGGTGACGCGATCGCGTGAATGGCTATATTTGGAGGACGATGCGGCCGCGTGGGGCACGCAGTCGCGTGATGGGGCTGGTGCTTCCAGCATGGTTCCAGCGCCAGTCCATCATAACTTACTGCCATACACCCATTTACGTCGATTTCACAGGGCCACGCATTCGTGTGGGTGACGCGGACGCGTGGGGAGGCTATTTCGCAAACGACGCGAACGCGTCAGCAACGGGGTCGCATAGTCATATTTGTGCCTAAGACACGCCTCCAGCCATGCTTTCGCGTGACTTTCTGTTCAATTCTCTTTTCTTTAGAACGCACCTATGACGCAGACGCGTCAGCGATGCTTACACGTCGCGTGCGTGTTTTTTTTTTTTGATTATGCAAAATGCAGAATGCAGTATGTAAATGCTAATGCAAACATTATGAACGACACTAATAAAATTAAAATAAAATAAACTCGGAATAAAAAGGAAAGAATATACCATGGTGGGTTGTCTCTCACCTAGGACTTTTAGTTAAAGTTCTTAAGTTGGACATTTGGTGAGCTCCTTGTCATGGTGGCTTATGCTTGAACTCATCCAGGAATCTCCACCAATGTTTAGAATTCCAATGGCCTCCGGGGTCCCAAACGAGGCACGTAAAGCCTTCGAGTAAGTTTAAATAGGTTCTCAGGCTCCCGTGGTGTTGAATGTCAGAATAGATTCCAGGATCCCAAACCTTGCTTTTGTACCCATCTTTGTCTTGATCTACATTTTTCTAGCTGGGCGGTACGGAATTTGAACTCTCACTAAGATGATCAAACATTTTCCTAGACCCATTCAATCGAACTCGATACCAATCCTTGCACCTTAAATTGAAGCGTGGAGCTTTATTGAATCTTGCATATCAACTCTGATTACTAACCATCTCCTTCTTACTCTTAAAGCCACAAAGAGCTCTAAGCTGCCCATCTGTCTCAAGCAAAGCATATTCAAGTGAGCTAATTAAGCTTAGAGATGAAAGATTTACCCACTTGAATAAAGGAATGGATGGTGATGGTTTTGGGGGAGAGGTCTCCAGCAACTTTGGTAAGGTGATTTCCAACTCCATTCTCTTAGGCTCTTCTTTGACAACTTCCACCTCTTTGCAAGCTTTTTCAATATCAACCTCTTCCTCTTGGTAGCTTTCTTCCAATTTGATCTCTTCTTCATTGTTCACCAAGGGCATGGGAGGTTGTGCTTCTTCTTCTTTAATTTCCATGTCAAGTCTAATGGGAGAGGATTCGAATGTAGATAAGAATTCATCAATGATTGAATCCATCTCTGGATCAACCTCTTCAAAGTCTTCAACCATGATATGCATTGGAGGTTGTACACCCTCCTCAACATCAATTTCAAACGTCTTTGAAGGAGGCTCTATAACTTGACTTTCCCATGGAGGTTCAGCATCTCCTAAGTCTTCAACCACTTCTTCCTCTTCAATAATTACAGCTTCCTCCACTTGTTCCAGTACAAAGTCATGCTCCGTACTGTCCACTGGAGTTTCTAGTATCTCCTTCACGCTACATTCTTCATTAGATTGTCCACATAAAGCCATGGGGGTTTCTTGAGTGTTCGAACGTCGGGAAGGTAATCGATTTATCGCTTGATTCAATTGGTGAAGGGTTGCATGAAATTTTTTCACTGTTTTCTTGAGTTGCTCCCTTGATTCTTGGGGCGATGGATATGGACATGACGCATAGGAAAGTGGTGGTTCTTGGGAGTAATTGGATTGGAATTAGTGTGGATACGAGTTAGGGTCATACGGAGGTGAATGGTGGTAGTTGGCTTGTGAGTGTGGTGGTTCAAAGCTGTGTTGAGGAGGTGGTTCATAGGCATATGATGGGGGTCCACCATATCTATCATCTTGGTATACACTTCGGAATGGCTCTTGACCATAGTAATTTGGTGGGTGTTGGTTGTCACGGAAGGGTCCACCATAACTATTGTCTTGACATGCATTGTGGAATGGTCGTAGTCTATGGTATCTTGGAGGGTGTTGTTGCCTAAAGGGTTTATCAGATCCTCGTGGCTCCTTCCATCTCTGATTGTTTTGACCTTGATGCATGTTCCTGTTATAATTTCCATTCCTTGCAACAGCATTGGAACCAAACTCAAAGCGATGGGGTGAGAACTCATAGTAACTAATAAAATTAAAAACAAAAATAAATAAACAAGCAAAGGAAAATAAAATAAAATAAATAAGAGAAAAGGTTTGAAAAAGATTTGATTTTAAGATTAGAAAAGATAAGATAAGTTAGGTAAGAGAAGATAAGTTTTTAATTTAAAAGGTTTTGAAATTTAAATTTTTGAATTTGAAAATTAAATTTTGAATTTTAAATTTTGAAATTTGAATTTTGAAGTTTGACGTTTGACGTTTGAAATTTGAATTTTAAATTTTGAAATTTGAATTTTGAAAAAGTCAACAATATAAGATAAAGATTTGAAAAAGATTTAAATTTTGAAAAGGTTTGATTTTTAAAATTTTAAATTTAAATTTTGAATTTTGAATTTTGAATTTTGGAATTTAATTGAAATTTGAAATAAGATAAGATATGATTTTTAAAAAAGATTTGAATTTTGAAATTTAAAACTAAGATAAGATAAGATAAAAAATTTTAAAATAAAAATTTGATTTTTTTTCGAAAAATCAATTTAAAAGTAAATATTTACAATAACCAATAATAAGGCACACGTTTGCAATTCCCCGGCAACGGCGCCATTTTGACGATTGGATTCTTGCTGGTAAAGAAATTCACAAATATAATCACGTTGTAAGTATAGTTTCTAAACTTACAAGAATCCTTTCGTACAAAAGTTTTGTTTGTCACTTAAGCAAACCCAATAAAAATAAATAACCGAAGTATTCAAACTTCGGGTCGTCTCTCAAGGAATTGCAGGGAGGTATGATTTATTATTGGTTATGGAAAAGGTAGAATTTTTGGGTTTTTGAAATAAGGAGCAAGTAATTTAAATGACAAGGAAAATAAATTAATAATAATAAAAATCTCTTGCAAGGTATAAGAATTGGACGTCCTATCCTAGTTATCCTTATCAATTGTGATGAGAATTGGATTTTGCTCACACCTTGTTAACCTCTAACTATGAAGGTAAGTCAAGTGGATGAATCAATTTGATTCCTCTGATCCTAGTCAATTCCTATGGAAAGACTAGAGTTATTGGAATACAAATCAACTAGCAAAGATAACAATCATCAATCACAAGGAGTTTGAAAACTCAAGTGTCTCCAGTTACTTAACCAAAGCAAAAAGGGAGAAAATCTATTTGAATAAAAATGCCTTCAGATGGGAAGCAGCAGTAACATAAATAAAAGAAAGAAATCTTAAATCTGAAATTCCTTAAATTGCATTAAATAGAAATTAAAATCTAACATGAAGTTCATAAGCCAAATTGAAAAGATAAATAACAATTAAAGTAATAGAATAAATAAAAGTAGAAAATAAATTAAAGAAACATTGAACCTGTGATTGAAAACAAGTAGCCTAAACATAATAGAAATCCTAAATCCTAATCCTAATCCTAAGAGAGAGGAAAGAGCATCTCTCTCTCTAAAACTACATCTAAAACTTAAAATTATGAATTATGAATTAATGATTATGAATGAATGGATTCCCCCACTTTATAGCCTATAATCTGTGTTTTTTGGGCCGAAAACTGGGTCAAAAATAGCCCAGAATTCGCTGGTTGCGAATTCAAACACGTTGATTTTCGTCACTGCGACGCGTCCGCGTGGAGCACTCGTTCGCGTCGCTTAGATCTACGGCCACTATAGTAAATTATATATCATTTTGAAGCCTCGGACGTTTGCTTTCCAACGCAACTGGAACCGCATCATTTGGACCTTTGTAGCTCAAGTTATGACCGTTTGAGTGCGAAGAGGTCATGCTGGACAGCTTAGCAGTTTCTTCAACTTCTTGTATTCCTTCCACTTTGCATGCTTCCTTTCCGTTCTCCAAGCCATTCATGCCCTATAAACTCTGAAATCACTTAACACACATATCAAAGCATCTAATGGTAATAAGAGAGGATTAATATTAGCAAATATAAGATCAAAGAAACATGTATTCAATCATAGCACAAAATCAGGAAGGAAATTGTAAAACCATGCATTTTGTATGAATAAGTGAGTAAAGAATTGATATAAACCACTCAATTGAGCATAAGATAAACCATAAAATAGTGGTTTATCACAACTCAAAAATAGATATTAAATTATATTGATCAATAGGCTCCACCAGAAAATCAATTATACATTCACTCCTCAGATCTATTTCTTCCGGACATAAAATATGTTGTGGTTGGCAACACCATTAAAGAGGAAACTTCTCACCCAAATTTTCATCCAAGTAAAAAGGAAAATTTTCATTAACCGATTTCACTTTTAAAAACATCTCTTTAAAATCTTTGAAGGAAGATTGATAAAGTTTGAAAATCGAAAATCCAGCGAAACTATCATGTTTACCCAAACTCCTTTCCAAACCCCTTTGACTTGAAATAGTGAAAAGCACAATTTCAGTGAAGGTTTTATTTCAAAAAATTCCATTAAAACCTCAAAACACCTCAGGAACGCCCAACCATTTGGGTGCAACTGAGAGGGAGCGCAATTTAATTGTTTTAGCACTTTATATTCAAAATCCGTGAACGGAAGCTTCACATGAAGTTTCTCTAATACACAACTATGCATGTAGAAAAATTCAATATCACTCTTTCTATGAAACACACGTTCTGCCCTAGTGCATGACAATAACTCAACCTAAACACCCGAACCCTCTCTCACTATCTTTTTTGCACCTATCTGACCTACACTATCTCCATCGACAAACAGAGAATCATGTATTCTAACATCATCATCAACCCACTCATACAAACCGTCATCATCAACCTTCTGTATTTCTTTTCCTTTTTTCTTATCCATCATTTTCTGAAAAAAAAAAAAGAAATATGAAGAAAGAAGTAAATACAAAAATGCAAATGACAGAGTCTGAAGCTAACCTCTTTTACTCATCTCTTCAAACCTTCTTTTTTTAACATGTTTTAATCAAAAGAAGTTAACTTTATGATACCTCTCAGAATCATAACAAAGCATAAAAGCATATTTAATGAAACCGGTTCAGTTCGTTTCTACAATAAATCACACCCTTTTTCACTCTCTCAAATCAACGGCTACTAATGCATTGGTAACTGTAACGGCTTTCCTTTCTGACTGAGAAGACCTTTTCTTTTCCAGCATTTATTTCATTTAATTACTTATTTATTTTATTTAATAAAATATGTCGAACTGGGGGTTCCTTAGTTATTGTTAATGTTACAAGTGTGAGGAGTGTATGAAGTTAGTCCCACATCAAAGAAAGTAAGGAAGAGTGAGGAGTTCATAAGATGAGAGACCCATTAACTTACTACCTTAAGGTTTTGAGTTGGATGTGGTGTCTTCTCATCTTATGTTCTCTCGCTTGATTCCTCTCCAAAGTCTCCCTGGTGGTCGAGATCTCTCCACGGTTGGCCCAATAAGTGGTATCAGAGCCAACGTTATATTATTCATTATTTGCGTGGTAAAATTCAATTTTGAATATAATGGCTTCTACTAGTGGTAATGTCAAAGTAGAAAAATATGAAATCGAGAAATTTAATGGGAAAAATGATTTTTCCTATTGGAGGATGCAGGTGAAAAATCTACTTATATCACAAAAATTACACAAGGCACTGACAGGAAAAGAGAAAAAGCCGGAGGAAATGAAAGATAAGGATTGGAAAGAATTAGATCTTGAGGCGCAGGCTGAAATAATCTTATGCCTTGAGAGGGATGTTGCTTTTTTGGTAAATGAAGAAGCAACTGCAACAGGCGTTTGGGCAAATTTAGAGAGTAACTTCATGACAAAGACTCTAACTAACAGGATCTACTTAAAATCCAAATTGTATACATGCAAGATGGACGAAGGTACCTCAATCCGAGAATATATCAATAAGTTTGATGATGGTGCAGACATTGATGCTGTTAGGTGACACTCTGACCATGGATGAGATGAGAGCATCACTTTTAGCGGATGATCTACATAAGGTTGCTACAAGTGTAATGTCATCTCCAAATGGAAGAGAGTATAATGATCAAGCACAAGGATTGTTCGCGGCTAGAGGAAGGACTAATGAAAGAGAAAAAGGTAATAAGCATGGAAAGTCTATGCCAAAATCTAGACCTCACGCGAAGAGAACATGCTTTAAATGTAGGGAGCCTGGACATTTTAAAGCAAATTGTCCAAATAAGAAGATAATTTTCAAGAAACAGAACAACGACAACCCAAAAAAAAAGCAAGAAGCAAGCTACGTCTCAAATGATGAGGAGGACTGTTACTCTGTGACAAAACAATCTTATGAAATCTTCAATAAGTGGATTCTTGATTTTGGAGCATCTCACCATATGTGCCCAAATAGGAAGTGGTTTACTACCTATCAAAGTATAAATAGTGGCACAATGTTAATGGGCAATGATCATGCTTGTAAAACTGTGGGATTAGGTACTATAAGAATCAAGATGCATGATGGAATAGTAAGAACCTTAAAGGATGTGAGACATATTCCAGACTTGCGGAAAAATCTTATCTCCATAGGTTTGTTGGATAAAAATGGTTGCAAAATAGTTGCGGAAAATGGGGTACTAAAAGTTGTTCGTGGTTCTTTGGTAGTGATGAAGAGAGTTCGTCACAGTAATCTTTATTCTCTTTTGGGGACAACAGTCGTAGGTGCGTTAGCAGTTGGAATCGGTGGAAGTAGAGATCAAACAAATTGCACAAGAATATGGCACATGCGGCTTGGACATATGTCAGAGAAAGGTCTATCATTGCTTTGTGGACAGGGTTTGCTGAAGAATATGAAGAAACCACAAATAGAATTTTGTGAGCATTGCGTGTATGGAAAGGCACATAGGGTGAAATTTTCTACAAGCAAGCACAAAAGCAGAGGGTTGTTAGACTACGTGCATACTGATGTTTGGGGCCCGTCTAAAGTTACTTCCAAGGGTGGTTCCAGGTATTTTGTTACTTTTGTTGATGATTATTCCAGGTATGTTTGGGTTTACTTCCTCAAGCATAAGAATGAGGTATTCGACACTTTTAAGCGATGGAGAGCAATGGTTGAAAACCGAACAGGTAAGAAGCTGAAAACTCTACGATAAGATAATGGCACAGAGTACACGAATGGGGCTTTCAAGGAGTTCTATGATCGAGAAGGCATTGTGAGACACTGAACAGTTAGAGAAATACCACAACAGAATGGAGTCGTTGAACGACTGAATTGTACGCTACTTGAGAAGGCACGGTGTATGCGCTCTAATTCTGAGTTAGGCAGAGAGTGGTGGGCGGAGGCGGTTGCTACAGCTTGCTACATAGTGAACCGATCCCCACATTCTTCTCTAGATGGAGACACACCTTATAAGGTATGGTTAGGGGAACATGCAGATTATGAGAAATTCAGAGTTTTTGGATGCACAGCCTATTATCATGTCAAAGATAATAAGCTTGATGATAGAGCTAAAAAGGCAATCTTTTTGGGGTATCCAAGAGGAGTTCAAGGCTATCGTCTTTGGAGCGTAAATGATTCTAAATTTGTAATTAGCACGGATGTTACCTTTGATGAATGATCTATGGTAGCTCTGTCTAAAGGTACGATGCTAGATGATGGTGATGTTGAAAAAACTTCAAATACTCAAGTGGTGGAGATAGAGTCTAATTACCAACAAACAGATTCTAATAATGTTCAGGTGGAGTATTCTAATGCTACTCGAGATGATGCAGAGGATGAACTTGATCATGAGGAGATTCAATGAGAAAATGCACATGCATTACAATAACAACAGCAGGATTCTTTGGCATCCACTAGGCCAAAGAGAAATTACAAATTCGTTCAAAAGTTTGGGTCAGACAAGCCTTTGAGACATTATGGGCAGGTAAACTTGGTAGATTATGCACTCTCGGTGGAGGATGATGAGCTGGTCACCTTCAAACTTGCTATCAAAGATAAAGATAGAGAAAGTTGGTTGGTCGCCATGGAAAAAGAGATACAATCTCTCCATAAGAACAAGACATGGGAGGTGGTCCCGTTGCCTGTGGGAAAGACTGCAATTGGTTGTAAATGGATGTATGAAAGAAAAGAAGATCCTACTAAGTCAGATGGTACAACATTCAAAGCTAGGTTAGTAGCAAAGGAATTTGCACAAAAAGAAGGTGTTGATTACAACAAGATATTTTCTTCTGCAGTGAAGCACACTTCCATAAGGGTGCTTTTGAGTCTTGTTGCTTAGGGTGATCTTGAGTTGGAATAGCTAGATGTAAAGACAGCTTTCTTGCATGGTGACTTAGAGGAAGAAATTTACATGTATCAACATGAGGGTTTCAAGGTTGAGGGTAAAGAAAATCAGGTATGTCACTTAAAGAAATCGCTATATGGATTGAAACAATCTCCTCGACAGTGGTATAAGCGATTTGACTCCTTTATGTTAAAACAAGGTTTTTCCAGAAGTAATTATGATTGTTGTGTATACATTAATAAGCTTTCTGGAAGTGATTATATCTATCTTCTATTGTATGTGGATGATGTGCTTATTGCTTCTAAGAGCAAGGTGGAGATAGATAGGTTAAAGGTTCAACTTGGTAAAGAATTTGAAACAAAATATTTGGGTGTTGCATGAAAAATATTAGGCATGGAAATTAAAAGAGAGAGATCAAGCCGAAAATTATTTTTGAGCCAGAGAGGGTACATTGAGCGCATTATTGAAATGTTCGAAATGAAAAATGCTAAGCCAGTAGTAACACCGTTGGCTCCAAATTTCAAGCTCTCTAGTAAACAATCTCCCATAACAGCAGAAGATAAGGCTTACATGAAAAATATACATTATGCTAGTACAGTCGGTAGTCTAATGTATGCTATGGTGTGTACACGCCCAGATATTTCACAGACAGTCAGTATTGTTAGTAGGTTCATGGCAAATCCGGGTAAGGCTGACGGAGGGAAATTGTCGGTAAAGAATTTCACAAAAATGTCGCATTGCAAGTATAGTTCGAAACCAATAAATTATCCTCGGTCAATGTTAAAATTGTTTGTCACTTAAGCAAACCCAATAAAATTAACCGAAGTATTTAAACCTTGGGTCGTCTCTCAAAGAATTGCAGGGAAGTATGTTTATTATTGGTTATGAGATTGTATCTTTTTGGGTTTTGAGTTTAATAAGCAAAGAATGTAAATAATAAGAAAATAACTAACAACTAAGAAAAGTCCTAGCAAGGGTTGAGAATCGGAATTCCTGTCCTTATTATCATTGTCAATTGTGATGGTAATTGCAAATTGCTTTCACTTAGTTAACCTCTAACAATTGAAGGAAAGTCAAGTGAACAAATCAACTTGAGTTCACATGTCCTAATCAAAGACTAGAGTTAATGAAGCTCAAGCCAAGTAACAACTTTCAATCACCAACCAATAAGAGACTTTGACAATTCAAGAGTCTCCAAATTACTCAATCCAAGCTAATAATACAAAAATCTAATTTAAAATCTAACCAAGAATTTTATCAAACACTTGGTGGGCACAAAATAAAAGCATGGCAAAATTACAACAATAATAAAATCTAACAACTACCAATTGAAAGAAATTAACAATGACAACTGAAGAAAGCAATAATAACATGAACATATAAATTGCATTAACAAAGATCCAAAGTATAAAGAGTGCATAAACATAAGGATAACAAAGTGAAGGAAATAACAAGTAGAATTGAAGAACAAAGGTGCTAGAACAATAAATTGCAAAGAATTGTAAATAAAAATAGAAATTAAATCTAAATCTAAGAAGAAATTGGAGTAGAAACCCTAAAACCTAGAGAGAGGAGAGAGCCTGTCTCTTTAGAATTCTATATCTAAAATCTAAAGTGTGAATGAATGACCCCCCCTTCCTGCTCCACTCTGCAGCCTCTAATCTGTATTTTCGGGTCTGAAACTGGGTCAAAAGCAGCCCAAAAATCGCCCCCAGTGAATTCTGTTAATTGCAGCACGTGACGCTCGTCATGCGTACGCGTCGCTACCAGCTTCTGAAATTCTCAATTCTGGTGTTCCTTCCACTTTTGCATGCTTCCTTTCCATCCTCTAAGCCATTCTTGCCCTATAAACCCTGAAAACACTTAACAAACATATCACGGTATCGAATGGTAATAAGAGAGGATTAAAAATTAGCAATTTTAAAGCCAAAGAAGCATGTTTTCAATCATAGCACAAAATTAGGAAGGATTTGTAAAACCATGAAATTTATATGAATAAGTGTATGAATAATTGATAAAATCTACTCAATTCAGTACAAAATAAATTGTAAAGTAGTGGCTCATCAAAGGCACACTGGGAAGCAGTCAAGTGGATATTAAAATACTTGAAGGGTACCATTGACATAGGTTTATGCTTTAGTGGAAAATCATGTCAAATTAACGGCTTTGTTGATTCTGATTATGCTAGTGATCTAGACAGAAGACGTTCTACGACCGGTTATGTATATAAAATAAAAAGTGCTCCAGTTAGTTGGCGATCGATGTTACAAGCTACAGTGGCACTATCTACTACAGAGGCTGAGTACATGGCAGTAGCAGAAGGGGTGAAAGAAGCATTGTGACTAAGGGATCTTCTAGATGATTTGGGATTTTAGCAAGATTGCGTGAATCTGAGTTGTGATAGTCAAAGTGCAATTCATTTGGCAAAAAATCAGGTTCATCATGCTCGTACCAAGCATATTAACGTAAAATATCACTTCGTGCGTGATGTTATAGAGAAAGGCAACATTTCTCTTGTAAAAGTATACTTCCCGCAGACATGTTGACTAAGGTAGTGTCGGAAAACAAATTCCAGCATTGCTTGGATTTGCTCAACATTATTCCATGTTAAGTATTACATGGCGAATAAAGGAACTACATTTCGTTTGATCCTGGTAAAGGGTACATAGGCAGTCGTTGTCAAGATGATGCAACCAGATACGAGTACTACAATTTGTTCGTTCAAAATTTGAGTCAGTTTTTCAAATTGTGACCGAGGTGGAGAATTGTGAGAATACAAGAAGGCTAAGAGCAAACTTAGGGAGTAAAATAAGGTTTGCAAGGAGTTTTTAATAGGAGAGAATTTGTAGGGAGTTTTCATAGGAGGATTTTATTCTTGATCATTGAAATTATAGCATAGATGATACTATATATATTTTTGTAGCATTGTAATTGAAACATCATAAAAAAACAAGATAGAAAATTAATTCACATCATATTTTCTCATATTGTCTTTGTTATAGTTAGTGCATTATTGTGGGTAGTGTTCAATTTCATATTATTTTGTATCTATTAGAAGTCCAAATTCCGCTGCAGACTCAAAAGGTAGTATCAGAGCCGATGGTTAATCGGTCTGGTGATTTTACGGTGTATTTAAGGTGAAGCATCGAAAGTCTTCCTGGCAAAGGTGGTCCTAGCGGCGTGTCCCGCAGTGTTTTGCGGTGGTGTGATGGACGAATACTCATGGTGGAGGAGCTAAAAAGAGGGGGAGTTGATGCTTAATGTGGAGGCTCACACTTGAAGAGGAGATTGTTAATGTTGCAAGTGTGAGGAGTGTATGAAGTTAGTCCCACATCAAAGAAAACAAGAAAAAGTGAAGAGTTCATAAGATGAGAGACCCATTAACTTACTACCTTAATGTTTTGAGTTGGATGTAGTGTCTTCTTATCTTATGTTCTCTTGCTTGATTCCTCTACAAAGTCTCCTCGGTGGTTAAGATCAACCTACTTTATTAAAATACTCACTAGGCTGAGTTTGGGGCTATGATATGACTATTATAATTCGGCCATGTGCTATATCAACCTACTTTATTAAAATACTCACTAGGCTTAGTTTGGGGCTATGATATGACTATTATAATTCGGCCATGTGCTATAACTAAACATCCAAATAAAAACGTCTCAATACATCATTATTTTTCATTAAAGGAGAATATTCAAAATACAATTATCAGATACTCCATCCTATAAAAGAGGAAGTAAGGCACTTTTAGACATATGAGTACAGTTTGATAATCCATTCACTAACTTGAATGTTGGAGTGCTTTTTGCAGGTACCCACATTCCTTTATTTTGCTCAAGCCGAAATATAACTCTGCTGAAAGAAAAAGCTCAAAATCATCCATCGAAAGACAAGATATATCCCTGCTAATTTATAATTTGACTACGCAAAAATAATTAAAATCGAATTGTCTAAATTGTCACCCTTTTGATAAAGCAAATGTGAGAACTAATCAAATAATGGAGGAACGAATTATCAGGCTAAAAATCTGATCATAATCCACGCTGTCAGTTTGATGAAATTCTTTTCCACCGAAAAATTTAATTTGGGTTTAGAAATATCAGATTTGGAGCTAGTTATCATCGAGTGAGTGTTAAGAAGAAAAGAAGTAGGAAGTAGGAACTGCTAGATTTTATGGATACTTAATATCACCAATTGGAATTGTAGAAATAGAATAATCAGTAAGATGAGTAGGACGAATGGGGATAGAATCAGATGTAGAAATAGTATCATTACTATTAGATGATGAAGGAAAACTACTTAACTAGATGAATTAAACATTAAATCTTATAAATATATAAATATATTAAAAAAAAAATATGAGTAATAAATATTTAATAATTGAAGTTAAACTTCATATGTCAACAAAATATTTTGATATGCCTAACATTCATTAATCATATAATAAGTGAGCACAAATTTACAGATGAACCGTCCTTAGTTATCATTAGAAAAGGAAACAAACTCCACAAACGAAGATGAAAGACAGACATATATATACTCCTATATTTGTACATCCTCTGATAATCTCATTATTACATCCACAACACTAGCAGTTGCCCTGATAAGTTTATGAAACATGTTGTAAATGTACATATTGAATATGAATACATTGCTAACTCACACTTTAAATTAAATCCATATTTATTTTACTGATAAATAAAATATGAGTTAATACGATTTCTCATGTTACATAATATTTTCAAAAATTACTCTTGGTTCAAACCTTTTTATTTATAAATAAAAAATATATTTACACATATTATTTTATCAATTTTTTATAAGAATATAATAATTTTTTTTATATTCAATATTTAATTTTATATAATACCAAGTTAATAACTGATTTTTTGTCCTTTTTTGTCTCTCTAAAAGGATTGATTCATGTTTTTAGAAGACAAATCATTGTACATACACCTGGGTTTGTGGGTCAAGGTGACCACAAATATTAAAGGCAAGTATTGAGACTGAAAACTTAGGACACTCATGAATAGCTCATCCTCATCTTCAATAATATCGAAAAGAAGAAGAAGAAAACGACAAAAGAGAATGAAGGGAACAAAA
This sequence comes from Arachis hypogaea, assembly GCF_003086295.3. NCBI lineage: Eukaryota > Viridiplantae > Streptophyta > Magnoliopsida > Fabales > Fabaceae > Arachis > Arachis hypogaea. The sequence goes on along the minus strand of NC_092049.1, from coordinate 33,506,148 downwards.
GTAAAGTATAAACAGACTGTAAAAGGGAATGTTCGTCTTTTCCTGACCTTAGGCTTCTAAGAAACATAAACTTTCATCAAATTATGTACAAAGTTAAAAATTAATATTTAATTTAAAAATATAAAAAATATATTCAGCAATTTTGATATCAAAATAAAAGGCACTAGATAATTGAAAAAAAAAATATCAAATTAATTCATTTTTCTTTGACAAATCAATTTGAAGTAGCAAGCCATCTTTACAGCGAAACTCTCCTTCACATGTAGATAATGATGAGAAACAAATATTTATTAATTAACTTACCTAATACTCCTATATTTATCCTAAAAAGAAGTGAGATCAAATTAAATATTGGGGGTTCGTTCCATTGAAGTGGACAATGTGAACCAAACAATACACATTGAATAAGAAAAATGATGTTTGTATAATTTTTTTTATTTTTTATGGTATAAAAAACAAACATTTTATTTTTTCTCCTTTTTTTATCAATTATTTCTAATATAAAAAATATAAAAAAATGATACATATAACATTCTTCTATTTAATAAATAATATAATATATGCCGTGAGAATTGGCAACATCAAGAAGTTGACATTAACTAAAAGAGCGTTTGATCATGAGATACACGTCTATAGTTACTTGAAAGTGAAGCATGGCCCTCTACCCCACTTCACTTCACTAAAAAATCATTAGAAACTTTTTTACAAGAAATTATAAACAAAACGTTAACAAGTTAATAAACAAACAGAAGACATGCTAAAGAGAAATTAAGAACAGAAATAAAGGAATTGTCAAGAAGATATGTGAGTAGTGCCATAGCTAATTGCCTGAAGGTTTAAATCAGACATGTTTGTGATCCATCTCTTGGGGCCATTTGATTCTCCTTTTATGTTATATGCATATGAAGGCCATGTTATGTTGTTGGTTCCACTTTCACCCTTTTTGATCATCTTCTGAGTTCTCTCAAGAACTATGAGACTTGAAAATGTAGAGAAACTGTTCCCAACAAAGATATCAGCCCTCAAACAAACTTCATAGTCAATTGCAGATTGAATCAGATATGGATATTTGCTATAAATTCCTTCAACACCAAGTTTCTTCTTCTCAAATGGTAGAAATCCTTCTCCCCAACCTTCCAACACCGAAGAATTTCGAAGGAGTTTATCGGCTACGGCGAGGTAAACAACGGCCGGAGTCTTCAAACCTTCAATGTTAGCAACTCTTTGAATGATTTCATCCTTGCTGCTACAAATTTGATTTGTGTTTAGCCTCTGTTCCAATTTCTTACAATGAATCATCCAATCAATTTCTACTCTCATGTGGACAGCAGCATATGGTAGAGGCTGCAATGAAACTGCTCTAATCCTAGACACAACTCTATCTGCTTCATTAGCAAACTCATCCACCAAAACCAAGCACTCAAAAACCTTAGCATAGTCCCTCACCGGCCAGTGATCGTGCCATAGGAATGGATTCTTCCCAATTATTCGAATCACTTGATAGTTATCGAATTTCCTTTTGCTATGCTCTCTCAATTGTTCCAAATCCCTCTCCAATGTCCACTTTCTACCACTCCCTTTCTGCAATTCAAGAATTTGTGTTGGATTCGAGAGATCCGAGTATCTCCCCAACCGGACAAAGCCATTGCAAAGCTCATTAAACTTTTCAAATTGGAAAACCTTGTCAAATGAAATGGGTTGCAAGAGATCAATCTCTTTGTAAAACAGAGAGGCACTAAGGCTAGGCATTAAGAGAGTTCGGTTGAGCATTCGAGCAGTGAGACAAGACCTTGCAAATGCAATCTTCTGGTTGTTTAGTCCCCACACAATCTGGGGAACCTCCAAGAACTTATTGTCTTGCCTAACTGCGATTCCAGACTGCGAATCGTTGCGAATATAAACAATGTTGCCCCATTCAGCCCTGCCAACTAAGCCAGGGATTGAAGGAAGCAACAATGCTCTAAGAATCAAAACAGCAACAAGCACAAACACACATTTCAAGCCTATGGAATTTGATGATATCTTAAAGTTAAACCTTTCCATCCAAAGCATCAATTTTTGTTTGAAATTGAGACAACAAAAATAGCATCACTTACAAGAGATCAATTAAACCTTGCATGTTATTAGTATTAGAATTGAAAAAGAAGAGAAACAGAGGAAAGGAAGAAAGGAAACAAGAGCTATGTAACAAGAGCTATGTATCTTGAACCAAAGGCGGAAAAGAATTCAGATTTGAGAACAGAGGCGATGATGTTGACAGTGACACCCACGTGAATCTCGGCAAAAACAACAATCACATCATCATCATCATCAACATCAGTATCACCATCACAAAACCCCACCTCTATAACGAAAAACTCAGCAGACACATAACAACTCAGAATAAGGTATTAGTTTGAGTCACACCAATAAAACAAATTGGATATTTAACAAACTAGCAATTGAATTGAGAGAGAGAGGAAAAGTAAGAAAGAAAAAATGGTGGATATGATGAGATTGTGGAAAGAAAGGATGGAAGGGTGAGGTAGGTTAGTAGGTAGGTGGTAGAAGGAGAGAGGAAGAAGAAGAAAAAAATGTCAGAGAAAGAGAGAGAAACGACGAAATGAGATGGCGAAAAGGAGAGAGGCAAAAGGACAGGTGAGATTTGGTTGCAGAGTTTCTGCGGTTTCAGTTTCAGTGTGTTTTGTGGACAAAAACGAAAAAAAGACAACAAAACAAAAAAACTCTGAGCGCAGCCACTCCCACACCTTATTGCAGCTAGAGCTTGCTGCAGCCATTTTATTTAAGTATTTTTTAAATTAATTATTGCGGATGTATATATATTACTTTAGATTTTTTTAACAAGATAATTAAATATTAAAAAATGCTTCTTTATTAAATATTAATGTATGATATCGTAAATATTTAACAAAATTTTAAATTTCATATCTAACTATGATGTAGGATATTAATACGGACACAGATCACGACACAATATAAAATACGTAGATGTATAAATTTAAAATTTTCATAAAATACGAAAATACAATATATTATTAAAATATATATTAATTTTTTATTGTTTTTATGATTTTTTATTATATAAAATATTTAAAATATTTTTGTTTCAATAAATAATAATATATATTATTTTAAAATTTATTTTAAAAATATATGTTAATAATAAAATTGAATAAATTGATATATGATAATAATTAAGTATATTTAAATATATTTAGAGAATAAATTTTTAATTTTATTAAGATACGATTAAATATAAAAAAAATATATGTATTAAATAAGTATAATATTATGTTTAAAATATGTCTAATGCATAAACACGACCATTCACCGGTGTTTGAACTTCGTAGATGTCTAATATCGCACATTGCTTTATTCATTCTATTAAATGATGAAGGATTTGCTTATGCCAAAAATGCAATAGAAAGAATATAAGAGATGAACCCACAATTTTTAGATAAGTCTAACCACTAATAACAATAACAATAATATGATTGCCCTATATTTATATATTTGTTAAAGTTAAGACGCGCGTCGTTCCAGGTTGGTCCAGTATCGATAATTATTCAAATGAATGGGATAACGTGTACTTTAATTATTATTTTTAAATTTTCAGTTGACAAATTGGCTTGTGTTCTTTTCCCTTGGCAAATAACAATAGAATATATACAATACAACTTTTCTTTGTTTTAAGTTTTAACCTTGCTGGTTGACTGTTTGTCATTCTTTTTCAGTTTTTCTCCAATAATATGAGGCTCTCGTGGCCTGGTGGCCAAGTTGTTAATTAAAAAACATTGTACTCTACTCTTTAAAATAGACGTTCAAGTTAAATTGAATTTCAAATCTCTTGCGAAATTAAAATATAAAACTGGTTTTGATCTCGCTTACCACGCTTTACATGCCAAACCTCTCACAAAGTTGTCTCTTAGTTTGCAACGTATTGAAGCTATTGAGGAGGAATGTACGTGGTTGGGTTTATTTTGATTAGACCAATCTTTCAGACCTTCATTTAATTCTAAATCCCATGAAATTTGATAGGATGAAATATTTTTTTTATTAATTATTCTGGACAAGAATTAAAATCTTTATTTGTATTAAACGATAATACTATGTTGCGAATTAACAGGTATATTGCAAAAGAGATTAATACCAAAACTTCACTTAGCCTCCATATTAAGACATTTAAAACGTATATTGAAGAAGTAAATATCTAATGGCGTTATACTGGGAGAACAAAATAAAAGGAAAGGGTCCCTGACCACCAACAAGGTGACGATCTGCGGAGACCATCCTCGCCTCTAAGATACAAAGGGTCGCCTTGATGGGATAACAGACATTGTAAATTTGGGAGGCGAGGAAGAGACGAGTCCCGATTAGTCTAGTTTAAAAGGAGACGAACTCTGTAAAGGAGTATGAGTCCTAAAAGACATAAGGATACTTGGGAGCATGTAATTATGGGCCAAACCCCATTTGCTTTCCATGTCTCTCAGGTTCGCTTACCTAAACACTTTGATAAGCTAACAGATTTAAAGAATGAGAAAAATTCGGTTTCTTAGGAGTACGTTGATGCTTTTGAGGTTAGAATGAACCTGTAAGAGATGCAATCTGGTATAAGGCTTTTTTTGGTGACATTGCCAGATCCAGCAATGACTTGGTTCAACATACTGCCTTTTGGCTTTATCTCTTCATTTACTGACATTAAAACCAAATTTTTGACACACTTTACCATAAGAAGGACTCAGGCCAAGCACCCGATCTCGTTACCTGGCGTAGAGCAAAGAGTTGGAGAGAGCATCCAAGATTATTTGGATCGCTTCAATAAGACACAAATGAAAGTTAACACACGAATTCCTGAGGTCGTGTGTTTGTACTTGATTATTGCTAGCCTACCGAAAGGTGATTTTAGGAGGCACTTAACCTCTAAGAACGTAAAGTCTATGGAAAAAATTCATCAGATTATCTTGGAGTATATGCGAGATAAAGATGTCTCAAAAGTTGTTGCGACAAAGAAGAATAATCCAGCTCCATCGCCTAATAAGGTCAGAAGCTCTGGACAATCCTCCACCCCAAAATTGTCAACACCTCTCGAAAAGTTCTCGACGTATACTCCATTGGTGGCCTCATTAGCAAAAGTATCCCAGCAAGTGTCTCATAGGGATATACTCCCCAAAGCAAGATAGATTCGACTAAGGGTTTCGTTGAATAAATCGCAATATTGCGACTATCACAAGTCCTATGATCATAAAACTGAAGATTGCATTGATCTAAAAGATGCCTTGGAACAGACAATTCAAGACGGCAAGCTCCTTAAGTTTGTTCAATATGTAAAGCCTCCTAAATGGCATAATGATAATGAAGATCGGGAAGTCAGGAATTCTCGGAATACTAAGTCTACAGAAGTCCATGAGAACACTGCCCAAATAATTATGAATGTAGTTGTTGGAAAAAATGGATTGTCTAAGTCTAGAAATGCTATGCAAAATGATGTCAAGACAGCGAGTTCAAAGGTTTTAAAAGTAACTAGCATTCCAACTGTTCAAATCTGCAAAGTTGGAAAATGGTATTGTGAGAAGGATTTTAGTAGACACAGGTGTAGATTCAAATATGCTTTTTTAAAATACATTTTGTAAGACTCTAAATTTTTAAAAATTAAATAATGAATTATTTAAGATTTATTCTTTTTATTCGAGAATATATTTTTAGAGATTTTTATATTAATTGAGTATTTTTTTATTATTTATTTAAAGCTTTATTGATTGAAAAAATAATAATGAGGATTATATGTTCTTTAAATTTGAATAATTAGATTTTGAACTTTATTTTATAATTTTAAAAAAATTAATTTAATTATTTCTAATTATTGAATTAGAGTATTTATTTGAAAAATAAATTGTGAGTTGATAATTAAATAGTATTTTTGTAGATATTATTATTGGATTAAATTTGGTTCAAAATTATTACTTTACCCCCCTATTTTTATTGAAATTAACAAATTATCCCAAATCCAACTATACAAAACCCTAACCTTAAAATTTTCCCTAAACCTAGCCACTACTTTTCCCTTTCTTCCTCATACACACGCGCGACGGAAAAATAGAAAAGGGGGGGGGGGGGCGGGAGAGAAAACGAGGAGAACAGGAGGAAGGAGGAAGAAGAGGGAGGAGTAGACCATGCTAGCACCACTGGGACTGACGCTGTTTAGAAGACAGAACTGCGAAGGGAGAGAAGCGTGTGAGGAGTGGGAGGCTTGCTATTCCGTGGAGCCCGCATTGTTGTCGCCGTCGAGGTATTCATCATCGCCGTCCATGGAGGTTCGTGAACAGAGGAAAGACGCAAGAGAGAAAAACGTTGCAGAGCTGCTATCGTCGCTGCCAAGGCTCCGCCGTTGCCGCTGCCAGAGAAGAAGCTACCCGTCGCTACCAGATCCGTCACTGCCGTCGGATCTGTCGTCGCGGCCATGCACGCCATCACCGAGAGAGGACTAGAACGTGATGGAAGGGGAGGAAGCTATGCCGTCATCAATGTTGGTTTCGCCATCACTGTCGTTGTGTTCTGTCGCCATCGCCGTTGGGCTGTTCGCCGCCGCCTTAGCCGCCATTGCTAGTGTCCGCCAGTGGAACCCCTGTATTCTCGGTAAGCGTTTCGTTTCGTAACTTTTGAAATCGGTATTCTGTTATAAGTTATTAAAGGTTCTGAGATGTTGGTAACGTAGGGTCGAGTTCCAAGTCTTGCATGCTGAGTTTAATGGTTGTTGCATGCGATCCCAAGCTGCCACATCGCTGTTGAAGCTCTCTGCCGCTGTTACGGACCGGTAAAACGGTATTTTGCACGTTTTATAGCTTTCGGGTTTTGACTATTCGAGGTAGGGGCAATTTCTTAAACTTATTTTACTTTCAAGAATTGTTATAAGTTGATATTAATGCAAAAAATGTATGTTTATGATTTTCGTAAGTCTTATGGACTGAACTGAGCTGCTTTGAATAAATGTAATTGCTTGCCTAGTTGGTTGTTGTTGAAGTGGTCACTTGATGGTTATATTGTTTTTTTATTACTTTAGAGTCATTAAGAATTCTGATTTATTAATTTATTTTGTTAAATTGGTGGTTACTGAAATAATTTGAGATTTGTAAATGTTTTGATATTGGAATTGGTTTTGTTGATTTATTAGAAATGATTTTGAAAATTGAAAATGATTTGATATTTGGGAGTTTGAATTTTGTTTGATTTTGGAAAAGGATTTGAAATTTGGAAATGGTTGGGTTGGGACTTTGAAGGGTGGCGAAAGTCTAAGTTTCAGAGGAGATGTTGCTGAAATTTTTATAAGAAATTGGAGGTTTTATTTTGCTTTATGGATGGAAGAATTATATTTTGGGTATTTGATTGATTGAAAATGAGTTTATTGAATTGATATAAATTCAAGAATGATATTTTGAGGATTTTTAATGAAAGAAATAAAGTGATGTAAATGTGTATTTAAGAATGGAGGAGTTTTCGAGTCTTTGAAGAAAAGTTTTGAGATGTTTTAGAGAAGATGAAGTATTTGAATTTGATTTAGAGAAACAGAATGATTTCCGAGCCTCTGGGGAATGTTTTAAACAAGAATGAAACTGAAATTGATTTTGGTTTAAATGATTTGGTTTTGGTTTACATGATTTGGTTTTGATTCCGATTCGATTATGTTTGATGATGAATGTGAATGGAATGAGATTATGATGGATGTTGTAAGGACGGTGGTTTTGTCCCGCTCACGGATTTGGCAAGTTGAAGATGAAGGATTCCCTCTCTTGTCGTGGTATAGAGGTGGGGAAGGTGGAAAGACACTCTCTTTCGTATTGTTTTCTCCCACATCTTTCTCTGGTTGTAAGGTGGAAAGGCACACTCATTCGATGTGGAAAGGCACTCTCCTTTGTAATTCCTCTAGGAGAAGGTGGAAAGGCACTCTCCTTTGTTTGTGTTCCTCCTGGGGATGCGTGATAAATCCCAATTTTGTGGTTTATATTGTGTAGAATTTGGGGAGTTTTGTCAATATTTTTCACACTTATTCACAAGAAATGCATGGTTTTGTGTTCTCTTCCTAATATTGCTCCATGATGAAAAGCATGCTTATTTTTCCTTAGAATTGCTATATTTTGATCCTCTTTTATTTCCATTCGATGCCGTAATGTATTTGTTGAGTGATTTCAGGATTAATAGGGTAAGAATGGCCTAGAAGAGAGAAAGAAAGCATGCACAAGAGGAAGGAACATGAAGATTTGGATTTTGGGAATTTCAGCACCGGCGCACACGCGCACTTACGCGCACGCGTGGATGAAGATAGCTGGAAACGGCGCGCAAGGATTGACGCATCCGCGCGGGTCAGAGAAACTCCACCGATGTGCACGCGCACTTGGCGCGCACGCGTGGATCACAAAAGCAATCGGCGCGCACGCACGCATGGCGCGCACGCGCGGGAAGCTGCACGTGACCTCATTAAAGAAAATTGTGCCTGGCGATTTCTGAGGCTCATTAGGCCCAATTTCAAGCTGTTTCTGCATGGAAAAAGACCCAAGGATGCTAGGGGGAAAGGGGGAGGGGGGATCATTCATTTTCACACTAGACACAATTTTTAGCTAGTTTTTGGTTCTTTGTTCTTCTAGAGAGAGAAACCCTTGTTCCTCTCTAGACCTAGCTTTAATTTGATCTTCCCTTGTTGAATTCTGAATTGGATCTTGTTAATTACTAGTTTTGATGGTTTAATTTGAATTCCTTAGTATAATTTTGCTTAGATCTTGTGTTAGTTTTATGAATTCTTGTTACTTGTTACTTTATACCCATTTCATGAATGTTGTGAATCTTGATTTGTTAATGTTACATTGATGATTTCTATGAGTAATTGTGTTGTTTGAGTGATTGTATGTTGATAATTGTTAGTGGGTATTTGTTAGTTTCAATTTAATTGTATTTTGAACATGTCTCTCATTCATGCTTACCATGTGTTTGATGAATTGTTTGCTTTGATTATGGAGTAGTCCTTTTTACTCTTGGACTAGGCTAAGGGAATTGGGTAACTTGAGTCATTGGGTCTAATGGATTTGATGATTTGGGAACCCTTAGTGGTCAATTTGATAGCCATTGACACTAGCCTACTACTAGGTTAATTAGTAGTGAGGTTAGACCTTATGGGTTGATGTTGACCAAACCATTTAACGTACTTCAAGTATAGAAGTAGACTTAATGAGTTTGGTTCCTCATAATTGTCAAGATATGGTTATTAGACAAGGATAGTGATCCCAATTCCCATGCCTAGCCAAGAGTTGCTTTTATTATTCATATTTGAAAACCCAAATTCTTAATTGTCTTGCCTTAGTTATAGTCATTGCTTAGTTTTAGAATAGAATTATATTGAACGTTATCTCATTAGTTGGAATTGCTCACATCTTGCTTAGCCATTAGAATTAATTCCTCGCATTTTAAGATTACTTTCTTGTTAAGATTCCTAGTTTAAATTCTTGCTCATGAATCACAACCCCGGATTTCTAACCAATGTTGAAGCACATTGATGAGCGGATAATTTATACGCTTTTTTGGCATTATTTTTAGTATATTTTTAGTAGGATCTAGTTACTTTTAGGGATGTTATTATTTGTTTTTATGTTAAATTCACATTTATGGACTTTACTATGAGTTTGTGTGTTTTTCTGTGATTTCAGGTATTTTTTGGCTGAAATTGAGGGACTTGAGCAAAAATCAGATTCAGAGGTTGAAGAAGGACTGCTGATGCTGTTGGATTCTGACCTCCCTGCACTTAAAGTGGATTTTCTAGAGCTACAGAACTCCAAATGGCGCGCTCTCAACGGCGTTGGAAAGTAGACATCCAGGGCTTTCCAGCAATATATAATAGTCCATACTTTGCTCGATTTTAGATGACGCAAAAGGGCGTTGAACGCCAGTTCTATGCTGTAGTCTGGAGTTAAACGCCAGAAACACGTCACGAACCAGAGTTGAACGCGAAAAATACGTTACAACTTGGCGTTCAACTCCAAAAGAAGCCTCTGCACGTCTAAACTTCAAGCTCAGCCCAAGCACACACCAAGTGGGCCCCGGAAGTGGATTTATGCATCAATTACTTACTTCTGTAAACCCTAGTAGCAAGTTTAGTATAAATATGACTTTTTACTATTGTATTTACATCTTATGATATTTAGATCTTTGAATCATCTTTGAATCATCTTTGGATCATCTTTTGATCTATTGATCACGTTTGGGGGCTGGCCATTCGGCCATGCCTGGACCTTCATTACTTATGTATTTTCAACGGTAGAGTTTCTGCACTCCATAGATTAAGGTGTGGAGCTCTGCTGTTCCTCATGATTTAATGCAAAGTACTACTGTTTTTCTATTCAATTCAACTAATTCCGCTTCTAAGATATCCATTCGCACCCAAGAACATGATGAATGTGATGATTATGTGACGCTCATCATCATTCTCACTTATGAACGCGTGCCTGACAAACACTTCCGTTCTACATGCAAACAAGCTAGAATGAATATCTCTTGGATATCTAATACAGGGGACCGAGTCCGAGTTATTAGTGTCTTCATGGTATAAGTTAGAACCCGTGGATGGCCATTCCTGAGATCCGGAAAGTCTAAACCTTGTCTGTGGTATTCTGAGTAGGATCGGGGAAGGGATGGCTGTGACGAACTTCAAACTCGCGAGTGCTGGGCGTAGTGACAGACGCAAAAGGAGGGTGAACCCTGTTCCAGTATGATCGAGAACCTCCAGATGATTAGCCGTGCCGTGACAGAGCATTTGGACCTTTTTCACAGAGAGGATGGGATGTAGCCATTGACAACGGTGATGTCTTACATAAAGCTTGCCATGAAAAGGAGTAGGAAGGTTTGGATGAAGACAGTAGGAAAGCAGAGGTTCAGAAGAACGAAAGCATCTCTATACACTTATCTGAAATTCTCACCAATGAATTACATAAGTATTTTTATCTTTATTTTCTGTTTATTTGTTATTATTATTCGAAAACTCCATAACCATTTGATATCCGCCTGACTGAGATTTACAAGATGACCATAGCTTGCTTCATACCAACAATCTCCGTGGGATCGACCCTTACTCACGTAAGGTTTTATTACTTGGATGACCCAGTGCACTTGCTGGTTAGTTGTATCGAAGTTGTGACAAATTATGTATTAAGATTAGAGCACCAAGTTTTTGGAGCCATTACCAGGGATCACAATTTCGTGCACCAAGTTTTTGGTGCCGTTGCCGGGGATTGTTCGAGTTTGGACAACTGACGGTTCATCGTGTTGCTCAAATTGGGTAATTTTCTTCTTATTTTATTTTCAAAAAGTTTTCAAAAAATTTTCAAAAAATTTCCTTCTTTTTCATTTTTCCCAATTAATTTTCGAAAAAAAAATAAAATATATTTTCAAAAAAAAAATATATTTTTCTTCAGAATTTTTAAGAATGAATTCTAGTGTTTCATGAAGCATGTAGAAGCCTGGCTGGCTGTAGAGCCACGTCTAAATTCATTTGGACTGAGGCTCCCAAGTCATCATTACAAGAGCAAGCTAGTTGTTGCTAATCAAATTTGTTATTGTATGACTGATTTGTATCTTCTAAAGCTTGGCTGGCTATTAAGCCATGTCTAACCCTCAGATTGGAGCTTTAGACTAAGAGTGCAAGATTCCTGGAATTCATATTAAAAATTTTGGAATCTTTATTTTTCTTTTTCACATTAATTTTCGAAAAAAAATCAAAAAAATTTATAAAATCATAAAAATAAAAAATATTTTGTGTTTCTTGTTTGAGTCTTGAGTCAATTTTTAAGTTTGGTGTCAATTGCATTTTTTTTTCTAAAAAAAAAATTTATGCATTTTTTCAAAAATTCATGCATTCATAGTGTTCTTCATGATCTTCAAGTTGTTCTTGGCCAGTCTTCTTGTTTGATCTTCATATTTTCTTGTTTTGTGTCTTTTCTTGTTTTTCATATGCATTTTCAATTTGTTAGTGTCTGAAGTTTGCAAATTTCTAAGTTTGGTGTCTTGCATGTTTTCTCTGCATCAAAAATTTTTCAAAAATATGTTCTTGATGTTCATCATGATCTTCAAAGTGTTCTTGGTGTTCATCTTGACATTCATAGCATTCTTGTATGCATTCATTGTTTTGATCTAAAAATTCTCATGCATTGAGTCTTTTTCATGTTTTTCTCCTTCTTCATTAAAAATTCAAAAATAAAAAAATATCTTTCCCTTTTTCACTCATAAATTTTCAAAAATTTGAGTTGACTTTTTCAAAATTTTTTAAAATTTAGTTGTTTCTTATGAGTCAAATCAAATTTTCAATTTAAAAATCTTATCTTTTTTCAAAATCTTTTTCAAAAATCAAATCTTTTTCATTTTTTCTATTTATTTTCGAAAATTTTAAAAACATTTTTCAAAAATCTTTTTCTTAATTTTATACCATATTTTCGAAAATATCATCAACAATTAATGTTTTGATTAAAAAATTTCAAGTTTGTTGCTTGCTTGTTAAGAAAGATTCAAACTTTAAGTTCTAGAATCATATTTTGTGATTTCTTGTGAATCAAGTCATTAATTGTGATTTTAAAAATCAAATCTTTTTCAAAACTAATTTCAATCATATCTTTTCAAAAATATCTTTTTATCTTATGTTTTTCAAAATCATATCATACCTTTTTCAAATATCTTTTCTAACTTCTTATCTTCTTATCTTTTAAAAATTGATTTTCAAAATTTGTTTCAACTAACTAATTAACTTTTTGTTTATTTCTTATCTTTTTCAAAACTACCTAACTAACTATCCCTCTCTAATTTTCGAAAATACCTCCCTCTTTTTCAAAAATTCTTTTTAATTAATTAATTATTTAAATTTTAATTTTAATTTTAATTTTATCTTAATTTTCGAAAATCATTAACTCCTTTTCAAAAATTATTTTCGAAAACTTCTTCCTCTCATCTCCTTCTATTTATTTAATTACTTACTAACACTTCTCTTCATCCCATATCTCTGCTCTCCTCACCCTTATGTTTGGATTCTCCTCCCTTCTCTTTTCTTACATTACATTCTTTTCTTCTTCCACTCACACAAAGGAATCTCTATACTGTGACATAGAGGATTCCATATTTTCTTTGTTATTCCCTTCTTTGTCATATGAGCAGGAGCAAGGACAAGAACATTCTTGTTGAAGCAGATCCTGAACCTGAAAGGACTCTGAAAAGGAAACTAAGAGAAGTTAATATACAACAATCCAGAGACAACCTTACAGGAATTTTTGAACAGGAAGAGGAGATGGCAGCCGAAAATAATAATAATGCAAGGAGGATGCTTGGTGACTTTACTGCACCTAATTCTAATTTACATGGAAGAAGCATCTCCATCCCTACCATTGGAGCAAACAATTTTGAGCTTAAACCTCAATTAGTTTCTCTGATGCAACAAAACTGCAAGTTTCATGGACTTCCATCTGAAGATCCCTTTTAGTTCTTAACTGAATTCTTGTAGATCTGTGATACTGTTAAGACTAATGGAGTAGATCCTGAAGTCTATAGGCTCATGCTTTTCCCTTTTGCTATAAGAGACAGAGCTAGAGTATGGTTGGACTCTCAACCCAAAGATAGCCTGAACTCTTGAGATAAGCTGGTCACGGCTTTCTTAGCCAAGTTCTTTCCTCCTCAAAAACTGAGTAAGCTTAGAGTGGATGTTCAAACCTTCAGACAGAAAGAAGGTGAATCCCTCTATGAAGCTTGGGAGAGATACAAGCAACTGACCAAAAAGTGTCCTTCTGACATGCTTTTAGAATGGACCATCCTGGATATATTCTATGATGGTCTGTCTGAATTAGCTAAGATGTCATTTGATACTTCTGCAGGTGGATCCATTCACCTAATGAAAATGCCTGCAGAAGCTCAAGAACTCATTGACATGGTTGCTAATAACCAGTTCATGTACACTTCTGAGAGGAATCCTGTGAGTAATGGGACGCCTCAGAAGAAGGGAGTTCTTGAAATTGATACTCTGAATGCCATATTGGCTCAGAATAAAATATTGACTCAGTAAGTCAATATGATTTCTTAGAGTCTGAATGGAATGCAAGCTGCATCCAACAATACTCAAGAGGCATCTTCTGAAGAAGAAGCTTATGATTTTGAGAACCTTGCAATAGCAGAGGTGAATTACATGGGTGAACCATATGGAAACACCTATAATTCCTCATGGAGAAATCACCCAAATCTCTCATGGAAGGATCAACAAAAGCCTCAACAAGGCTTTAATAATGGTGGAAGAAATAGGTTTAGCAATAGCAAGCCTTTTCCATCATCCACTCAGCAACAGACAGAGAACTCTGAACAAAATACCTCTAATTTAGCAAACTTAGTCTCTGATCTATCTAAGGCCACTCTGAGTTTCATGAATGAAACAAGGTCCTCCATTAGAAATTTGGAGGCACAAGTGGGCCAGCTGAGTAAGAAGATCACTGAAACCCTTCCTAATGCTCTCCCAAGCAATACAGAAGAAAATCCAAAAGGAGAGTGCAAGGCCATTGATATAACCATCATGGCCGAATCCAAAAAGGAAGGGGAGGACGTGAATCCCAAGGAGGAAGACCTCCTGGGACGTCCAGTGATCAACAAGGAGTTTCCCTTTGAGGAACCAAAAGACTCTGAGGCTCATCTAGAGACCATAGAGATTCCATTAAACCTCCTCACGCCCTTCATGAGCTCTGATGAGTATTCTTCTTCTGAAGAGAATGAGGATGTTACTGAAGAGCAAGTTGCCAAGTTCCTTGGTGCAATCATGAAGCTGAATGCCAATTTATTTGGTAGTGAGACTTGGGGAGATGAACCTCTCCTGTTCACCAATGAACTAAATCCATTAGATCAACTGAGATTGCCTCAGAAGAAGCAGGATCCTGGAAAGTTCCTAATACCTTAAACCATAGGCACCATGACCTTTGAGAAGGCTCTATGTGACCTTGGGTCAGGAATAAACCTCATGCCACTCTCTGTAATGGAGAAACTGGGAATCTTTGAGGTACAAGCTGCTAAAATCTCATTAGAGATGGCAGACAATTCCAGAAAACAGGCTTATGGACAAGTAGAGGACACATTAGTAAAGGTTGAAGGCCTTTACATCCCTGCTGATTTCATAATCCTAGATACTGGGAAGGATGAGGATGAATCCATCATCCTTGGAAGACCCTTCCTAGCCACAACAAGAGCTGTGATTGATGTTGACAGAGGTGAACTAGTCCTTCAATTGAATGAGGACTCCCTTGTATTTAAAACTCAAGGACATCCTTCTGTAAACATGGAAAAGAGGCACAGTAAGCTTCTCTCAGTACAGAGTCAACTAAAGCCCCCACAGTCAAACTCTAAGTTTGGTGTTGGGAGGCCTCAGCCAAACTCTAAGTTTGGTGTTGAACTCTCATATCCAAACTCTAAGTTTGGTGTTGGGAGTCTATAAAATTGACCTGATCACCTGTGTGGCTCCATGAGAGCCCACTGTCAAGCTATTGACATTAAAGAAGCGCTTGTTGGGAGGCAACCCAATTTTTATTTATCTAATTTTATTTTTATTTTATTGTTCTTTTATGTTTTATTAGGTTCATGATCATGTGAAGTCACAAAATAAATAGAAAAATAAAAAATAGAATCAAAAACAGCAGAAGAAAAATCACACCCTGGAGGAAGGGCTTACTGGCATTTAAACGCCAGTAAGGAGCATCTGGCTGGCGTTCAACGCCAGAACAGAGCATGGATCTGGCGTTGAATGCCCAAAACAAGCAGCATCCTGGCGTTCAGACGCTAGGAATGCACACTGAGGAAAGCTGGCGCTGAACGCCAGAAACAAGCATAGAACTGGCGTTCAATGCCAGAAACATGCTGCATCTGGGCGCTGAACGCCCAGAACAAGCATCAATTCGGCGTTTAAATGCCAGAATTGCATGCAAAGGCATTTTACATGCCTAATTGGTGCAGGGATGTAAATCCTTGACACCTCAGGATTTGTGGATCCCACAGAATCATCTCAGCATCTGTGGACCCCACAGGATCCCCACCTACCTCCACTCATACTCTTCCCTCTTCTCAATGTTCATCCTCTCTTTCCAATAAACACCTTTCCCCAAAACCCTTCACCAATCACATCAAGCTTTCTTCCCTACTACCCCTTCACCACTCACATCCATCCGCTCTTCCCTATAAACCTACCTCATAAACCCCACCTACCTTCAAAAATTCAAAATCACTTTCCCACCCAAACCCACCCTAAATGGCCGAACCTAACCCATCTCCCTCCACTATATAAACCACTCCATTCTTCTTTATTTTTCACACAACAAAACCCTCT
The DNA here is from genome assembly GCF_003086295.3 of Arachis hypogaea. Taxonomy (NCBI): domain Eukaryota; kingdom Viridiplantae; phylum Streptophyta; class Magnoliopsida; order Fabales; family Fabaceae; genus Arachis; species Arachis hypogaea. The sequence continues at coordinate 33,489,782 of NC_092049.1, read as the reverse complement.
CATCCCCTTCTTAGCCAAGACACAACCCTCTCTCCCTCTCTTCCATTTCTTCTTCTTCTTCTTCTTTTCTTTCTTCTCTTGCTCGAGGGCGAGCAATATTCTAAGTTTGGTATGGTAAAAGCATAAAGCTTTTTGTTTTTCTATTACCATTGATGGCACCTAAGACCGGAGAATCCTCTAGAAAAGGGAAATGGAAGACAAAAGCTTCCACCTCCGAGTCATGGGAGATGGAAAGATTCATCTCCAAAGCACCTCAAGACCACTTCTATGATGTTGTGGCTAAGAAGAAGGTGATCCCCGAGGTCCCTTTCAAACTCAAAAAAAATGAGTATCCGGAGATCCAACATGAGATCCAAAGAAGAGGTTGGGATGTTCTAACAAACCCCATCCAACAAGTCCGAATTCTAATGGTTCAAGAGTTCTATGCTAATGCATGGATCACTAGGAACCATGATCAAAGTAAGAACCCAAACCCAAAGAATTATCTCACCATGGTTCGGGGGAATTACTTAGATTTTAGTCCGGAAAATGTGAGGTTGGCGTTCAACTTGCCAATGATGGAAGAGAACGCACGCCCCTACACAAGGAAAGTCAACTTTGATCAAAGGTTGGACCAAGTCCTCATGGTCATATGTGTGGAAGGAGCTCAATGGAAGATTGACTCAAAAGGCAAACCGGTTCAATTGAGAAGACTGGACCTTAAGCCTGTAGCTAGAGAATGGTTGGAGTTCATTCAACGCTCAATCATTCCCACTAGCAACCGGTCTGAAGTTACTATAGACCGGGCCATCATGATCCATAGCATCATGATTGGAGAAGAGGTGGAGGTTCACGAGATTATACCTCAAGAACTCTACAAGGTGGCTGACAAGTCCTCCACTATGGCAAGGTTAACTTTTCCTCACCTCATTTGCCATCTATGCAATTCGACTGGGATTGACATAGAGGGAGATATCCTCATTGATGAGGACAAGCCCATCACTAAGAAAAGGATAGAGCAAACAAGAGAGCTTATTCATGGATCTCAAGAGACGCATGAAGAAGCTCATCACCAAGAAATCCCTGAGATGCCTAAAGGGATGCACTTTCCTCCACAGAACTTTTGGGAGCAAATCAACACCTCCCTAGGAGAACTGAGTTCCAACATGGGACAACTAAGGGAGGAACATCAAGAGCATTCAATCATCCTCCATGAAATTAGAGAAGATCAAAGAGCTATGAGGGAGGAGCAACAAAGACAAGGAAGAGACATAAAAGAGCTCAAGGACATCATTGGTTCCTCAAGAAGGAAACGCCACCATCACTAAGGTGGACTCATTCCTTGTTCTCAAATTTTCTGTTTTTCGTTTTCTTTATGTTAAATGCTTATCTATGTTAGTGTCTTATTACATGATCATTAGTATTTAGTAACTTTGTCTTAAAGTTATGAATGTCCTATGAATCCATCACCTCTCTTAAATGAAAAATGTTTTTAATTCAAAAGAACAAGAAGTACATGAGTTTCGAATTTATCCTTGAACTTAGTTTAATTATATTGATGTGGTGACAATACTTTTTGTTTTCTGAATGAATGCTTGAACAATGCATATGTCTTTTGAAGCTGTTGTTTATGAATGTTAAATATGTTGGCTCTTGAAAGAATGATGACAAGGAGACATGTTATTTGATAATCTGAAAAATCATAAAAATGATTCTTGAAGCAAGAAAAAGCAGTGAATACAAAGCTTGCAGAAAAAAAATAGCGAAAAAAAAGAGAAAGAGAAAGAAAAAGCGAGCAGAAAAAGCCAAAAGCTCTTAAAACCAAAAGGCAAGAGCAAAAAGCCAATAACCCTTAAAACCAAAAGGCAAGGGTAAATAAAAAGAATCCCAAGGCTTTGAGCATTAGTGGATAGGAGGGCCTAAAGGAATAAAATCCTGGCCTAAGCGGCTAAACCAAGCTGTCCCTAACCATGTGCTTGTGGCGTGAAGGTGTCAAGTGAAAACTTGAGACTGAGCGGTTAAAGTCAAGGTCCAAAGCAAAAATAGAGTGTGCTTAAGAACCCTGGACACCTCTAATTAGGGACTTTAGCAAAGCTGAGTCACAATCTGAAAAGGTTCACCCAGTTATGTGTCTGTGGCATTTATGTATCCAGTGGTAATACTGGAAAACAAAGTGCTTAGGGCCACGGCCAAGACTCATAAAGTAGCTGTGTTCAAGAATCAACATACTAAACTAGGAGAATCAATAACACTATCTAAACTCTGAGTTCCTATAGATGCCAATCATTCTGAACCTCAATGGATAAAGTGAGATGCCAAAACTATTCAAGAGGCAAAAAGCTTCAAGTCCCGCTCATCTGATTGGAGCTATGTTTCATTGATAGTTTGGAATTTATAGTATATTCTCTTTTTTTTATCCTATTTGATTTTCAGTTGCTTGGGGACAAGCAAAAATTTAAGTTTGGTGTTGTGATGAGTGGATAATTTATACGCTTTTCGGCATTGTTTTTAGTATGTTTTTAGTAGGATCTAGTTACTTTTAGGGATGTTTTTATTTGTTTTTATGTTAAATTCACATTTCTGGACTTTACTATGAGTTTGTGTGTTTTTCTGTGATTTCAGGTATTTTCTGGCTGAAATTGAGGGACTTGAGCAAAAATCAGATTAAGAGGTTGAAGAAGGACTGCTGATTCTGTTGGATTCTGACCTCCCTGCACTCAAAGTAGATTTTCTGGAGCTACAGAACTCCAAATGGCGCGGTCTCAACGGCGTTGAAAAGTAGACATCCAGGGCTTTCCCTAAATATATAATAGTGCATACTTTGCCCAAGTTTAGATGACGCAAAAGGGCATTGAACGCCAGTTCAACGCTGCAGTCTAGAGTTAAACGCTAGAAACACGTCACGAGCCAGAGTTGAACGCCAAAAATACGTTACAACTTGGCGTTCAACTCCAAAAGAAGCCTCTGCACGTGTAAACTTCAAGCTCAGCCCAAGCACACCCCAAGTGGGCCCCGGAAGTGGATTTATGCATCAATTACTTACTTCTATAAACCCTAGTAGCTAGTTTAGTATAAATAGGACTTTTTACTATTGTATTTACATTTATGATTTTTAGATCTTTGAATCATCTTTGAATCATCTTTGGATCATCTTTTGATCTATTGATCACGTTTGGGGGCTGGCCATTCGGCCATGCCTGGACCTTCATTACTTATGTATTTTCAACGGTAGAGTTTCTGCACTCCATAGATTAAGGTGTGGAGCTCTGCTGTTCCTCATGATTTAATGCAAAGTATTACTATTTTTCTATTCAATTCAACTTATTCCGCTTCTAAGATATCCATTCGCACCCAAGAACATGATGAATGTGATGATTATGTGACGCTCATCTTTATTCTCACTTATGAACGCGTGCCTGACAAACACTTCCGTTCTACATGCAAATAAGCTAGAATGAATATCTCTTGGATATCTAATACAGGGGACCAAGTCCGAGTTATTAGTGTCTTCGTGGTATAAGTTAGAACCCGTGGATGGCCATTCCTGAGATCCGAAAAGTCTAAACCTTGTCTGTGGTATTCCGAGTAGGATCGGGGAAGGGATGGCTGTGATGAACTTCAAACTCGCGAGTGCTGGGCGTAGTGACAGACGCAAAAGGAGGGTGAACCCTGTTCTAGTATGATCGAGAACCTCCAGATGATTAGCCGTGCCGTGACAGAGCATTTGGACCTTTTTCACAGAGAGGATGGGATGTAGCCATTGACAACTGTGATGCCGTACATAAAGCTTGCCATGGAAAGGAGTAGGAAGGATTGGATGAAGACAGCAGGAAAGCAGAGGTTTAGAGGAACGAAAGCATCTCTAAACACTTATCTAAAATTCTCACCAATGAATTACATAAGTATTTCTATCTTTATTTTCTGTTTATTTATTATTATTATTATTTGAAATCTCCATAACCATTTGATATCCGCCTGACTGAGATTTACAAGATGACCATAGCTTGCTTCATACCAACAATCTCCGTGGGATCGACCCTTACTCACGTAAGGTTTTATTACTTAGACGACCTAGTGCACTTGCTGGTTAGTTGTATCGAAGTTGTGACAAATTATGAATTAAGATTAGAGCACCAAGTTTTTGGAGCCATTACCAGGGATCACAATTTCGTGCACCACACATGTTTGCCCATTCCTTGTGAGACGACCCGAGGTTTGAATACTTCGGTAATTTCTAATTGGGGTTGAACTTGTGACAACCAAATTCCTTTCTAAATTTGATCCTCAAGGATTGTTGTTGGTAGAGCTATACTTGCAACGCGACTTTATTGAGAAATTCTTTACCAATGGTACCTTGAGCCACCGACCAATGCGTAACCTAGAGACAATGTCTAGGTTAGCTATCAGATGTGTCAGGTTCTGGCAGTTTAAGCGACACGTGAGCTCACGGCCAGTAAGATAGGCATGCATCATTCTGTATTTGTTTGTTTTGTCTGGGTGTGCTTAAGTATTTTGGTTTGCCTATCTGATGATTTTTGTCTAATTGTTATTTGTTGTACTTGCTGTAATTGCTCTCTGATTGTGTTTGCCTTGCATTGTTTGTGCCAGTGATTGATTCTATTTTGGGATTGAGTTTTGATGGTGATTTGTTTTGATTTGGGCTAGAGGTTGAGTTGATTTAATTTGGGCCGGAGGCCGAGTTGATTTTATTTGGGCCAGAGGCCGTGATTGGTTGGATCAGTGGTAAGTTCTGGTTGAAATGGTTTCTTAGTAAGCGGTGAAATGTATGGAATGTTAATTTGCGCAAATTTTTTATAAGAAAAATATGAGTTTTAAATTTGGGTAATGAACTGACGATCCCTGCGTATGAAACTAGTTTTATTTAAAATATCTTCATATAACAATTCTTAAAAACCCTCTACTGAGAACCAGCGAGGAGGATGTTCTCACCCCTACAGACTTATCTTTTTTGAACGGATGAGGAAGCTTGTGGAATTTTTGTTAAGGTTTTAGGTATGATATTTCTGTTTGTATACATATGTTATAGATTTTCCTCGCCTTTATTATTATATTGATGTAAGAGGGATAGTAGTCGTGATTGTAATGATATGTATGTATATAATATTTGTACATTGCTTGGGTAAGAAGTTTTGTATATATGTATATGCTTGTTTATTTTCAAGAAAAAGTATTTTTGGTTTTTTTAAAGAAAACAATGATATGGTTTCGAGTCAAAGGCTCCTATTTTATTATTAAATATATGAAGTCATCGTAATACTTTTTGCTATCAGAGTGGCACAACCGAAAGTGTGACATTCTGATAGTAAGGGTATTACATTATGGTATCAGAGCAGTCTTTCCTAGAGAGCCTGAGGAATGGACTGATTATGCTTCAATTGCATACTCTGAACGTCTGTCATGTAGTCGATCTTATCCAGATGATGAGAGTTAGAGTTTTACGCACATGACTGCCTATTGATTAATGCCGTTAGTCTACCATTGTATATATCACGGTATTAAGTTTGGCTAGCTTAACATTGATAGTTTATGTATATGAGAGCACTAACGGGTTATCGTAGGTGAAATAGAACTAATAGGAAACGTATATCGTAGAGGTTTGGGAAGTTGAAGTTTGGGAAATTCAAGCTCTGAAGTTGGTACGAGATCAGTTGTGATGTTAAAGCATGTTGTTTTAACCCCAAATTTGCCATCTTGTTTTACCATCGCATGTTTGAACCATGTCATCTTTTGCGTCAAGCCTGCCTTGTAATTTCTGCTTTGCAATTGCACTTCTGCCCTTATATCTTTATGCTATTGAAAATCCAAGTATTTGAAATTGTATATGTATATATATAAGCCGAGACTTTTTGCTTTTTCCATAAGGTGTTTTAAAAGTGAAGTGTTGAAACTATGTAAATTTTGTGTATTATGTTAATTTTCGAGGATGAAAATTTCTATAAGTGGGGTAGGATGTAAGACCCAAAATTTTTGAAAATTAAATGATAAATTATTTAAGATTTATTCTATTTATTTGAGAATATATTTTTAGAGATTTTTATATTAATTAAGTACTTTCTTATTATTGATTTAAAGCTTTAGTGATTAAAAAAAATAAGGATTATATGTGCTTTAAATTTGAATAATTAGATTTTGATCTTTATTTTATAATTTTAAAGGAAATTAATTTGATTATCTCTAGTTATTGAAATAGAGTATTTATTTGAAAAATAAATTGTGAGTTAATAATTAAATAGTATTTTTGTAGATATTATTATTGGATTAAATTTGGTTTCAAATTATTACTCTATCCCTTAATTTTATTGAAATTAACAAATTACCCCAAACCCAACTACACAAAACCCTAACCTTAACATTCTTCCTAAACTTAGTCGCCACCTTTCCCTTTCTTTCTTATACACACACACGCCATGGAGAAACAAAAAAAGAGGGAAAAAGAGAGAACGGGGAGAGTAGGGGGAAGGAGGAAGAAGAGAGAAGAGTGGACCGCGCTGGCGCTGCTGGGACTGCCGCCGTCGTGTCGCATCACTGCCAATCCGTCCACGATCTGCCGTCAAGAAGACAGAACCGCGAAGGGAGAGAACCGCGCGAGGAGAGGGAGGCATCGCCATTCCGTGGAGCCCGTGTCGTCGTCGCCATCAAAATATTCATCGTCGCCGTCTTTGGAGGTTCGCGAACAGAGGGAAGACGCATGAGAGGGAACCATTGCAGAGCTGCTGTCATTGCTGCCGAGGCTCCGCCGTTGCTGCTACCGGAGAAGAAGCTACCCGTCGCCGCCAGATCCGACACTGCCGTCGAAAAGTATACTATGATTAACAAAGACTTTCGTTATCCCTTGAAGTCGAAACTTCAAGATTTCTTGAGAGGTAATGTAGATTTTTTTGCATGGGAACCTTCTGATATTCTTGGGATAGATCCGACATTCATGTCCCCCCAACTTACCATTGACCTCGCGTTTAAGCCGGTTGCACAGCTTCGTCGTAAGATGTCATCTGACCGAGCTGCTAATGTCAAGAAGCAGGTTCAAGGGTTATTACATGCCAGGTTCATTAGGGAGCTGAGTTACTCTACATGGTTGTCTAATGTCGTGATGGCCCAAAATCCAATGGAAAGTAGTGAATGTGTGTCGATTATACCAAATTGAATAAAGTCTGCCCAAAAGCTTCTTTTCCATTACCTAACATTGATAACATGATTGATTTAGCATCGGGATATCAGATACTGAGCTTTTTAAATGCTTATAGTGGGTGGTGCACGAATTGTGAATCACACTTTTCACAACGCGTACCACTAACCAGCAAGTGCACTGGGTCGTCCAAGTAATACCTCACGTGAGTAAGGGTCGAATCCCACGGAGATTGTTGGTTTGAAGAAATCTATGATTATCTTGTAAATCTTAGTCAGGAAGTCAATTATGTTTATCAGTTGAATTGTGAATAACCAAGAGAGCATAAATTAAAGGTTACTTGTTGTGCAGTAATGGGGAATATGTTGGAGTTTTGAAGATGCTTAGTCTTCTGAATCTCTGCTTTCCTCTGTCTTCTGATTCACGCACGCACGTCCTCCTATGGCAAGCTGTGTGTTGGTGGATCACCGTTGTCAATGGCTACCTTCCCTCCTTCCAGTGAAAACTACGCTCACGCACTCTGTCACAGCACGGCTAATCACCGGTTGGTTCTCGATCCGGTTGGAATAGGATTTACTATCCTTTTGCGCCTGTCACTAACGCCCAGCCTTCAGGAGTTTGAAGCTCGTCACAGTCATTCAATCCTTGAATCCTACTCGGAATACCACAGACAAGGTTTAGACTTTCTGGATTCTCATGAATGCCGCCATCAGTTCTAGCTTATACCACGGAGATTCTGATTAAAGAATCTAAGAGATACTCATTCAATCGGATATAGAACGGAGGTGGTTGTCAGGCACACGTTCATGGTTTGAGGAAGGTGATGAATGTCACTGATCATCACCTTCATCACAGTTAAGCGCGAATGAACATCTTAGATAGGAACAAGCGTGTTTGAATAGAAAACAGAAATACTTGCATTAATTCATCAAGACACAGCAGAGCTCCTCACCCCCAACAATGGGGTTTAGAGACTCATGCCGTCAGAAAATACAAAGTTTAGATCTGAAATGTCATGAGAGATACAAAATAAGTCTCTAAAAGTTGTTTAAATACTAAACTAGTAGCCTAGGTTTACAAAAATTGGATAAACTATGATGGATGATGCAGAGATCCACTTCTGGGGCCCACTTGGTGTGTGCTGGGGCCCACTTGGTGTGTGCTGGGGCTGAGACTTAAGCAATTCACGTGCAAAGGCCATTTGTGGAGTTGAACGCCAGTTTTTATGCCAGTTTGGGCGTTCAACTCCAGCTTTTGATCCTTTTCTGGCGCTGGACGCCAGAATTGGGCAGAGGACTGGCGTTGAACGCCAGTTTACGTCGTCTATCCTTGTGAAAAGTATGGACTATTATATATTTCTGGAAAGCCCTGGATGTCTACTTTCCAACGCAATTGGAAGCACGCCATTTTGAGTTCTGTAACTCCAGAAAATCCACTTTGAGTGCAGGGAGGTCAGAATCCAACGGCATCAGCAGTCCTTTTTTCAGCCTGAATCAGATTTTTGCTCAGCTCCTTCAATTTCAGCCAGAAAAATACCTGAAATTACAGAAAAATACACAACTCATAGTAAAGTCCAGAAATATGAATTTTTCCTAAAAACTAATAGAAATAGACTAAAAACTAACTAAAACATACTCAAAACTATATGAAATTATCCCCAAAAAGCGTATAAAATATCCGCTCATCACAACACCAAACTTAAACTGTTGCTTGTCCTCAAGCAACTAGACAAATAAAATAGAAGACTAATAGGTTGAGAAGTAATAATATCTCAGAGTTTTTGATTGAAGCTCAGATCCTAATTAGATGAGCGGGACTAGTAGCTTTTTGCTTCTGAACAGTTTTGGCATCTCACTTTATCCATTGAAGCTCAGAGTGATTGGCATCTATAGGAACTCAGAATTCAGATAGTGTTATTGATTCTCTTAGTTCAGTGTGATGATTCTTGAACACAGCTTCTTTATGAGTCTTGGCCGTGGCCCTAAGCACTTTGTTTTCCAGTATTACTGCCGGATACATAAATGCCACAGACACATAACTGGGTGAACCTTTTCAGATTGTGACTCAGCTTTGCTAAAGTCCCCAATTAGAGGTGTCCAGAGTTCTTAAGCACACTCTTCTTTTTGCTTTGGACCTTGATTTTAACCGCTCAATCTCAAGTTTTCACTTGACACCTGCACGCCACAAGCACATGGTTAGGGACAGCTTGGTTTAGCCGCTTAGACCAGGATTTTAGTCCTTTAGGCCCTCCTATCCACTGATGCTCAAAGCCTTGGGATCCTTTTTATTTGCCCTTGCCTTTTGGTTTTAAGAGCTTTTGGCTTTTTCTGCTTGCTCTTTTTTTTTTTTTTGCAAGCTTTGTTCTTTGCTGCTTGTTCTTGCTTCAAGAATCATTTTTATGATTTTCAGATTATCAATAACATGTCTCATGTTCATCATTCTTTCAAGAGCCAACATATTTAACAGTCTTAAACAACAAATTCAAAAGACATATACACTGTTCAAGCATTCATTCAGAAGACAGAAAGCATTGCCACCACATGTTACTAATTAGAATTTTTCTTATTAAAAACTCGAAATTTTATTACCTCTTATTCAAAAGATCTACTATTTTATTCATGTTTGCTGATGATGAGAAAAATAGACTATAACTTAATTGGGGATAAAATCAAACTAGACGCTAATTACTACTAATGATCATGTAATGAAGACACAAACATAGATAAGCACTTAACATAGAGAAAACGAAAAACAGAGGAAGTAAGAACAAGGAACGAGTCCACCTTAGTGATGATGGCATTTCCTTCTTGAGGCACCAATGATGTTCTTGAGCTCTTTTATGTCTCTTCCTTGCCTTTGTGGCTTGATTCCTAGTGATTTTTGGTATTTCTATCCTCAGTTGCTTCCAATAATTATGTGGAGGGGAGTGCATCTCCTGAGGTATCTCTTGATTTGCAGCCACATGTTCTACCACTGAGCTATAGATCCTTCACATAATTGTGATGTCCACACCAAACTTAGAATGTTGCTCGCCCTCGAGCAAAAGAAGAGGGAATAGATGAAGAAGAAGATGTGGAAATAAAAAACTAGGATTATGAGGAGGGAGGGTGGGGATCCTGTGGGGTCCACAGATCTTGAAATGATCCTGTGAGGTCCACGGATCTTGAGGTGTCAAGGCATTTACATCTCTGCACCAATTTGGGCATGCAAAATGCCCTTGCACACAACTCTGGGCGTTTAGCGCCAGGTTGGTGCCCATTTTGGGCGTTCAACGCCCCTTTGCTGCCATTTCTGGTGTTGAACGCCAGAACTATGCTTGTTCTGGTCGTTCAGCGCCAGGATGCTCCCATTCTGGGCGTTCAGCGCCAGAACTATGCTCTGTTCTGGCGTTTGAACGCCAGACAGATGCTCCTCCAGGGTGTGATTTTTCTTCTGCTGTTTTTGATTCCGTTTTTGATTTTTTTTTTATTTTGTGACTCCACATGATCATGAACCTAAGAAAACATGAAAAACAATAAAAATAAGAATTAGATAAACATTGAGTTGCCTCCCAACAAGCGCTTCTTTAATGTTCTTAGCTGGACCTTGCTGAGCTTTTAATCTAGCTTCAGCCTTGAGCATTCTTGCTCAATGTTGCCTTCTAGATAATGCTTGATTCTCTGTCCATTGACAATGAACTTCTTATCAGAATCAATATCTTGAAGCTCCACGTAACCATATGGTGATACACTTTTAATCACGTATGGTCCCCTCCACCGGGATTTCAGTTTCCCGGGGAATAGCCTGAGTCTAGAGTTAAACAACAGAACCTTCTGTCCTGGTTCAAAGATTCTAGATGACAGCTTTCTGTCATGCCACTTTTTTGATTTTTCTTTATATAGCTTGGCATTTTCGAAAGCTGTGAATCTGAACTCCTCTAGCTCATTTAGCTGGAGCAATCTTTTTTCTCCTGCTAATTTGGCATCAAAGTTTAGGAATCTGGTTGCCCAGTAGGCCTTATGTTCCAGTTCCACGGGCAGGTGACATGCCTTACCATACACCAGTTGGTATGGAGAGGTCCCTATAGGGGTCTTGAATGCTGTTCTGTAAGCCCACAGAGCATCATCCAAGCTCCTTGCCCAATCCTTTCTGCGGGTATTTACTGTCCGTTCCAGGATTCTCTTTAATTCTCTGTTAGAGACTTCAGCCTGCCCATTGGTTTGTGGATGATATGGAGTGGCCACCTTGTGGCGAATTCCATACCGAACCATGGCAGAGTAAAGCTGTTTATTGCAGAAGTGAGTGCCCCCATCACTGATTAGTACTCTAGGGACACCAAACCTGCTAAAAATATGTTTCTGGAGGAACTTCAGCACTGTTTTAGTATCATTGGTGGGTGTGGCAATAGCCTCAACCCATTTTGATACATAGTCAACTGCCACCAGAATATAAGTGTTTGAGTATGATGATGGGAAAGGTCCCATGAAGTCAATTCCCCATACGACAAACAACTCAATTTCCAAGATTCCTTGTTGAGGCATGGCGTAACCATGAGGCAGATTACCAGCTCTTTGGCAACTGTCACAATTACGTACAAACTCTCGGGAATCTTTATAGAGTGTGGGCCAATAGAAGCCACATTGGAGGACCTTGGTGGCTGTTCGCTCACCTCCGAAATGGCCTCCATATTGAGATCCGTGGCAATGCCACAGGATCCTCTGTGCTTCTTCTCTAGGCACACACCTACGGATAATTCCGTCTGCACATCTCTTAAAGAGATAAGGTTCATCCCACAAGTAGTACTTTGCATCAGTAATTAATTTCTTCTTTTGTATCCTGTTGTACTCCTTGGGTATGAACCTTGCAGCTTTATAGTTTGCAATATCGGCAAACCATGGTGCTTCCTGAATGGCGAATAAATGCTCATCAGGAAACGTCTCAGAGATCTCTAGAGAAGGGGGGACGTCCCTTCCACTGGCTCTATCCGGGACAGATGATCAGCCACTTGGTTCTCTGTCCCTTTTCTATCTCTTATTTCTATATCAAACTCTTGCAGAAGCAATACCCATCTGATGAGCCTGGGTTTTGAATTCTGCTTTGTGAGTAGATATTTAAGAGCAGCATGGTCAGTATACACAATCACTTTTGATCCTACTAAGTATGATCTGAACTTGTCAATGGCGTAAACCACTGCAAGTAGTTCTTTTTCTGTGGTTGTGTAATTTTTCTGGGCATCATTTAGAACGCGACTGGCATAATAAATGACATGCAGAAGCTTGTCATGCCTCTGTCCCAATACTGCACCAATGGCATGATCACTGGCATCACACATTAACTCAAATGGCAATGTCCAGTCTGGTGCAGAAATGACTGGTGCTGTGACCAGCTTAGCTTTCAGCGTTTCAAACGCCTGCAGGCATGCTGTGTCAAACACAAATGGCGTGTCAGCAGCTAGCAGATTGCTTAGAGGTTTTGCGATTTTTGAAAAATCCTTTATAAACCTCCTATAGAATCCTGCATGCCCCAGAAAGCTTCTGATTGCCTTAACATTGGCAGGTGGTGGTAATTTTTCAATTACCTCTATTTTTGCTTGATCCACCTCTATTCCCTTGTTTGAGATTTTATGCCCAAGAACAATTCCTTCAGTCACCATGAAGTGACACTTTTCCCAGTTTAAAACTAGGTTGGTTTCTTGGCATCTTTTCAGAACAAGTTTCAGGTGATCAAGACAGGAGCTAAATGAGTCTCCATATACTGAGAAGTCATCCATGAAGAATTCCAGAAATTTTTCCACCATGTCAGAGAAAATAGAGAGCATGCATCTCTGGAAGGTTGCAGGCGCATTACATAGCCCAAATGGCATCCTTCTATAAGCAAACACTCCAGATGGGCATGTGAATGCTGTTTTCTCTTGATCCTGGGGATCCACTGCAATCTGGTTATAGCCTGAATAGCCATCCAAAAAGCAGTAATAATCATGACCTGCTAGTCTCTCTAGCATCTGGTCTATGAATGGTAAAGGAAAATGATCCTTTCTGGTGGCTGTATTGAGCCTTCTGTAGTCAATACACATGCGCCACCCTGTAACTGTTCTTGTGGGAACCAGTTCATTTTTTTCATTATGAATCACTGTCATGCCTCCCTTTTTTGGGACGACTTGAACAGGGCTCACCCAGGGGCTATCAGAAATAGGATAAATAATCCCAGCCTCTAGTAATTTGGTAACCTCTTTCTGCACCACTTCCTTCATGGCTGGATTTAGCCGCCTCTGTGGTTGAACCACTGGTTTGGCATTATCCTCCAATAGGATTTTGTGCATGCATCTAGCTGGGCTTATGCCCTTAAGGTCACCTATGGACCACCCAAGAGCTATCTTGTGTGTCCTTAGCACTTGAATAAGTGCTTCCTCTTCCTGTGAATTTAAAGCAGAGCTTATGATCACTGGAAAAGTGTCACCTTCTCCCAGAAATGCATATTTCAAGGATGGTGGTAGTGGCTTGAGCTCGGGTTTAGGGGGTTTTTCCTCTTTCAGAAGAAAGTTCAGAGGCTCTTTCATGTCCCCTGAATCCTCCAAATCAGGCTGAACATCTTTAAAGATGTCTTCCAACTCTGATTCGAGACTCTCAGCCATGTTGATCTCTTCTACCAAAGAGTCAATGAGATCAACTTTCATGCAGTCTGTTGATGTGTCTGGATGCTGCATGGCTTTGACAGCGTTCAACTTAAACTCATCATCATTGACTCTCAGGGTTATTTCCCACTGTTGGACGTCAATGAGGGATCGTCCAGTTACTAGGAAGGGTCTTCCTAGAATGAGAGTAGCACTCTTGTGCTCCTCAATTTCCAGCACAACAAAGTCAGTGGGAAAGGCGAATGGCCCAACTCTGACAATCATGTCTTCAATCACGCCTGATGGGTATTTAGTGGAACCATCAGCAAGTTGGAGACATATCCGGGTTGGTTTAACTTCTTCAGTTAAGCCAAGTTTCCTGATAGTAGATGCAGGTATCAGGTTGATGCTTGCCCCAAGATCGCACAAAGCTGTCTTGGTGCAATCACCTTCTAATATGCATGGTATCAGAAAACTCCCAGGGTCTTTAAGCTTTTCAGGAAAGCTTTTCAGAATGACTGCACTGCATTCTTCAGTGAGGGGAACTCTTTCTGTTTCTCTCCACTCCTTTTTATGACTCAAGATTTCTTTCATGAACTTGGCATAAAAAGGTATTTGCTCAAGTGCCTCTGCAAATGGAATCGTTATTTCAAGAGTCCTTAGATAATCTGCAAAGCGAGCAAATTGCTTATCCTGCTCCTCTTTCCGGAGTTTTTGAGGATAAGGTATCTTGGCTTTATATTCCTCAACCTTAGTGGTTAAAGAAGCCTTTTTAGAGGGGTTGTTGTCAGCACTTGTGTGTATCTGATCCCTCACTGGCAATTGAGTGCCAGAGTCAGAAGCTGGAGTGACGTTAGACGCCAGCTCACTGTCTGTTCCTGGCGCCTGAACGCCAGAAATGTGCCCCTTTTGGGCGTTCAACGCTGGATTCTGCCCCAATTGGGCGTTCAACGCCAGATTCTTGCCCATTTCTGGCGTTGAACGCCAATCCTGCCTTGTTTCTGGCGCTGAACGCCAGTTTTGGGCATGGTCTGGGTGTTCAGCGCCAGCCTTCCACCCATTTTCTGGCGTTTTAGTGCCAGAATTATTTTTCCCTGGGCTCTTACTGTCCTCAGGTGAATCTTTGGTGGGTCGCTCATTTCTTGAATTTTTGATGCCTTGAGGTGGGGTATTTAATTTTTTCCCACTTCTTAATTGAACTGCTTGGCATTCTTCTGCTATTTGCCTTGATAGCTGCTGCTTTGTTTGCTTAAACTGTTCGTCCATATGTATATTAGCTATCCTTGTCTCCTGCAGCCTGTCTTTGAATTCAGCTAGCTGCTTTGTTAGAAAATCCAATTGCTGATTGAATTCAGCAGCTTGTTTTACAGTACTGAATTCAGCAGTTACTGTTTTAACCTCTTCATTCATGGAAGGGTTGCTGCTTAGATACAGATGCTGATTCCTGGCAACTGTATCAATGAGCTCTTGAGCCTCTTCAATTGTCTTTCTCATATGGATAGATCTACCAGCTGAGTAATCTAGAGACATCTGAGCTCCTTCCGCAAGCCCGTAGTAGAAGATGTCTAACTGAACCCACTCTGAAAACATTTCAGAGGGGCATTTTCGTAGCATCTCTCTGTATCTCTCCCAGGCATCATAAAGAGATTCATTATCTCCTTGCTTGAAGCCTTGGATGTCCAGCCTTAGCTGTGTCATCCTTTTTGGAGGAAAATATTGATTCAGGAATTTTTCTGTCAGCTGTTTCCACGTCCTTATGCTAGCCTTAGGTTGGTTATTCAACCACCTCTTAGCTTGATCTTTTACAGCAAATGGAAACAGTAATAGTCTGTAGACATCCTGATCTATTTCTTTATCATGTACTGTGTCAGCAATTTGTAAAAACTGTGCCAGAAACTCTGTAGGTTCTTCCTGTGGAAGACCGGAATACTGGCAACTTTGCTGCACCATGATAATGAGCTGAGGATTCAACTCAAAGCTACTAACTCCAATGGAGGGTATGCATATGCTACTCCCATATGAAGCAGTAGAGGGGTTAGAATATGACCCCAGAGTCCTCCTGGACTGTTCATTTCCATTTATGTCCATGATGGATATATGGATATAACTTGGACTGATTTATCTTTTTATTTATTTTATTTTATAAGAAGTAAATACTTAAATAAAATAAAATAACTAAAAAGAATTTGAATTTTAAATTTTTTTTTATAAAAAAAAATAAAAATTAATTAGTTAATAAAAAAGAAATTTTTGAAAAAGAGGGAAGATAATTTCGAAAATTAGAGAGAGAGAGAGTTAGTTAGGTAGTTTTGAAAAAGTTAAGAAACAAACAAAAAGTTAGTTAGTTAGTTGAAACAAATTTTGAAAAGATAAGAAGTTAGGAAGTTAGAAGAGATATTTTGAAAAGATATTTTTGAATTTAGTGAGGAGAGAGAAAAACAATAAGATAGTACAAGATTTAAAATTTTTTAGATCTAATGCTCCTTGTTTTTGAAAATTTTGGAGGGAAAACACCAAGGAACACCAAACTTAAAAATTTTAAGATCAAGACACAAGGAAAACTCAAGAACACTTTGAAGACTCACAAGAACACAAGAACATGAAGAAAGAACACCAAACTTAAAATTTTTAGAAAACCACCAAAATTTTCGAAAACCAAAGGGAATTCAACAAGAAAACACCAAACTTAAAGTTTGGCACACAATTTAATAGAGAAAATATTATTTATGAAAAAGAAGGTTTTGAAAAGAGTATAAAAGATTCTAACCCAATTACCAAGAACACAGATTAACGCTCTAGCCAAATGAGTTATGGAATTTTCGAAAATTTTAAGAAAGATTATTTTTAAAAACACCAAACTTAAAGTTTGGCACAGGATTTAACAGAAAAATTATTTTTGAAAAAGGTTTTTAAAAAATTATGATAGCCAATTACCATGAACATAAACACCACGTTCTAACTAACTGAGTTATAAATTTAAAGTGTTTTAACAAGGGATAAATAATAAAAGACTCTAAACCAAAAAGAAAGATTTTTTTCCTAATCTAAGCAACAAAATAATCCGTCAGTTGTTCAAACACGAACAATCCCCGGCAACGGCGCCAAAAACTTGGTGCATGAATTGTGAATCACACTTTTCACAACGCGTACCACTAACCAGCAAGTGCACTGGGTCGTCCAAGTAATACCTCACATGAGTAAGGGTCGAATCCCACGGAGATTGTTAGTTTGAAGCAATCTATGATTATCTTGTAAATCTTAGTCAGGAAGTCAATTATGTTTATCAGTTGAATTGTGAATAACCAAGAGAGCATAAATTAAAGGTTACTTGTTGTGCAGTAATGGGGAATATGTTGGAGTTTTGGAGATGCTTAGTCTTCTGAATCTCTGCTTTCCTCTGTCTTCTGATTCACGCACGCACGTCCTCCTATGGCAAGCTGTGTGTTGGTGGATCACCGTTGTCAATGGCTACCTTCCCTCCTTCCAGTGAAAACTATGCTCACGCACTCTGTCACAGCACGGCTAATCACCGGTTGGCTCTCGATCCGGTTGGAATAGGATTTACTATCCTTTTGCGCCTGTCACTAACGCCCAGCCTTCAGGAGTTTGAAGCTCGTCACAGTCATTCAATCCTTGAATCCTACTCGGAATACCACAGACAAGGTTTAGACTTTCTGGATTCTCATGAATGCCGCCATCAGTTCTAGCTTATACCACGGAGATTCTGGTTAAAGAATCTAAGAGATACTCATTCAATCGGATATAGAACGGAGGTGGTTGTCAGGCACACGTTCATGGTTTGAGGAAGGTGATGAATGTCACTGATCATCACCTTCATCACAGTTAAGCGCGAATGAACATCTTAGATAGGAACAAGCGTGTTTGAATAGAAAACAGAAATACTTGCATTAATTCATCAAGACACAGCAGAGCTCCTCACCCCCAACAATGGGGTTTAGAGACTCATGCCGTCAGAAAATACAAAGTTTAGATCTGAAATGTCATGAGAGATACAAAATAAGTCTCTAAAAGTTGTTTAAATACTAAACTAGTAGCCTAGGTTTACAAAAATTGGATAAACTATGATGGATGATGCAGAGATCCACTTCTGGGGCCCACTTGGTGTGTGCTGGGGCCCACTTGGTGTGTGCTGGGGCTGAGACTTAAGCAATTCACGTGCAGAGGCCATTTGTGGAGTTGAACGCCAGTTTTTATTCCAGTTTGGGCGTTCAACTCCAGCTTTTGATCCTTTTCTGGCGCTGGACGCCAGAATTGGGCAGAGGACTGGCGTTGAACGCCAGTTTATGTCATCTATCCTTGTGCAAAATATGGACTATTATATATTGCTGGAAAGTCCTGGATGTCTACTTTCCAACGCAATTGGAAGCACGCCATTTCGAGTTCTGTAGCTCCAGAAAATCCACTTTGAGTGCAGGGAGGTCAGAATCCAACAGCATCAGCAGTCCTTTTTTCATCCTGAATCAGATTTTTGCTCAGCTCCTTCAATTTCAGCCAGAAAAATACCTGAAATTACAGAAAAACACACAACTCATAGTAAAGTCCAGAAATATGAATTTTTCCTAAAAACTAATAGAAATAGACTAAAAACTAACTAAAACATACTCAAAACTATATGAAATTATCCCCAAAAAGCGTATAAAATATCCGCTCATCAGTGGGTATAATAAAATACCCATGCATAAACCTGATGAAGATAAAATTGCTTTTATTACCCCAGAAGGGATCTATTGCTATATTGTAATGCCCTTTGGGTTGAAAAATGCAGGGGCCACTTATCAGGGATTAATGGTCAAGGTGTTCAAGTAACAAATTGAAAAAAAACATGGAAGTCTGTCTTGACGATACGTTAATAAAGACTAAAGAAGGCTCCAACTTGATTACTGATTTGAAAGAGATCTTTTCTTGCCTCCGACTTCACAAGATGAGGCTGAACCTAGCAAAATGTGCCTTAGGAATTTGGGGAGGTAATTTTTTAGGCTTTATGGTAACCCAAAGGGGAATTGAGGCTATTCCTAAAAAATGTCAGGCTATACTCGGCATGTTAAGTCCTCAGAATCTCAAAAAGGTTCAGGTTGGTTAGCCGCGTTATCCAGGTTTTTAAGAGTTTCTGCTAAAAAAGCGAAGCCATTCTTTAATATAATGGAAAAAGGTATGGATTTTGTCTGGACATAGGAGTGTGAAATGACTTTTCAGCATTTTAAAACTTTGCTATCTTCTTCTCCTGTTTTAGCAAAACCAGAACCTGAGAAGCCCTTTTATCTGTATTTGTCTGTAACCGAGGAAATTGTAGCCTCAACCTTAGTCCTAAGGATGAAAGTAAGCACCAACGATCTGTCTATTTCATTAGTAAGATTCTTCAAGGACCTGTATTAAGATATTCAAAATTAGAAAAAAATAGCTTTTCTTTGCTTATGTCGGTATGTCGGTTACGTCAGTATTTTCAAAGTTACTTAAATATAGTACAAATCAATCAGCCGATTAAAAAGGTTTTGCAAAAGCCAAATTTGGCAGGTCAGATGGTAAGTTGGTCCATTTTATCTCAATTTGATATACGATATGAACCACGCTCGTTGGTGGAAGAAACAGCTTTCCATTTCCTCTTTCTAGAGGATTCTTTGACTTTGGGTGCCATAAGTGTGAATGGGAAGCAAAAAGCAAGAATGGGTGGGAATTGGGTAGGAAAGTTTTGAATTTAAAGTGGGTGGGGTTGGTGGGATTTATGATGGTTTTTTGAGACGAGGTATGGATGTGATTGGTTGAGGGTTTGTGGGGAAGATTGTGTGGGGAAGAGTGAAAGTAAGAGAGAAAAGAAGTGGGGTAGGTGAAGAATCTGTGGGACCCATTGGTCCTGAGAGGCTAGGGAATCAAATTTCCTGCCCCCTTATAGGTGTTGAACGCCCAGCCTCTGAATGCCAGTTTCATGCTCCTCATAGGGCGTTGGACGCCCAAAGGGGACCTCCTTCCTGGCACTCAACGCCAGGTCTCTGCCTCCTTTGGGACGTTGAACGCCCAGCCTCTGCCCCCTGGCTGGCGTTTAACACTAGCAATGCTGCTCTTCTTGGGCGTTGAACGTCCATTAGGGGTACCCTATGTGGTATTCAACGCCAGCTTTCTTATCTCATTGGGGCGTTGAATGCCCTTCTTTCCTACTTGTCTTGCGTTCAACGCCAGTAAGGGACCTACTCCAGGGTGTTCTGTTTCCAGTTCTGACTGTCTCTGTTTCTGTTCTAACTACTGCACATGATCACAAACTTAAAGAAAAACAGAAATAACTAATTATGGTTGGATTGCTTTCCAACAAGCGCTTCTTTAACATTACTAGCTTGATGTTTAGCTCCTTACAGAGATGGATATGGGCTTAGAATTTCGCCACTTACGGTAAATTTCTTGTCTGTGCTCTCATGGATGAGTTCCACATGCTCTAGAGACAGGATCTTATTCATAATATGTAGAATGACTAGGTTGTCAGTGAAGACAACTCTCATGCTAGGTGAGAGGCCTTCAGTGGGGATCTTTTTGTCCCTCCAGCCTTTAGGTACCTTCTTCTTAGTACCAGTGTTCTCAGTGCTTGATGATGGCCACCCAACACCAAACTTAGAATTGGTGTCTGGGGGCTCTGTATAATTCTGCACTGAGAGAGAGGGTTGAAACACTAGGTGTTGCACAGTTATCTCTCTCTTGTTAGGAGGAGATTTGGGGTTAGGCATCTTGAACAAGATGTGATCCTCCCCTAGCTGTAGAATTAGCTCTCCCTTTGATACATCAACGATGGCATTGGCAATGGCTAGTAAGGGTCTTCCAAGGATGATGGATTCATCCTCTTCTTCCCCAGTATCCAGGATTATAAAGTCCGCAGAGATGTTAAGGTTTTCAACCTTTATTAGGACATTTTTCACTAGTCCATTGGTGCACAAAATTGTGATCTCCAGGCTCGAACAAATCCTGGTAATGGCTCCAAAGCTTGGTGCTCTGATCTTAATTCATAATTGTCACAACTTCGATACAACTAACCAGCAAGTGCACTGGGTCGTCCAAGTAATACCTTACGTGAGTAAGGGTCGAATCCCACGGAGATTGTTAGTATGAAGCAAGCTATGATCACCTTGTAAATCTCAGTCAGGCAGATATAAAATAGTGATATGGTTTTCGAATAATGAATAATAAAATAGGGATAGAGATACTTATGTAAATCATAGGAAGGAATTTCAGATAAGCGAATGGAGATGCTTTTCGTTCCTCTGAACCTCTGCTTTCCTGCTATCTTTATCCAATCAGTCTTACTCCTTTCCATGGCTGGCTTTATGTGATACATCACCACTGTCAATGGCTACTTTCGGTCATCTCTCGGGAAAATGATCCAATGCCCTGTCACGGCACGGCTAATCGTCTGGAGGCATCACCCTTGTCAATGGCTTCATCTTATCCTCTCAGTGAATAATATGCTCACACACTCTGTCACGGCACGGCTATTCATCTGTCGGTTCTCGATCATGCTGGAATAGGATTTACTATCCTTTTGCGTCTGTCACTAACGCCCTGCAATCGCGAGTTAGGAGCACGTCACAGTCATTCAATCATTGAATCCTACTCGGAATACCACAGACAAGGTTTAGACCTTCCGGATTCTCTTGAATGCCACCATCATTCTAGCTTACGCCACGAAGATTCTGGTTAGGAGATCTAAGAGATACTCATTCTAGCTTAATTCATGTAGAACGGAAGTGTTTGTCAGGCACGCATTCATAGGGGAGATGGTGATGAGCGTCACACATAATCATCACCTTCATCACGTTCTTGGGTGCGAATGGATATCTTAGAAGTGAAATAAGACGAATTGAATAGAAAATAGTAGTACTTTCATTAATCTTTGAGGAACAGCAGAGCTCCACACCTTAATCTATGGAGTGCAGAAACTCTACCGTATGAAAATACATAAGTGAAGGTCCAGGCATGGCCGGGATGGCCAGCCCCCTATTGTGATCTAAGATAGCATACAACTGATCAAAGATGCCTAATACAATAGTAAGAGGTCCTATTTATAATAAACTAGTCACTAGGGTTTACATGAGTAAGTAATTGATGCATAAATCCACTTCCGGGGCCCACTTGGTGTGTGTTTGGGCTGAGCTTAAGTGTTCCACGTGCAGAGGCCATTTGTGGAGTTGAACGCCAGTTTCTGTGCCAGTTTGGGCGTTCAACTCTGGTTTTGGATCCTTTTCTGGCGCTGGACGCCAGATTTGGGCAGAAGGCTGGCGTTGAACGCCAGTTTACGTCGTCAATTCTTGGCCAAAGTATGGACTAGTATATATTGTTGGAAAGCCCTGGATGTCTACTTTCCAACGCAATTGGAAGCGTGCTATTTCGAGTTCTGTAGCTCCAGAAAATCCACTTTGAGTGCAGGGAGGTCAGAATCCAACAGCATCAGCAGTCCTTTTTCAACCTCTGAATCTGATTTCTGCTCAAGTCCCTCAATTTCAGCCAGAAAATACCTAAAATCACAGAAAAACACACAAACTCATAGTAAAGTCCAGAAATGTGAATTTAACATAAAAACTAATGAAAACATCCCTAAAAGTAACTAGATCCTACTAAAAACATACTAAAAACAGTGTCAAAAAGCGTATAAATTATCCGCTCATCATCCATATACCTTTTTCATTGACTTGTCTGTCATCTCTAGTGAGATTCTTGGAGCTTGTACCTCAAAGATTCCCAATCTCTTCATTGTAGAGAGCGGCATGAGGTTTATGCTTGACCCTAGGTCACATAAAGCCTTCTCAAAGGTAATTATGTCTATGGTGCAAGGAATTAGGAAGCGTCCGGGATCCGACAGCTTTTGAGGTAGTTTCTTCTGAACCAAGGCATTGAGTTTCTTGGTGAGCACTGGAGGTTCTTCTTCCAATGTCTCTATTCCAAATAACTTGATATTTAGCTTCATTAGGATTCCTAGGTAATGAGCAACTTGCTCCTCCCTAGTTTGCTTTTCCTCATCAGAGGAGGAGTAGTCTTCATAGTCCATAATTTGTAACAAGGCATTCAATGGAACTTCTATAGTCTCCTCATGAGCCTTAGTTGCCTTCAGTTCTTCAATAGGAAAGTTTTTAGTGGGTGTTGAACGCCCAACTGCCCCATTACTGGCTTTCAATGCCAGCTTTTGTGCCACTTTGGGCATTGAACGCCCAGTATGGACTTCTTTACTAGCATTCAACGCTAGTGATGGCTCTTCTTTGGGTGTTAAACGCCCAGTAGGGACTTCCTTATTGGCATTCAATGCCAGAGCATCCCCTTCAGATTTGGCCTCAACTTCTATAGTGATGACCTTGCACTCTTCTCTTGGATTTACTTCAGTATTACTAGGAAGAGTGTTAGGAGGGGTCTCAGGGATCTTCTTACTCAGCTGACCAACTTGTACCTCTAGGTTTCTGATGGAGGTTCTAGTTTTTGTTATGAAACTGTGAGTGGTCTTAGAGAGTTCAGAGACTATGGTTGCTAAGTTAGAGAGGCTATGCTTAGAAGTCTCCATATGTTGCTGAGAAGGTGGGAATGGTTTATTACTGTTAAATCTATTCTGGTTTCTTCTACCTTGATTATTGTTGAAGCCCTGCTGAGGCTTTTGTTGGTCCTTCCATGAATAGTTAGGATGATTTCTCCTTGAGGAGTTGTAGGTATTTCCATAGGGTTCTCCCATGTAATTCACCTCTTCCATCATGGGTTGATCTGGATCATAAGCATTTCCATCATAGGAGGTGTCTTGAGTGATGCCAGTTGCAACTTGTATTTCAGTCAAATGTTGAGAGATCATATTGACCTATTGGGTCAAGATCTTGTTCTGAGCTAATATGGCATTCAGAGTGTCAACCTCTAGGACTCCTTTCTTCTAAGCTACCCCATTGTTCACAGGATTTCTCTTAGAAGTGTACATGAATTGGTTGTTTGTAACCATTTCAATGAGTTCTTGTACCTCTTCAGGCATTTTCTTCAAGTGGATTGATCCACCAAAAGAATGGTGCAAGGACATCTTGGACATCTCAGATAGACCATCATAGAAGATACCTAGGATAGTCCATTCTGAGAGCATGTCAGGAGGACATCTCCTGATCAGTTGCTTGTATCTTTTCCAAGCTTCGTAGAGGGATTCACCCTCTTTTTGTCTGAAGGTTTGAACTTCCACCCTGAGCTTGGTCATCTTCTGAGGTGGAAGGAACTTGGCCAAGAAAGCATTGACCAACTTTTCCTAAGAGTCTAGGCTTTCCTTAGGTTGAGAATCCAACCATATCCTAGCCCTGTCTCTAACAGCAAAAGGAAAAAGCATAAGCCTGTAGACCTCAGGATCCACTCTATTGTTCTTAACAGTATCACAAATTTGTAGGAATTCAGATAGGAATTGATGTGGATCTTCCAGTGGAAGTCCATGGAATTTGCAATTATGTTGCATTAGAGAGACTAATTAAGGCTTCAGCTCAAAGTTATATGCTCGAATGGCAGGTATAGAGATGCTTCTTCCATAGAAGTCAGAAGTGGGTGCAGTGAAGTAACCAAGAACCTTCCTTGCATCTCCTCCATCATTCGGATTGGCTGCCATGTTTGTACTTTCAGCTACTTGTTCGAAGAGTTTTTTGAGGTTTTATCTAAATTGTTGTGCTTTAACTTGTTGTAAACGCTTCTTTAGACTCCTCTCAGGTTCAGGATCAGGATCAAAGAGAGGTTCTTTATCCCTATTCCTGCTCATAAACAAGAAAAAAAATAAGAAAGAAAGAGGATGGGAGTTTCTATGTCAGAGTATAGAGAACTCCCAGTGAGATATGAAGAAGAAAGAAGAATGAAGATAGAGGAATGAGAAGAAGAATTCGAATAGGGGGGTAGAAGAATTTGAATTTTAAGAGATAAAAAGGGGAATTAGAAAGATATTTTTGTTTTTATTTTATTTTAATTATTAATTGAATTCGAAAAGAAGAAGGAAATTAAAAACTAAAACAACTAATTAACTAAAAAGATTTGAAAATTAGAAGGTGATTTTCGAAAAAGAAGAAAGAAAGAATTAAAATTGAAAAAGTTTTAAATTTTAAGAAGAAAGTAAGTTAGGTAAGTTTTAAAATTAAAAGAGAAAGATAAGATAAAGATTTAAAAAGAAATTAAGAGAGATAAGATTTAAATTAAAAAGATTTAAAAAGGTAGTAAATATTTAAAAAGATTTGAAATTAAAATTTAAAAGAAAGATAAGATAAGAAAGAATCAAACTAAAAGAAAGTTATGATAAAAAAAATTTAAAAAGATAAGATTTGAAATTTGAAATTTGACTTCACTAACAAGAAAACACCAAAGTTTAAAATTTTTAAATCATGATAAGAAAGGAAACAAGATTTTCGAAAATTTGAATAAAGATAGAAAAGATATTTTTTTATTTTTCGAATTAATGAAGAAGGAGAAAAACAACAAAAAGACACCAAACTTAAAATTTTTAGATCAAAGACACTAGCTTTTTCGAAATTTTAAAGAAAAACAACTAAAAGATACCAAACTTAAAAATTTTAAGATCAAAATAAGAAAAGAAACAAGAACAACTTGAATACCAAGAAGAACACTCAAGAGCAAATTCGAAAATTTAAGGAAAACAAATAGCACACAAAGGACACCAAACTTAAAAATTGACACTAGACTCAAACAAAAGACACAATTTTTGAAAATTTTTGGAAAAAGAAACCAAGAAAGTTCGAAACTTTCAAGAAACAAGAACAAAAGACTCAAACAAAAGACAAAGACTAATAAAGAAAAGAATAGGTTTTGAAAAATTTTGAAAAGAAAACAAAAGACACAAACAAAAAAGCAACAAAACCTTAAAAAGTACCTAATCTAAGCAACAAGATAGTCCGGTAGTTTGTCAAACTCGAACAATCCTCGGCAACGGCGTCAAAAACTTGGTGCATGAAGTTGACTCTGCAATATTCGCACAGATAGACCGGCAAGTGCACCAGGTCGTCCAAGTAATGCCTCAGGTGAGTGAGGGTCGACCCCATAGAGATTGTTGGATTGAACAAGCAATGACTATCTTGTAGATCTTAGTCAAACGGATAGAAAATATAATTGTTGTATAAAATGCATAAAAACAGAATAAATAAAGTGTTACTGGATAGGTGTGGAATCAATGATAAGAGAACGGTTGAGCCTTCAGAGATGCTTCCTCCTTCTGGATCAACTTTTCTCACTATCTACTTCAACTTCTGATGATGCATTCCATGGCAGGCTGTAAGTGATTAACGCCATGTCAGTGGTCATTAATCTCCTTTGCTTCAGAACAAACACCAGGTCAGTGATCATCCAATCTGAATGGGGGTGAAGCTCCTGTAGTCCATTCCCTTGGTGATCCTACTCAAAATGCCACAGACAAGGTTGGATCTTCCGGATCAGAGAACGCTGCTTCATGATGAGAACACTACTTCATGATTCTAGACTATACCACAAAGGCCCTAATCGCCCCGTACCTCGGCTAAACTAATATCTCCAAGTCCCCAACGAAGTCGTGGATTAGTCGTCTAAGAGATGTATAATCAAGCTTGTGGTTCAATACTATCCTGTCAAGGACTCGCAAGAACCCATGTAGAATAGGGATGATGGTCAAGTTACACTCCCAATTCATTAGGATGAAGAACGAAGATGCATCTTAGAATGGAATCAAGCATAAATTGAAATAGAATAGTGATATTATTAATCCATAAGAATTAGCAGAGCTCCTAACCTTAACCTAGGAGGTTAGTTTCTCATACTGTATAGAGAAACAATGTAATTCAAAAATATGGCATAAGGTTCTCCCTGAACAAGGGTGATCCTTGTTCTATATATACTAATCTAATAACTAAGAAGTACAAAAATAAGATAAACTAGTCTTGTGGTGCGAAAATCCACTTTTCGGGCTCACTCGGTGAGTGTTTAGGCTGAGCTTGGGGTGAAGCCACGAGTTGGTACTCCCTCTGGGGCGTTGGACGCCAGCTTTGGACTCCTTTTTGGGCATTGGGTGCCAGTTGCTCCCTTTTGGGCGTCCAACACCAGGAATGGGGTTGGTAGCTGGCGCTAAATGCCAGTTTTGGGCCTTTATTTCTAGAGCAAAC
Organism: Arachis hypogaea; assembly: GCF_003086295.3. Classification (NCBI taxonomy): domain Eukaryota; kingdom Viridiplantae; phylum Streptophyta; class Magnoliopsida; order Fabales; family Fabaceae; genus Arachis; species Arachis hypogaea. The sequence continues at coordinate 33,462,946 of NC_092049.1, read as the reverse complement.
TATAGACTATTATATATTACTGGAAAGCCCTGGGTGTTAGGTTTCCATATCCGTTGAGAGCGTGCCATTTGGACCTCTGTAACTCCAGAAATGCTCCTTCGAGTGCACGGAAGTCAGAATTTGAAAGCATCTGCAGTCCTTTCTCTGTCTCTGAATCAGACTTTTCCAAAGCTCCTCAATTTCAGCCAAATTTACCTGAAATCATCATAAAACACATAAACTTAAAGTAGAATCTAAAAATATGAAATTTCCACTAAAACCTATGAAAATATAATAAAACTTAAACAAAACATAACAAAAACTATATGAAAATGATGCCAAAAAGTGTATAAAATATCCACTCATCATTTACCAACAAATTGCGGATAAGGGCATCCTGTCGAAACCCCGACAACTGAAGGATAAGACAAGCGGGAATAAGAACTTATACTATGATTATCACAAAGGCTTCAGCCACAAAACCCAGGATTGCTTTTACTTGAAAGATGCCTTAGAGCAAGCTATTCGCGAAGGCAAGCTGACCGAGTTCTCCTAGTTTATAAGGGAGCCCAGGAGGAGGGAGCGCAAACATTCTGAGGAGGATCGGACCCAAGTTGTGAAGCCAAGGGAAGGACCCACTGAGAATGCTGACAACGCCCCCACGGTGGTCATCAACATCGTGGTCGGGCGGGATGTGCCCGCAAGTCGAGATCGGCAGCAAAAAAGGACGCCAAAGTCTTGGCCGTGTCATCAGAAAGCCATAAGACTCAATCCAAAGAACCCCTGAATCTATCCTTTGGTCCAGAAGATCAATGGTGCCATGATCTCTCAAGAACCCCACCCATGGTGATCACGACAAGGATCGGGAAGGGTTTAGTTAAACGCATCCTTGTCGACACTGGCACGGACTCCAATATCATGTTCAGAAATGTGTTTGATGTCTTGGGGATCAAAGAAGCCGACCCCAAGGCCCACCAGCACAGGGTCGTAAGTTTGGGCGATAACTACATAAAACCTGACGGGATAATCACCCTTCTGATCTGTGTGGGGGACGGAGAGAGCAAAAGATCAATAATGGTGGAGTTCGTTGTCCTGAGAGACTCCACAGCCTAAAATATTATCTTTGGCAGGAGAACCATCAATGAGTTTTCAGCTGTTATATACACCAAGTTCTTGACAATGAAGTTTGTTGCTGATGATGAAACTGTTGGTTCCATCAGTGGAGATTTAGAAAAGGCAGTCGTGTGCGACAATGCCAGTCTCTCGCTGAGAAAGAAGTCAAAAGAAGCATCGGCGGTGTTTCTAGCTGATCTGGACGCGAGAGTAGATGATAAACCGAGACCAGAACCGCAAGGGGACATGGAGAAATTTTGAGTCAGGGATATGGAGGAGAAGTTCACCTTTGTGAACAGAAACCTCCCCCACAACCTGAAAGAACCCCTCATCGAAGTTGTCAGGGAAAACGGTGACCTCTTCGTATGGACCCTAGCCGACATGCCAGGAGTAGATCCCGAGTTTATGCCTCACCGGCTAGCTGTGAAGCTAGATGCTAGGCCTGTTTCCCAGCGACGAAGAAAAATATTGCAGGAAAGGGCTGACGAGGTAGCGAGGCAGACGGCTAGCCTACTGGAAGCTGGATTCATCAGGGAACTGGACTACTCGACGTGGTTGTTGAACGTAGTCCTCGTTAAAAAAGCCAATAGGAAATGGATGATGTGTGTCGATTACTCGGACCTCAACAAAGCATGCCCAAAAGACTCCTTTCTCCTTCCAAACATTGACACCCTGGTAGACGCAGCGGTGGGATATCAGTTCCTAAGCTTTATAGACGCATACTCTCGTTACAACTAAATACCAATGCATCGACCTGACGAGGAGAAGACGGCATTTATAACGCAAGCCGGTACCTACTGCTAAAGAGTGATGCCGTTCGAACTGAAAAATGCCGAGGCCACTTACCAAAGGCTAATGAACAAGGTTTTTAGCAAACTTATCGAGAAGTCAGTCGAGGTATATGTTGACGATATTTTGATAAAAACTACTGATCTGAGTGACTTGGTCAGCGATTTAGAAACCGTCTTCAAGTCTCTCTGAAAGCACAACATGTGACTCAACCCCTTCAAGTGTGCTTTCACCGAAGCCGAGAAGTTCCATGGCTTCATGCTAACATAGAGGGGAGTGAAGGCCAACCCAGACAAGTGCGAAGCCATTTGGTGCGTACGAATCCCCACACTTCCGTACTGCAATACCCGCAAGTGCACTGGGTCGTCCAAGTAATACCTGAGCGATTCAAGGTCGATCCCACGAGGATGTGGCTTGAAGCAAGCTATGGTTATCTTGCAGGTCTTAGTCAGGCAGATCAGGAGGTTGTTGATTTTATGTCATATATGGAGTTGTAAGAGTAATGTGTGGAAGGAATACTGAATTGGAATCTATGATAGGAATAGAGTTAAGGATTAGAGTTGCGTTATTTTTCTGAATTAACTCTGGTATTACTACACTCCTTGCTTGTGAGTGATTTCTTCAATGGCAGGCTGTATGTGATTGACACTGGTTTGAGCAGCTGCCAATACTCCTCTAGATATGAACCCCAGGTTTAGTGCGGCTCCATTCTGATTGAGGGTGAAGCTCGTACAGTTCATTCTCCTTAATGATCCTACTCAAAACGCCACAGACAAGGTAAGATCTTTCGTATCAGAGAATGCTGCACCTTGGGTTCTAGCCTCTACCACAGAAACCCTAATCTCTCAAGAAATCGGCTGAACTGATGTCTCGAGAAGTCCCCAATGAAGTCATGGATTAGCCGTCTGAGAGATGTATAAACATAGCTGTTGGTTTGTCCTTGTCCGATGAAAGACGCATTCTGAACACAAGTAGATGCGGGTGTTTGTCAGGCACGTTTGTCTTAATGTGATTAACAGAGCTAATTTGTCAGATCATCCTATTCACCATTATGAAGATTGGATATACATCTTAGAATTAATTAAACACGGATCGAAGAGAAAACAATAATACTTTTATTAATTCATAGGATTCAGCAGGGTTCCTCCCCTCAACCTAGGAGGTTTAGAAACTCACACTGAAGTAAAATACAAAGATAAACATGAATATGGTGTATGATATGCGTGATGTCCCTAATGATTATGCAAAATACACTTTAAATACTAAACAGATGACTAGTAAGGGTAAAACAGTCTATTTAGTGCTAAAATCCACTTCTAGGGCCCACTTGGTGAGTGTTTGGGCTGAGCTTTGATGAGATCCATGTGCTATGAGGTCTCTGGGGTCATGGAACGCCAGCTAGGGGGGTCCTCTTTGGGCGTTTGGAAGCTGGTCTCTGCTCTGTGGGCGCTGGACACCTGGAAGGGGGCAGGAAGCTGGTGTTGGACATCCGTTTTGGGCCTTCTAATCCGAAGTAAAGTATGGACTATTATATATTGCTAAAAAGCTCTGGAAGTAAGCTTTCCATAGTCGTTAAGATCGCACAATTTGGACTTTTGAAGCTCCGGAAAAGCTCTTTCAAATGCAAGGAGATCAGATCCGGATAGCATCTGCAGTACTTTCTCTGTCTCTAAATCAGACTTCTGCTCCAGCTCCTCAATTTCAGCCAGAAAAAATATGAAATTTAAAAAAAACACAAAAACTCATAGTAAAATCCAAAAATGTAAATTTAACACTAAACCCTATAAAAACTTAATAAAAACTAAATGAAACATACTAAAAACTATATGAAAATGATGCCAAAAAGTGTATAAAATATCCGCTCATCACAACACCAAACTTAAACCGTTGCTTGTCCCCAAGAAACTAAAAACACAGTAGGATAGGAAAGAAAATTAAGATACAATAAATCTCTAAGTTTCAAATGAAGCTTAGTTATAATTAGATGAGTGGGACTTAATAGCTTTTTGCTTCTGAATAGTTTTGGCATCTCACTATCCATTGAAACTCAGAATGGTTGCCATCTTTAGGAACTTAGAATCCAGATGATATTATTGACTCTCCTAGTTTAGTTATTTTTTATTCTTGAACACAACTTTCAGTATTTTGGCCGTGACCCTAAACACCTTGTTTTCCAGTATTTCCACCGGATACAATAATACCACAGACACTTTAACTGGGTGAACCTTTTCAGATTGTGACTCAGCTTTGCTAAAGTCCCCAGATAGAGGTGTCCAGAGTTCTTAAGCACACTCTTTTTGCTTTGGACCATAACTTTAACTTCTCAGTCTCAAACTTTTCACTTGACACCTTTACGCCACAAGCACATGGTTAGGGACAGCTTGGTTTAGCCACTTAGGCCAGGATTTTATTCCTTTGGGCCCTCCTATCCATTAATGCTCAAAGCCTTGGGTCCTTTTACCCTTGCCTTTTGGTTTAAAGGGTTACTGGCTTTTTCAATCTGCCTTCCTTTTTCTGCATTATTGGGCAGTAATGGATTTTTCTGCTTTTTATTTATTTTTTTCTTTTCGCCAATTTTTTTCTTTTTTCGCATGCATTCATATTTTTTTTCCTTTTGCAACATGCTTTTTCTTTTTTTTTTGCTGCTTTTTCTTTCTTCAAGAATCAATTTTTAGATTTTTCAGATTATCAATAATATTTTTCCTTTTTCCTTATTCTTTCAAGAGCCAACATTCTAAAATTTCAACTTCAAATATGCACTGTTTAATCATAAATTTAGGAAACAAAAGCAAATGATACCACATCAAACTAATTGAACTATTCTTATTTTAAACTTGAAATTCATGTATCTCTCAATTCTTTTCAATAAAAATTTTCTTTTAAGCGAGGTGAGAGATATATGAGACATTTTACAACTTTAAGACATCAATGCACATGATCATGCAACAAGAACAAGAGAACAGATAAAACATAACAGATAATAGAAAAATAATAAAAGGAAATGAGATAAAAGAGAACGAATCCACCTGAATAATGGTAGCTAGTGCTCCTCCTTAAGGATCCAATGTAGTGCTTGATCTCTTCAATGTCACTCCTTTGTCTTTGTTGAGGCGGCTGCACAGGCTCATGTGCATGCTTTCTAGTTTGCTCCATCCTCTTCTTCCATACTTAGGAGTGGTAGAAGTCAAAAAGTAAAGTTTTTGCAACACCAAACTTAAGAGTTTTGCTCGTCCTTGAGCAAATAGGGAAAAGTAGGGTAGAAGAAGGTGGGGTAGGTGGACCTTCTATGGGACCTACAAGTCCTGAGAGGTTGGAAATTCCAGATTCCCTGCTCTCTTACACTAGCGTTTGAACGCCCAAGGGCTGCTCCCTGGCTGGCGTTCAACTTCAACACTCCATCCAGAGTGTTCTGTTTTCACTGCTGTGAAAATTTATCTCTGTTCTGAATGCTGCATATGATCATGACTCTAACAACTAAAAGAAAAAAATAAAATAAAAGGAAATGAATAGTTAATTAAGGTTGGGTTGCCTCCCAACAAGTGCTCTTTTATCGTCATTAGCTTGACGGTTAGCTCCTTAAGGAGGTGAGTAAGGGCTCAGATTTTCGTCCCTTACAGTGAACTTTCTTTCTATCCTCTCATGAATGAGCTCCACATGCTCTAGAGACAGGATACAACTCACTGTATGTGGTAAGGCTGGCTTCTTAGTGAATACAACTCTCATGCCAGGTGAGAGGTCTTCAGTTAGGACTTTCTTGTCCCTCTAGCCTTTAGGTTCTTTCTTTTTAGTACCTTTGTGCTTAGAGCTTGTTGATGGCTGCCCAACACCAAACTTAGAATTGATGTCTGGAGGCTCTGCCTTGCTTTGCGCAGAAAGAGAGGGTTGGAACACTAGGTGTTGCATAGTTGTCTCTTTCTTATCAGAGGGAAGATTGGGATTGTTCATCTTGAATAAGATATAGTCCTCTCCTAATTGGAAAACCATTTCTCCCCTAGCTATATTAATCATGGCTTTTACAGTAGCTAAGAAGGGTCTTCCAAGGATGTCACAGTCATTCTCATCCTCTCCAATATCCAAGACAATGAAGTTTGCAGGGATGTAGTAGTTTTTAACCTTTACTAGGACATCCTCTACTAAGCCATATGGCTTCTTCATTGTCATGTCTGTCATCTCTAGTGAGATTTTGCAGATTTCACCTCAATAATGCCCAGTTTCTCCATTACAGAGAGTGGCATGAGGTTAATACTTGACCCTAGGTCACACAGAGCATTTTTAAAGGTCATGGCGCCTATGGTGCAAGGAATCAGAAAGCGTCCAGGATCTGGAAGCTTCTGAGGTAGCTCTTGCTGAACCAAAGCATAGAGTTCTTTGGTAAGCAGTGGAGGTTCTTCCTCCAGAAGTTTTGTACCAAATAACTTGGCATTCAGCTTCATAAGTGCATGCAAAGGAACCTCAATAGTCTTTATGGTTTCTTTTGGTTCTGGGCTAGAGGTTTCTTGAGTGGGATTTAGGTACTCATGGGGTTTATTTTGATTGGCGTTCAATGCCAGCTCTGTGAGCTCTTTGGACGTTAATAGCCCTTGCTGTCCACCCTGACTGGCGTTAAACGCCAGTCTCTCTAGCATTCTGGGCGTTGAACGCCCAGCAGGGATGTCCTTGCTGGCGTTCAACGCCAGCTCCCCTGGGTTAGTGGGTGTTGAACGCCTAGTGAGGGGTTCCTCATTGGTGTTCACACCAGAATGGCTGCATGGTGGCACGTTGAACGCCCAGTGAGGGGTTTCTCACTGGTGTTCAACGCTAGGAAGCCTGGGTGTTTGGGCGTTGAATACCCAGCCAGTGCTCCCTAGCTGGCGTTCAAGGCCAGCTCTATGGCAAGGATGGGCGTTGAATGGCCGGTGAGGGGTTCCTCACTGACGTTCAGCGCCAGGCTTGCTGCCAGTTTGGGCATTGAATGCCCAGTGAAAGCTTCTTCACTGGCGTTCAACACCTTCACATTCTACTCTGATTCGGCCTCTACCTCCATGGTTATGGCCTTGCACTCTTCTCTGGGATTAACCTCAGTATTACTGGGAAGAGTTTCAGGAGGAACTTCAGGGTTCCTCTTGCTCAGTTGACTAACTTGCACCTCCAAGTTTCTAATGGAGGACTTTGTTTCATTAATGAAACTATGAGTGGTCTTAGAGAGGCTAGAAACCAGAGTAATTAAGTCAGAAAGGCTCTGCTTAGAGGCTTCCATATTCCCTTGAGAAGATGGGAATGGCAGTCTGTTGTTGAACCTATTCTAGTTCCTACCACCTTGATAGTTATTGAAACCTTGCTGAGGTTTCTGTTGATCCTTCCATGAAAGGTTAGAATGGTTCCTCCATGAAGGATTGTAGGTGTTTCTATAGGATTCTCCCATGTATTTCACCTCCTTCATGGTGTGTTGCTTAGGATCATAAGCATCTTCTTCAAGAGAAGCTTCCTAATTACTGCAAGCTGCAGTTTGCATCCCAGTTAGATGCTGAAAAATCATGTTGACCTGTTGGGTCAAGATCTTATTCTGAACCAATATGGCATTCAGAGTCTCAACTTCATGAACTCCTTTCTTCTGAGAGATTTCATGGTTTACAGGATTTCTTTCAGAAGTGTACATGAACTGGTTGTTGGCAACTATTTCAATGAGTTCTCTGGCTTCTGCAGGTGTTTTCTTCAAGTGGAGGGATCTACCTGCAGAGCTATCCAAGGAAATCTTGGATATCTCAGACAAGCCATCATAGAACACGCCTATGATGGACCATTCTGAGAGCATGTCAGGAGGACATCTCCTGATCAGTTGCTTGTATCTTTTCCAAGCTTCATAGAGGGATTCACCTTCTCTTTGTCTGAAGGTTTGAACTTCCACTCTAATCTTGCTCATCCTTTAAGGAGGAAATAATTTAGCAAGAAAAGTATTAACCAGCTTTTTCCAGGAGTCAAGATTCTCTCTAGGTTGGGCATCCAACCATAGCATAACTCTGTCTCTTACAATAAAGGGAAAGAGCATCAGCTTGTAGACTTCATGATTAACTCCATTAGTCTTTACAGTATCACAGATCTATAAAAATTCAGCTAAGAACTGATGTGGATCTTCTAGTGGAAGTTCATGGAATTTATAGTTCTGCTGCAGAAGAGAGACTAACTAAGGCTTAAGCTCAAAATTGTTACAGAGGTAGGTATGGTGAAGTCATCAAGAACCTTTCTGGGCTCCTCTTGAGGTTCGGCCATGTCCTCTGTTTCTTGTTCAAAACTTTCTGAAAGGTCTCTTCTGGAGTGCTGTGCTTTAGCTTGCTGTAAATGTCTCCTCAGAGTCTTCTCAGGTTCAGGATCAGGAGTCAAGAGGGATTCTTTATTCCTGTTCCTGGTCATAAACAAGAATAAAAGAAAAAAGAAGAAAAGAAGAAAGCTTTTTATGCCAATAGGTAAGAAGCTCCTCTTTAAAATGAGATGTGAAGAAAGAAGAAGAAGACAGAGAAGAAATAAAAGAAGTAGAAGAAGGATACTTTGAAAATAGGGGATATAAGTAATTAAGAGATAGAAGATGAGAAGGAAGAAGACAGAGGGGGAAGAAGAAGAATGATATGAGTAGAGACGAGAAGAGAAGAAGTATAAATAGAAAAAGTAAATAAGAATTAAAATAATTTTTTGTTTTTATTTATTTAATTAATTATTTTCAAAAATTATGGTTAATAATTGAAAAAGGACTTAAAATTTTAATTGTTAAATTTTAAAAAATAGAAGAGAGATAAGAAGGAGAAGTTTTCAAAAATTAAGAGAGATGAGAGTTAGGTAGTTTTGAAAAAGAAGAGAGAGAAGAAGAGAGATGATTTTCGAAAATTAAGGAAGAGAGATGTTAGTTAGGAAGTTTTGAAAAAGAAGAGAAAGAAGATAAGATATTAATTAAGAAAATATTTAAATTTTAATATAAGATAGAAGATAAGATAAGAGAAGATTTGAAATTAAAATTTGAAATTAGAAAAAAATAAGATTTTAAAATTTCATTTTGAAAAAGATAAGATTTTTAAAATTTGAAATTTGAAAAAGATAAGATAAGATTTTTAAATTTTGAAAAAGATGAGAAAAAGATAAGATTTTTGAAAAAGATGAGATTTTTAATTTTGAAAAGATTTGATTTTTGAAAACTTGACAACTAAGATATGATAAGATAAAAAATTTAAAATCAAAATTTTTATGGTTAATTTCGAACAATTATGGTTAAAATTAAGTTAGAAAAGATTTTTTTTTTATTTTTTGAATTTAATGATGAAAGAGAAAAACACACAAAAGATACAAGACTTAAAATTTTTAGATCTATCACCCTTGATTTTCGAACATTTTTAGAGGAAAACACAAAGGGACACCAAACTTAAAAATTTTGAGATCAAAACACAAAAAAGACTCAAGAACACTTTGAAGACTTGCAAGAACACAAAGAACAAAATTCAAAGACTCAAAGAAAACAAGAACATAAAAAGAACACCAAACTTAAAATTTTGACAGAAGATTTAAACAAAGAAAATATTTTTGAAAATTTTTAGAAAGAAAGACTTGAAGAAAATGAAAAACTCACAAGAACGAGAATACAAGACTTAAACAAAGAACAAAGGTTAAACAAAGAAAATAAAAATAATTTTGAAAAGGGTTTTGAATTTTTCGAAAATTGAAGAAGAGGAAAATAAAAATAAAAGACTCAAAGACTGAAACCAAGAACACAAACACAGACTCAAACAAAGAAAAGACAAATATTTCTTGAAAAAGGTTTAGGAAGAAGTTTTAAAATTTTTTGGAATTGAAAAACAAAAAACAAGAACATGCAAGACTCAATACCAAGAATAAAAATTGAACAAAGAAAAGAAAAAATCTTTTGAAAAAGATTTTTAATTTTTCGAAAAATAGAGAAGAAGAAAAAAAATTAAAAGACTCAAACAAAATAAAAATTACCTGATCTAAGGAGCAAGACAATCTGTCAGTTTGTCCAAACTCAATAATCCCAGGAAACGGCGCCAAAAATATGGTACGTACGAATCCGCACACTTTCGTACAGTAGTACCAGCAAGTACACTGGGTCGTCCAAGTAATACCTGAGCGAGTCAGGGTCGATCCCACAAGGATTGTGGCTTGAAGCAAGCTATGGTTATCTTGCAGGTCTTAGTCAGGCAGATCAGGAGGTTGTTGATTTTATGTCATATATGGAGTTGTAAGAGTAATGTGTGGAAGGAATACTGAATTGGAATCTATGATAGGAATAGAGTTGAGGATTAGAGTTGCTTTGTCTTTGACGTGGCGGAAATTGGCAGATTAAAAAATTTATATGAGAAAAACGTTGCAAGTACAGTTCTTAACCGACAAAAATCCGCTTATCAATTTAGAAGGGTTGTCACAAAATTAGAATTAAAATACTGGGAGTATGAATCCCAGGTCGTCTCCCAACGAGTTGCAGAAAGGTGTGCTATTCTATTAATCAGAGGTTTTCCAAAATGGTTTTGAGTTTGATAAACAGGAAATTAAACCAGAGAGTTTATGTAATTTAAATAAAAATCTTGACCGGGAGTAGATTAATCGGAAGTTCTACCCTTGTTGGAGTTCTCCCAAGATCAATTGATAATTGAAGGTTGTTCTACTTAGTTATCCTTTACTAGGTAGAGGAAAGTCAAGTAAGTTGGAAGTCTACTTCTATTCACAAGTTCTAATCCTCTCCCTTGGGAAGGATTAGTGTCAGTGACTAGAGAGCCATCCAACAATAAACCCAATTACAATTTTACTCTTGAGCATTCTAACTCAAGGTTCTCCTTTCAATCAACTCCCAATCAAGTTAGAGAACTACTCGCTCATCATGAATGTAAACTTCACAAAATAAGAAAGGAAAATAAAGGAAGACATGATAAACAATAATAAAAAAGACCAATTAAAAATAAAAATAGTTCTTGTATTAATAAGTTCTAAAAATAATCCAATGGTAACTCTGAACAAATTAAGGATATGAAAGAGTAAGTAAAAAGTAGAGAAAACAAACTAGAGAGATGAAGTCTTGCGGAGGTAACAACTCTTCTCTATATCCCAATTTAAAAAGCAATAAAAACGAAATCCTAAGAACTATGAATGTGTAGTTAGAAAAACCTAGAGGAGGAGTAAAATCATATCTAAAAACTAAAAGTTATGTCGAATGAATGTCCCCCTTGGTCTCTGCATGTTCCCTGGCTCTAATCTGTGTTTCTGGGCCGAAAATTGGGTTGAAATGCGGCCCAGAATCCACGCCAGCAATTTCTGCAAATTCTGCAGATCGCGCACGTCACGCGATCGCGTCATCCAGCGTTTTTCCTTGCCACGCATGCGCGTCGTCCATGCATTCGCGTCACTCGTGCGGCTTCCAATCCACGCGTTCGCGTCAGGCACGCGAGCGCATCACTGTGATTCCTCCATTTCACGCGGTTGCGTGAGCTATGCGTCCGCGTTGCTTCTCGCTGGTCGTCTCCTCAATTTCTTGTGTTCCTTCCATTTTTTGTCAGCTTCCTCTCCATTCTCTAAGCCATTCCTGCCCTATGAAGCTTGAAACACTTAACATACAGATCACGGCATCGAATGGTATAAAGGAGAATAAAAATATACAATTAAAAGATCTTTAGGAAGCAAGTTTTCAACCATGGAACAATTTTGGGAAGGACTTGTAATATCATGTTAATCATATGAATAAGTGGGTGAAGACTTGATAAAACCACAATTAAAAACAAGATAAATCATAAAATAATGGTTTATCAACCTCCTCACACTTAGACATTAGCATGTCCTCATGCTCAGTTGAAGGAGATAAATATGAATGAATAGGGACATGTAAGACTCATGCAATGCAGTGCAACCTATATATATGTGAATACAACTATATGGTTTTGTCTATCTGATTAAAAATAAATAAGTTCTCTAAGACAAAACATAGAGCAGACTCCACTAATTCCAATCATACAGTAAAAGCAAGTAAATTTGTAAGAAGATAGCTCATGAAAGCAGGGGACATAGAATCAAGCATTGAACCCTCACTAATGGTGTGTGTGCCCTCTAATCTCTCTAGTGTATAGGGTAATCACTCTATCCTTTTCTAATCATGCTTTCTAATTTTTGTTCTGCACCTAACCAATCAACAACATTTAATGTACCAATGCAAACATCATGAGGTCTTTTCAGGGTTGTAATGGGGCCAAGGTAAGGGTAAGGGTAAGGGTATATATGGCTAAGTGAGCTTATAAATTGAATCTTTAATTAACCCAAGCTTTCACCTAATCATATATATATATTCTATATAACTTCAAATTCCATACCTAGCTACCCAGAATTTCCTTTTCACATTCCATACTCATGCATCAACCTTTGTTTTAATTTTATCACATGTGCATTGATTGTTTAATTTAGAATTGGGGTAATTTTGTCCCCTTATTTAGATTTATTTATTCTATTATTTTTTTTAAACATAGCTTATCAATGCACATAGATTTTTAATTTTCTTTTATGGGTTCACATGAGTAGGTACCCAAATTTCAATCATGACACATTCCTTTATTAACCCTTGTTCCCACAATCTTCCCATACTCAATTAACACACAATTTCTATCTTAAGCTAACCAAAGATTCAGTTGGGATATTTAATTGTTTTTCTGCTTAAGGTTAGTAACGTGGTAAAATGTAGAACAAATGGGATTAAAACGGCTCAAAGTGGCTAACAACGGTAATTTCAAGGGTAGGCTTATTTGGGATAAGTGAGCTAAACAAATAATGGCCTCAATCATGTGCATGCATATAACACATTAACATTGGACATATAGGATAAAACAAAATTCAAATTACAATCATAGAGAAGTAAACAGACAAGAATAAAATAGTTATGGTTAAATAATGTAACCATGTATTTGGGCTCAAAGTCTCACAGGTTGAGTGTTTCTTAGCTTGAAAACCATATTCCAATTACAACTTCAAACAAATTTAACATAAATATTTTGATTTAAATTAGTGAAAAATTTCAGGTCTCAGGAGAAACTTATTATCTTTTCAATCAAGTTGAACATGCATGCAATTATCCTATTACTATGCAATCTATCCTATTCTAAAAAAAAAAAACTAACTAAATATTCTATTTTATTGGTGTTAAGGAAGAGAAATTACCTTCGGAAGTCAGGTACTGACCGACCTCCCCACACTTAAGGCTTTGCACCGTCCTCGGTGCCATCTGTCAGGAACAAAGGTGGGCTGGTAGCAGTATCTCCATAGTCGGGACCATCATGGCTCCCTGTGCTGGTAAAGGAATTGGAGTCCGAAGTGTCTGGGTCTTTATCAGGTCTGTGGTTGCCTGTGAGTAGCTCCTTGAGGTATTGGAATCGGCGCTGGTTGCGGCGCTCTCGTAGCTTCGCTTTCTGGTCTTGCCGGTCCAACCTCTCCAGTATTTGATGGAGCAGCTGACTTGTTGAAGGTGCTTGTGGTGTGGAAGGGGGAATGTCTGCAGCTTGTTCTGCGGACTGGCTGGTAGTAGCTGTTGGTGGCCGAAGATATTTCCCGTTAGGGACGTACTGATCATCCCGTGGAAGCATGACTTTGGTGTCCCCAGCTCTGTAGGAGACTCTGGCTGCTGAGACAAGATCTGAGACCAAGGCGGGAAAAGATAAGTTGCCCGCAATTTGTACGTGTCCCATGGCATTCCGGATGTGTCTTGGTAAGTTGAGAGGCTGGTCTGTAAGGATGCACCATAGTAGAACGACCATGTCTGCAGTGAAGGAGGCCTCATGAGTGCTCGGAAAGACGTAATGGGACATAATCTGTGCCCATATGCGAGCCTCCAAGGTAAGTGCGGAAGCCGATATTCCCTTAGGTCGGGAATGATGGTATCCATAAATCCATTTGCTGCCAGGTTGGGGTTCATCTGCTCACAGTAGCGGTTGGAAAATTATGCAGTGTCCTTTGCTGGGAAGGCTTTCTCTTTTTCATCGACCTTTATAATCCTCTTAATTCGTTTTGTTGAGGGCTTAACTGCAGTGAAAGATGGCTCTACCACTAATGCTCTTTTTGTTCCTCTCCTTGCTGGTGGTTTGGGAGTAGCTTTCTCTTTTTCTTTCTTGGTGGCCATCCTGAAAGGGAAAGAATAAGGATGTTAAGACTTCAAGGGTTAGAGCAAGGAAGAGAACGGGAAAGGTGATAATCAATGCACATTAACGACGAATGATGTTAACACATGGTCATGACTACATGTGAAAAATCATCAATGAAAATATAGCAAGTGCATATGATGACAGTTAAATGCAAGGTGTTTATTGGCATGCCGGCAAAGGCATGAGTAGCATAGATCAAGCATTCAATGTCCAAGTTAGATTACCAAGTCTGTCAAACTAACAATATGTTTGTAATAACAATTATATTTAATTAATAAAATATAAAAAGGGTTTTGTGAAAAGCAAGCATTTAGAGTAGTAGATTAAAAAAAATCTAAAAATAGTGCACAATGCCATACGGGCGTTTTCACAAACACATAGCATGCATGGTAAATAAGCTATTGAAAGTATTAAATTGAACATGCAAGCAACCCTATAAAATGAATATATAATTGTCAAACAATTCCTTAACAATCCACAAGCAAAATATAAGAAGTAATGACTCAAATAAATTTTCAACACCAATAAAAAGAAAAAGAAAGAAGAAAAGAAAAAAAAAGAAAAACATGGATAGTGAAAGTAGAAAGAAAAAGGAAGAAGAGAACATAAAATAAGAGGAAGGATAGAAAAGGAAGGAGGGAAGAAGAAAAGAAAAACCTTGATAATGGTGGTGAGAGAGAGAAAGTAGAAAGTGAGAAGGAAGGAAGAAGGAAGAAAAAAGGGGGGGGGGGAATAAGAAGGGAAAAGAAAAAAATAGGATTTGGGGAAGAAAAAGATAAGATATTTTGGCAGATTTGGATAAGTTGTGCGGCGCAAGCGACGCGGACGCGTGGGTTATGCGTTCGCGCGAATGGCACTTATATGAACCGACGCAGACGCGTCGGTCACACGGACGCGTGACATGATCTATGCTAGTGGCACAAGGGCAGCCTCGCGCTCGCACAACTCTCTGTTCGAAACTTATTGTTGCCCAATTTTAGGGTGACGCGTTCGCGTGGTGGACGCGATCGCGTGAATGGCCAGGATTGGAAAACGACACGGAGGCGTGGGGCACGTGTTCGCGTGGTAGGGCTTGTGCGTCTAGCACCATTCCAGCCCCGGTCCAGCGTAACATTCTGCCATACAATCTTTCTTACGTCGATTTTCAGGGCACGCATGTGCGTGCTTGACGCGGACGCGTGGGAGACATTTTTCCCACATGACGTAGACGCGTCGGGGACGCGGTCGCATGGATCAAGTTGTGCCAAAGGCACGCCTCCAGCCGGGCTTTCGCGTGACTCTCTGTAAAATTTTCTTTTCTTCCTAGGGCCCATACGACGCGGACGCGTCGGTGACGCTGTTGCATCGCATGCCTCTTTCCTCCTCTCTTCTCTTTTTTTTTTTTGCAATATGCAAGTGCAAACTATATGCACTAGTACGGAGAAGAGTTATTGAAAAAGAAAACTAAGAAGAGAGAAAGGAACGATCATACCATGGTGGGTTGTCTTCCACCCAGAACTTTGCTTTAATGTCCTTAAGTTGGACGTTCCACTAGCTCAGTCTTCTGCTGTGGGTGGATCTTCCAAGAGGAAGATCTCTAGCTCCTTCTTATTCTTTATCTTTTCACCATGATAAAGCCTTAAGCGATGTCCATTGACTTTGATGAATTCAGAGCTTGAAGGATGACTCAGGTGAAAAAATCTGTATGGCTCAGCCTTCTCTACTCTATACGGGCCGTCCCATCTTGATCTCAACTTGCCTAGCATGAGCCTCAATCTGGAGTTGTAAAGGAGGACTAAGTCCCCCGGTTGGAACTCTCTCCTCTTGATGTGCTTATCATGCACAGCCTTCATTTTTTCCTTGTAAAGCCTGGAGTTTTCATAAGCTTCTAGGAGAAGGCTTTCTAATTCCTGCAGTTGCAACTTCCTTTCAGCTCCGGCCTTCTCAAATCCCATGTTGCACTCCTTCACTGCCCAAAAGGCTTTGTGCTCTACCTCAACTATGAGGTGATAGGCTTTTCCATAAACTAAGCGGAAGGGACTCATCCCAATGGGTGTCTTGTATGCCGTTCTGTATGCCCAGAGTGCATCTTGTAGTCTGGTGCTCTAGTCTCTTCTATGAGGTTTGACTATCTTCTATAATATACGCTTTATCTCTCTGTTAGATACCTCGGCTTGCCCATTAGTCTGGGGATGGTAGGCTGTTGCCACTTTATGAATTATCCCATGCTTCTTCAGTAATCCTGTTAGTCTTCTGTTACAAAAATGGGTGCCTTGATCGCTCACGATTGCTCGTGGTGATCCAAAGCGACAGATGATATGGTTTCTAACAAAAGAAACAACAGTGTTAGCATTATCAGTGCGGGTAGGAATGGCTTCCACCCATTTAGAAACGTAATCCACGGCTAACAATATATAGAAGTAACCATTAGAATTTGGAAATGGACCCATGAAGTCAATGGCCCAAACATCAAAAATTTCACAGAAAAGCATAATCTGTTGAGGCATCTCATCCCTTTTGGATATATTACCAAACCTTTAGCATGGGAAACAAGATTTACAAAATTTAGCAGCGTCTTTAAAAAGAGTAGGCCACCAGAATCCACAGTCTAAAATTTTTCTAGCTGTTCTTTGAGGACCAAAATGTCCTCCACTCTCAGATGAGTGGCAGGCCTCTAAAATGGACTGGAATTCTGATTGAGGCACACATCGTCTAATCACCTGGTCAGCACCACACCTCCATAAATATGGGTCATCCCATATATAACATTTGGACTCACTTTTCAGCTTGTCTCTTTGATGCTTAGTAAAGTCTGGAGGAAAAGTGCGGCTGACTAGATAATTAGCTACAGGCACATACCAAGGGACTACTTCAGATACTGCTTGTAAGTTGTCGAATGGGAAATTATCATTTATAGGAGTGGAGGCATCCTTAATGTGCTCAAGGCGACTCAAGTGGTCTGCCAGTAGATTCTGGTTACCACTCCTATCCTTAATTTCTAAATCAAATTCTTGTAGTAGCAGTATCCAACGTATAAGCCTTGGTTTGGACTCCTTTTTAGCTAATAAATACTTTAGAGCTTCGTGGTCTGAGCACACTACTACTTTAGTACCAAGTAAATAGGCTTGGAATTTATCCAGAGTGAACACAATAGCTAATAGCTCTTTTTCAGTAGTAGTGTAATTAGACTGAGCAGCGTCTAAAGTTTTAGACGCATAAGCAATGACGAAAGGGTCCTTACCTTCGCGCTGAGCCAGCGCTGCTCCTACTGCATGATTGGAAGCATCGGACATGATTTCAAATGGTTGGCTCCAGTCTGGTCCTCTCACAATTGGAGCTTGAGTCAGGACGGTCTTCAGCTTATCAAAAGCTTGCTCATAATCTTCACTGAACTCGAACTCGATATCTTTCTGCAGCAATTTGGATAAAGGTAATGCTACCTTACTGAAGTCCTTAATGAATCTCCTATAAAAACCTGCATGGCCAAGGAATGAACAGACTTCCCTCACGGAAAAGGGGTAAGGTAAACTAGAAATAACATCCATCTTTGTTGGGTCTATAGAGATACCAGTATTAGAAACAACATGTCCTAGAACAATTCCTTGTTTCACCATAAAATGACACTTTTCAAAATTAAAAACAAGGTTTGAACTAACACACCTATCCAATACTCTAGATAAACTATCCAAGCAAAGGCTAAATGAATCACCATATACACTAAAGTCATCCATAAAGACTTCCATACAAGTCTCAATAAGGTCAGAGAAAAGACTCATCATCCACCTTTGGAAAGTAGCTGGTGCATTGCATAAACCAAAGGGCATTCTCTTATAAGCATAAGTTCCAAAAGGACATGTAAATGTAGTCTTTTCCTGATCTTCAAGGGCTATATGAATTTGAAAGTAGCCTGTATAACCATCTAAAAATTAGTAATGGGATTTACCTGACAGGCGATCAAGCATCTGATCAATGAATGGCAAGGGATAATGATCCTTGCGAGTGGCTTGGTTGAGATGCCTATAGTCAATGCAAACTCTCCATGAATTCTACACTCTAGTTGTCAGAAGCTCTCCTTGCTCATTTCTTACTGTTGTGACTCCAGACTTCTTGGGCACCACTTGTACTGGGCTGACCCATTCGCTATCTGAGATGGGATAAATGATATCTGCTTCAAGTAGCCTGGTCACTTCCTTCTTGATAACTTCTAAGATGGTGGGATTCAATCTCCTTTGAAGTTGACGGATAGGTTTTGCTCCCTTTTCTAAGAATATTCTGTGCTCACAAACTTGAGGATTGATACCTACTATATTCGCCAAGCTCCATCCAATCGCTTTCTTATGTTTTCTCAGTACACTGAGTAGCTGTTCTTCTTGTTGGGAAGTGAGCTCCCTCGCAATGATAACTGGAAACTTCTGCTTGTCCTCAAGGTAAGAATACTTGAGGTGTGGAGGAAAGGGTTTTAATTCTAATTTCTGCTCATGGCCAGGTCTGGATTATCCGGAGCTGGTGATAATGGTAAAGTGCTCTTATTGTCCTTTGAAAATGTCCCCACACTTGGACCTTGCCCTATTTACTTCTCTTCTAATTCTTCCTGGTGAACTTCAGCTACGGTTTCATCAATGATGTCACACTGGGAGATAGAATGATCTTCCGGAGGGTGCTTCATAGCTTCATTTAAACTGAATTTCACTATTTTGCCATCTATTTCGAAAGAATAAGTTCCTGAAAATGCATCCAGCTTGAACTTTGAAGTCTTCAGGAATGGTCTTCCAAGCAGGGTTGATGATGGCCTCCCAGAGTCATTAGGGGCATTTCCAGGATATAGAAATCAATGGGAAACATGAGCTCCTTGATGCTCAGTAATACATCTTTAGCAACTCCAATCACTGTAATAATGCTTTTATCTGCCAATACAAAATGAGCTACCGACCTTTTTAAGGGAGGGAGCCTTAAAGCATTATATATAGACAAAGGCATTATACTAACACACGCTCCTAAATCACACATACAGTCAGAAAATATCACACCTCCAATAGTACAGTTAACCATACATGGACCTGGATCACTACATTTTTCAGGTATACCTCCCATTAAATCAGAGATAGAACTACCTAAAGGAATGGTTTCTAATTTATTAATTTATCCTTATGTATACATAAATCCTTTAGAAACTTTGCATATTTAGGTACCTGTTGAATAACATAAAAAAGGGGAACGATTACCTCAACCTTTTTGAATATTTTTACCATTTTGGGATCGAGTTCCATCTGCTTCCTGGGCTTCCTTGTGAGTTGTGAAAAGGGGACATGACGGGTGTTATCAGCAGTTTTATTATCCTTTGGTGCTTCACCCTGTGGTTGAGTTTCCTCTTCTTCAACTATATCCTGTATGTCCTCTTCCTCTTCAGCATCTTCCATTTCTACTGCATTTTCAGCTGGGGTGTGTTCTGGTGGACTTGGCTCCTCTTGGTTCCTCTTCTGTAATGTGGTTCCGGATCTCAGAGTGATAGTATTGATGCCACCCTTGGGATTAGGTAAGGGTTGAGAAGGAAGTCCACTATAGCTCGAAGGTTGGTTGGTGGAGTTATTTAGTGATCCAATCTGTGAGACAAGAGCTTGCAAGGTAGAGTTCAGACCATTTAGAGTTGATGTAAGGTTGTTTTCCATGGCCTGCTGTATCCGATCAATAGAGTGTAATAACTCATCATTAGAAGATGAAGGGGGATAAGTGATCTGAGGGGTCTGTTGAGATGCTTGAGGCTGCCTTAGATGAGGTGCTCTTAGGCCTGATTCTGATTCTGCTATCTGATGTTATTATTGTTATTCCACCTCTGATTTCTATTGTTATCTCTGCCTCCTCTGTTATGATTGTCCCTCCAACCCTGGTTAGAATTATCTCTCCAACCTTGGTTGGAATTATCCTGTCATCCATGGTTGTAGCTGCCACCTTGATTGTATCCTTGATTAGGGCAGTCATAGAAGTTATGAGTGGCTGCCACAGTGTTGTCTTCCTGCTGGAGCTGCGGACATTCATCAGTATAATGACTATAATCAGCACAGATCTCGCATACTCTTTGTGGAACCAACTGTTGGCTTTGCTGTGGTGGAGAGGGCTGAGCTTGCTGAGCTTGTTGTTGACTCAACTGCATCTGCTTCAGTAAGTTAGTCATTTCACATATACTCTGAGTTAGAGCAGTAGTCTCTTTGCTAGAGGATACCTCTGCAACAGCTTTTGACCGGCTTTGTTTCTGCCTGTGATTCCGAGTAGATTCAGCTAAGTCGCTGATCAATTGCCATGTCTCATCAGTGGTGTTGTACTTTTTCATAGACCCATTGCTAGCACCTTCCAATGTGGTCTTATCTTGAGGCTTCATGCCCTGTGTGAAGTAGTCGAGCAACACTATCTTGTCAATCATATGGTGGGGACATGCTTTCAGAAGATTGTTGAAGCGCTCCCAGTTTTCGTAGAGAGTCTCGAATTCGTCCTGAACAATCATGGAAATCTTTACTTAGTTTATCGGTAACTTCAGCTGGAAAGAATTTTTCCAAAAATTCTCTTCTAAGCGTATCCCAGTTAGAAACAGTTGCTCCAGGTTGAGTGTAGTACCACTCTCTTGCCTTTCCCTCAAGAGAGAATGGGAAGGCTTTTAACAGAATAGAAGTTTCATCAGCACCATCACGCTTAACAGTAGAACAAGCTGTCTGAAAATCCCTAAGGTGCTTGATAGGCTCTTGAGCAGGTAAGCCATGAAACTTGGGCATCAAGTTGAGTAGTGCAGTCTTTATTTCAAAATCTACAGCCACCGCTGCGTGATGCGCTTGATACGGCTGCAGTGTGAAATCTGGGGCTCTAGCTTCTTGGATAGTAACTCTCCTAGGTGCTGCCATGCTATCTGCACGTGAATCAACTGAATCAGTGGTAGAGAAGGTTGTTTCTTCCTTAAATGGCGGTTCAGATTCGCCCTCGGATGAGACTGGTGAATTGACGTTAATCACTTCACCACCCTCAGAGGCTAGCCGATGTTGAGCTCGCCTAATACATGAAATAGTTCTTTCAATTTCGGGGTCAAAAGAGGCTAAGCTCGAATCAGGCAGTGAACGAGTCATTCAATGGAAGAGACATATAGCTCATGATAACAAAAACAAAATAAAATAAAATACAAATAAATAAATTCCAATCAACAAATTAGCACTCTTTTGCAACTCCCCGGCAACGGCGCCAAAAATTGACGTGGCGTAAATTGGCAGATTAAGAAATTAATATGAGAGATACGTTGCAAGTACAGTTCTTAACCGACAAAAATCTGCTTATCAATTTAGAAGGGTTGTTACAAAATTAGAATTAAAATACTGGGAGTATGAATCCCAGGTCGTCTCCCAACGAGTTACAGAAAGGTGTGCTATTCTATTAATCAGAGGTTTTCCAAAATGGTTGAGTTTGATAAACAGGAAATTAAACCAGAGAGTTTATGTAATTTAAATAAAAATCTTGACCGGGAGTAGATTAATCGGAAGTTCTATCCTTGTTGGAGTTCTCCCAAGATCAATTGATAATTGAAGGTTGTTCTACTTAGTTATCCTTTACTAGGTAGAGGAAAGTCAAGTAAGTTGGAAGTCTATTTCTATTCACAAGTTCTAATCCTCTTCCTTGGGAAGGATTAGTGTCAGTGACTAGAGAGCCATCCAACAATAAACCCAATTACAATTTTACTCTTGAGCATTCTAACTCAAGGTTCTCCTTTCAATCAACTCCCAATCAAGTTAGAGAACTACTTGCTCATCATGAATGTAAACTTCACAAAATAAGAAAGGGAAATAAAGGAAGACATGATAAACAATAATAAAAAAGACCAGTTAAAAATAAAAATAGTTCTTGTATTAATAAGTTCTAAAAATAATCCAATGGTAACTCTGAACAAATTAAGGATATGAAAGAGTAAGTAAAAAGTAGAAAAAACAAACTAGAGAGATGAAGTCTTGCGGAGGTAACAACTCCTCTCTATATCCCAATTTAAAAAGCAATAAAAACGAAATCCTAAGAACTATGAATGTGTAGATAGAAAAACCTAGAGGAGGAGTAAAATCAGATCTAAAAACTAAAAGTTATGTCAAATGAATGTCCCCCTTGGTCTTTGCATATTCCCTGGCTCTAATCTGCGTTTCTGGGCCGAAAACTGGGTTGAAATGCGGCCTAGAATCCACGCTAGCAATTTTTGCAAATTTTGGAGATCGTGCACGTCACGAGATCGCGTCATCCAGCGTTTTTTCTCGCCACGCGTGCGCGTCATCCATGCATTCGCGTCACTCGTGCGGCTTCCAATCCACGCGTTCGCGTCAGGTACGCGAGCGTGTCACTGCGATTCCTCCATTTCGCGCTGGTCATCTCCTCAATTTCTTGTGTTTCTTCCATTTTTTGTCAGCTTCCTCTCCATTCTCTAAGCCATTCCTGCCCTATGAAGCCTGAAACACTTAACATACAGATCACGGCATCGAATGGTATAAAGGAGAATAAAAATATACAATTAAAAGATCTTTAGGAAGCAAGTTTTCAACCATGGAACAATTTTGGGAAGGACTTGTAATATCATGCTAATCATATGAATAAGTGGGTGAAGACTTGATAAAACCACACAATTAAACACAAGATAAATCATAAAATAATGGTTTATCAGTCTTTCTGAATTAACTCTGGTATTACTGCTCTCCTTGCTTGTGAGTGATTTATTCAATGGCAGGCTGTATGTGATTGGCACTGTTTGAGCAGCTGCCAATACTACTCCAGATCTGAACACCAGGTTTAGTGCGGATCCATTCTGATTGAGGGTGAAGCTCGTACAGTTCATTCTCCTTAATTATCCTACTCAAAACACCACAGACAAGGTCAGATCTTCCGGATCAGAGAATGCTGTACCTTGGGTTCTAGCCTCTACCACAGAGACCTTAATCTCCCCTAAAATTGGCTGAACTGATGTCTCAAAAAGTCCCCAACAAAATCGTAGATTAGCCGTCTGAGAGATGTAGAAACATAGCTGTTGGTTCGTCCATGTCCGATGAAAGACGCATTCTGAACCCAAGTAGACGCGGGTGTTCGTCAGGCACGTTCATCTTAATGTGATGAACAGAGCTAATTTGTCAGATCATCCTATTCACCATGATGAAGATCGGATATACATCTTAGAATTAATCAAACACGGATCGAAGAAAAAATAGTAATACTTTTATTAATTCATAGGACTCAGCAAGGCTCCTCCCCTCAACCTAGGAGGTTTAGAAACTCATACTGAAGTAAAATACAAAGATAAACATGAATATGGTGTATGATATGTGTGATGTCCCTAATGATTATGCAAAATACACTTTAAATACTAAACAGATGACTAGTAGGGATAAAACAGTTTATTTAGTGCTAAAATCTACTTCTGGGGCCTACTTGGTGAGTGTTTGGGCTAAGTTTTGATGAGACCTACGTGCTATGAGGTCTCTGAGGGCATGGAACGCCAGCTAGCAGGTCCTCTTTGGGTGTTTAGAAGCTGATCTCTGCTCTGTGGGTGCTGGACACCTGGAAGGGGGCAAGAAGCTGGCGTTAAACGCCAGTTTTGGGCCTTCTAATCCGAAGTACAGTATGAAATATTATATATTGCTGGAAAGCTCTGGAAGTCAAATTTTCATAGCCATTGAGAGCGCGCCATTTGGACTTCTGTAGCTCCAGAAAAGCTCTTCCGAATGAAAGGAGGTCAAATCCAGACAACATCTGCAGTGCTTTCTCTGTCTCTGAATCAGACTTCTGCTCCAGCTCCTCAATTTCAGCCAGAAAATACTTGAAATTGTAAAAAAACACAAAAACTCATAGTAGAATCCAAAAATGTGAATTTAGCTCTAAACCCTATAAAAACTTAATAAAAACTAAATAAAACATACTAAAAACTATATGAAAATGATGCTAAAAAGCATATAAAATATCCGCTCATCACAACACCAAACTTAAACCGTTGCTTGTCCCCAAGCAACTAAAAACACAGTAGGATAGAAAATAAAATTAAGATACAATAAATCTCTATGTTTCAAATGAAGCTTAGTTACAATTAGATTAGTGGAACTTAGTAGCTTTTTGCTTCTGAATAGTTTTGGCATCTCACTATCCATTGAAACTCAGAATGATTGGTATATTTAGGAACCTAGAATCCAGATGATATTATTGACTCTCCTAGTTCAGTTATTTTTTATTCTTGAACACGGCTTTCAGAGTCTTGGCCGTGACCCTAAGCACGTTGTTTTTCAGTATTACCACCGGATACAATAAGGCCACAAAAACTTTAACTGGGTGAACCTTTTCAGATTGTGACATCCCCTGTCCTCGGCAAGCCAAAAGAAGGTGAGGTTTTGTTTCTGTATT
The DNA here is from genome assembly GCF_003086295.3 of Arachis hypogaea. Classification (NCBI taxonomy): domain Eukaryota; kingdom Viridiplantae; phylum Streptophyta; class Magnoliopsida; order Fabales; family Fabaceae; genus Arachis; species Arachis hypogaea. The sequence continues at coordinate 33,438,551 of NC_092049.1, read as the reverse complement.
TAGCGGTAACGGACCAAGCTATGGCGGCTGTCCTCATCCGGGAAGAAGACAAGATTCAACAGCTGATCTACTTCGTCAGCAAGGTCCTCCAAGGAGCAGAGCTAAGATACACCAAGCTGGAGAAGCTGGCTTATACTCTGCTAATCTCATCCCAGAGGCTGAGACAATACTTCCAAGGGCACCCGATCACAGTGAGAACCGACCAAGCCATTCGTCAGGTTTTACAAAAGCCCGACCTAGCAGGTCGCATGATGACATGGGTGATTGAGCTGTCTCAATACGACTTACAGTATGAACCCAGGCACGCGATCAAGTCCCAGGCAATGGTAGATTTAATGGTTGAGGTAATTGGTGATTCCCCCGGGAACCCAATCACACGGTGGAAGCTCCACGTTGGCGTGGCCTCCAATCAAGCGTTCAGAGGGGCTGGAGTAATCCTTGAAAGCTCGTCTAAGATGATTTACGAGCAATCAATCAAGTTTGACTTTCCTGTGTCTAACAACCAGGCGGAGTACGAAGCCTTGATAGGAGGCCTGCTTCTAGCCAAAGAGGTCGAGGCTTCGCGAATTGAGGTCAATAGCGATTCTCAAATTGTGACTTCCAAGTCAACGTGACCTACCAAGCTAGAGACTCCCTACTCCAGAAGTACCTGAAAATGGTGAAAATGTTGTGTAAAGATTTTGAAGAAGTCACGATTCGGCATGTGCCAAGGGAGAGGAATGGCAGCGCCGACCTCTTGTCAAAATTAGCGAGTACGAAGCCAGGTGCGGGGAACCGATCTTTGATTCAGGGATTAGTAAAGGAGCCATCGGTAATCCTGTGTGCTGTGTGTGACACAAGAAATGAACCCCCCCTCTCATGGATAGACCCCAATTCTCCATTTCTTGGAAGGCGGCCAACTCCCCAGGAACGAGAAGGGAGCAACGACGATAAAAAGGGAGGCGGCCAAGTATGTAGTAATATGCGGCCAGCTGTATAAGCGAGGGCTCAATCAGCCTTTGCAGAAGTTCCTACGCCTCGACCAGGCGGACTACGTCTTGAGCGAAGTTCATGAAGGGTGCTGCGGCCACCATATTGAGGGGAAAGCACTGGCCAGGAAGCTTGTTAGAGCTGGATATTATTGGTCCTCAATGATGTCGGATGCACAAGAATTCGTAAAAAGATGCAGAAAATGCCAGCCGAATGCTAACTTCCACAAGTCCCCAGCAGTGGGGAATTGACCTCCTAGGTCTGTTCCCAGTCGGTCCCAACTAAGTTAAGTATTTAATTGTAGCCATCGATTACTACACCAAATGGGTTGAGGCAGAAAGATTGGCTAGTATATTGTCGGCAAATTGCTGAAAGTTCATGTGAAAGCAAGTGGTTTCCAGGTTGGGAATCTTGGAAGTTGTGGTCTCGGACAATGGGACGCAGTTCGCGGACAAGAAGTTTGGCGAGTTCCTTTCAGGGCTAGGAGTTAAACAAAGGTTCTCCTCGGTCGAGCACCCGCAGAGCAACGGTCAGGTAGAAGCCACAAACAAAATCATCCCCAAAGGCTTGAAAAAGTGACTAGATCAGAAGAAGGGTTCTTGGGAAGACGAGCTTGCCTTGTTCTTGTGGTCCTACAGGACGACACCACAATCCTCTATAGGAGAAACACCTTTTCGGCTCACCTATGGAGTTGACGTGGTAATTCCTGTGGAGATTGGGGAGCCCATTGACAAACCCCATTTGTAGGGTTTATCTTGTATTGATTTTTGGGGATTTTATCACCTTTTACCCATATTTATTCAAGAAATAGCATGGTTTTGTATATTCTCCTTTAATTGTGCTTGAATGTGAAAACATGCTTTTTAGGACTCAAAATAGCTAAATTTAATTCACCTTGATTCTATTAGATGCCTTGATATGTTTGTTAAGTGATTTAAGGTTTAGGAAGCAAAGATTGGATCAAGGGAATGAAGAAAGAAAGCATGAAAAGTTGGAGAACTCATGAAGAAATGGAAGAACCGGAAAGCTGTCAAGCCGACCTCTTCGCACTTAATCGACCATAACTTGAGCTACAGAGGTCCAAATGATGCGGTTCCAGTTGGGTTGGAAAGCTAACATCCGGGGCTTCGAAACGATATAAGATTTGCTATGGTTGAACCGCGCATGGTGACGCGTACGCGCATAGTACGCGCACGTGCCGTTGCTGCCACCTGGTTCACTTAAAGCAAAACGTGGCCAGCGATTTTAGAAGCCTTGTGGGCCCAATCCAACTCATTTCTAATGCTATTTAAGCCAAGGATTGAAGGGGAATCAACATACTTTACATACTTTAATCATTAGTCATAGTTTAGTTTTAGAAGTAGTTAGAGTTAGAGAGAGAAGCTCTCTCTTCTCTCTAGAATTAGGATTAGGAATTAGGGTTTGATTAGGATCTCATAGTTCTAGGTTTAATTCAAGTCTCCTTCTACTTCTACCTTCAATTGATGATTGCTACACTTTGGTTCTTCTCTCTATCCCTATTCTCTTGTTGTAATTTCTCTTATTTTGTTTCTAGGTTTTGTAATTGAGATACTCTTGTCCTCTTTATTTTCTTTCAATAAATGCAATTTGAGGTAATTCATGATAATTGTGATTTCCTTGATTGTTGTTGTTAATTCTTTACATTCAATTGTAGTTAGAATTCATTCTTGTTGTGATTGACTATACTTTTCTTTTGTGCCTTCCAAGTGTTTGATTAAATGCTTGGAAGAATGTTAGACTAGAATTTTATGTTCTTGGCTTGAGAAGGTAACTTAGGATTTCTTGAGTCACTAGTGTCCAATTGATTGATAGTTGATAGCCATTAACTCTAGCCTTCATTAATCCAATTAGTGGAAAGCTAGGACTTATGGACTAGGATTGATATAACTCACTTGACTTTCCTTTGTTAATCGATTTAAGGATGACTAAGTGGGATTAATCCTTGCAACTACCATACTTGTGGCTAGTGATAATGATGAAGACCCTTGACAACCAAACCTTGCCAAGACCATTTTGTGAATAAAGTTTTCCTACCATTTACTATTCACATTCCTCATCCAAAACCCCAAAATAAACAAGTCCATAACCAATAACAAGAACACTACCCTGCAAGTCCTTTGAGAGACGACCCGAGGTTTAAATACTTCGGTTTATAGATTTTAGGGGTTTGTACTTGTGACAAACAAATTTTTGCATGAAAGGATTATTGTTGGTTTAGAGACTATACTTCAACGAGATTTCATTTGTGAAATTCTAAACCGTCAAAATCCATTCGTCAAAATGGCGCCGTTGCCGGGGATTTGCAATGGTGTTATGTTATTGGTTATTGTATATATGTGAATATTGTGAATATGTTTGCTTTTGTTAGCTCTTGCTAGTTTTAGAATTTAATTTTCTTGCTTCTTATTTGATTTTGTTTTCATTTTCTTCTTGCTATCATGAATTCTCACCTTGGCTATGAGTTTGGTTATCAACATGTTGTAGGAAATGAGGACTATAATGAAGATGTGTATCAAGAATGGGATGACCAAAGGTGGAAGGAGCCATATGCATATGATCAATCTTCATGGCAACAACCTCCACCAATGCACTATGAAGAAGAGCCATTCTATGATGCATATCAATCCAATGGCTATGGTGACTCCCCTTGTGATTTCCAAGAACCACCACCATATGCCTATGAACCATATCCTCAACATAGCCCTCAACCATACTCAGAAGCTTCTTTTCACCAAACACCTCCATATGACCATGATCCTTACCCACCATACCAACCACCTTTTGAACCATATGAGCCATACATAGAACCACCACCATTCCAATATCAATGCTCCCAAGAACCACCTCACTATACACCACCACCTTGTCAAGAAGAACCACCTTCCTATCATGAACCCTTTCTCCAAGACATTGAACCCTCTTATCCACTCCAATCCTCAATTGATGAAAACCTTAGCCTTATACTTCAAGGGCAAGAAGAAATGCAAAAGAAGACAATAGAATTTGTGGCTACCTTGACCAAGGTAGTAAGCATTTTAGTCTCCCAATGCTTGAGCACTCAAAGCACTCCCAGGGTCACATGTGGAGAATTAGTTAAAGAGCATAGCATAAAGGAGGGATTGGAAACCCCGGTGGGTGATGAGGGATGCCACTTTGTATTAGAACAATTGGAGGAGCCTATGATCATTGAAGAAGAGGAAGAAGTGGTTGAAGACCTAGGAGATGCGGAACCTCCATGGGAAGTTAAAATCATAGAAAATCCATCCAAGAAGATTGAATTTGATGTCGAGGAGGAAAGTGCACAACCTCCAAAACAATTTTTGAATGAAGACTTGGAAGGAATGAATCAAGAATTGAGTTCCCTTGGTGATGAAGATCATACATCCAACCATCTTGGTGGTGAATCCTTTGAATTTGAAGAACCTTCTCCCAATGAGATAGAAAGCAATGTGGAGGTAGATTTCTCTCAACCTCCCATTTATGATTTGAGTGATGGGAAAGAGTTAGATGAAATTGATAAACAAAGGATTGGAAGTGAAGAAGCTTATGAAGAGGTGGAGATTAACAAGGAAGAACACAAGGGAGTAAAGCTTGCTAGCACATTGAAGATACCTCTCCCCCAGCCACCACCATCCATTCTTTCATTCAAGTGGGTAAATTCCTTATACTCAAGCTTTATTATTCCCTTTGAATATGGTTTGCTTGAGACGGATGGTCAACTTAGACATATTTGTGGCTTTAAAAGCAAAAAGGAAATGGCTAGTGGTTGGAAACATTATTCTAGGCTCATTATGGTTGCATGTTCAAAGCTTAATTGCAAGGTTTGGTGTAGAGCTAGATTGTTTGGGTCTAGGAGAATGTTTGGTCACTTTATTGAGAATCCTAAGGTCATGCCACCCAAATGGAATAACGATAATCAACTTGAAGATGGGTGTGGAAATAAGATATGGGATCCGGGAATACATGAGGATCAATTTTGGGAGCCCATGGTTTGTGAAGAATTCCATCAAGGCTTGAAGATATTAAAATTGACGAATGGAGCTTATTGGAGATTCAAGCATTGGTGGATGTTCAAGGATAGCTTCAAGCACAAGCCACCTTGAGAGGAGCTCCCCATAAGTCCAACTTAAGGACAATAAACAAAAGTGCTAGGTGGGAGACACCCCACCATGGTAATATCTTTCCTTTTTCTCTTTTGTATATATTGGTAAAATTAGTTTAAATTCATGTTTTGATTGATTTTGTTGAGTATATTTGGTAGTCTAGTAGGTTAAATAAGGTTTTATGGTATTTTGGTAGCTGTTTGGAGGTTTAGAATGCTTGGATTGGTGCAAAAACATAGAAAATTTTTTTTTGAAAAACAGAGCACCATCCACGCGTATGCGCACCGTGCGCGTACGCGTGCATCAAGTGTTTTCGACCATCCACGCGCGTGCGCCATGTACGCGTACGCGTGGATTGCAAAATTTCATTCCTCCATACATTGACCCGAGAGTTGTGCCTCAGCTGCGCTAGCACTGTGCCTTTCGCACAAACCAACTCGCGCGTACGCGCACATGACGCGTACGCGTCACTCTCGAAATAAGCCATCGATGCCGACGCACCATGTACGCGTACGCGTCGCATCCATTGCACCACCATCCGTGCGCGTGCTCCATGCGTGCGTACGCGCCGATGATCTTCCTTCAACACATTTCTTTTCTTCTCCTCTTTCTATTTCTTTCCTTCCCCTTTCTTCTTCCCTTCTTCTACCCCTCATCCAACACTTCCAAACACCATCGATAACCATTTATTTTAGTTGGTTGTTAGTTAGTTAGTTAGTTAGTTAGTTGATTAGTTAGTTTTAGTTTAGTTTTCATTTTATTTTCTCTCTTTTCATCATAAGTGTTGGAGTATTGACTTTGTTTACTATACATTGCTATATCCCTTATTGCCTAAATGCTATTTTAGCATGAATGTTTTTAGATAATCTTTGTTGGATTCTATGATTGAGGTTATATTTTGTTACTTGGTTTTGAGTTCTTCATGCTTACCTTTTGAAAAATACCAAGTGATGAGAATTGTCTTCGAGCTTATAACTCTTTTGAATTGCATGTTGTAGCTAGCCACCATGTGATTTGAACCGTATTCTTTGATTAGGCAATCTCTTGATGGATAATGTTGAGCATTTACCTTAATGCATTGTATTTCATGATTATATCCATCCATATGTTTGACTTGAATGCTTTCATGCTTCTCTAATGCTTGTCTTACCTTACAAGCTTACTTAAAGCATCTCAAGCACACTAGGATAAGTGAAGTGCATGCTTCTTTTGTGACATAGCTTTTATGCTAATGTGTATTCTAAACCGCGCAATTTAGAATTCACACACCTAATATTTCTTAATGTCACACTAATTCACTCACTCAATTCTAGTGATTTACCTCATTCCAACAATGTATGCTTTCTTGCTTTTATATCTTCTCATCTTATGGTGTTGTATTTTTGTTTTTCATGATAAATGCACCACAAGCGAATATGGAAGCAAGACTAAGAACACGCAGCAATCCGGAGAGTCGCCGTACCCCCTTGCTCATCTTTGAGTACACCGAGGACGGTGCAAACTTTTAAGTGTGGGGAGGTCGTCCGACCGGTCGGCGATTTTGGGTGACAAATTTCTAATCCCAACACTTTTGCATTTCATTTTAGGATTTTAGGATTTTTACTTGCATTTTCTTATTTTTGCATATGTATACACAATAAGCTTAGTCAAGATAATGAGAATTTTTCAAGATTTCTATCTATAGGGCATGTCAATTGATTTGAGTGAAAACTTTTCATAGAACTTGCTTGAATTATATATATTGTGGAACATGTTTTGAGCTAAGAACACAAGCTTGTGAGATTTGAGCCTAACGGTGTGGTTACATCTTATAACCACTTATTTTTTCTTCTTGTGTGCATTATTCTCTTTCTATGATTGTAATCTTTGATTTGTTTGATTCTTTATGTCTATTATTTTGTGTATTCATGCATTTATGTGATTGAGGCCATCATTTCATTAGCTCACTCACCCAAATGGCCTTACCTTCAATCTTCCTTTGTTAGCCAAATTTGAGCCTACGATTAACCCACTTGTTCTTAATTTAGCACATTACAAGCCTTAAAGCGAAAAACAATAAATGTCCTTATTTGGATCTTTGATTAGCTTAGGCTAGAGTGTGTGTATCATTCAAGTGTGGGAACCTTGGGACATTGGGTGAATAAAAGGGTAGTTTTGTATTATTATTGTAAATATTGGGAATTGGGTACATGCTCATGTATTGATTAAATGTATAGACCTTATGCATTGGTACTCTTGTATATAGTTTGAAAGAAAGAAAAAATGAGAAAAACAAAAAAAAAATATATGAAAAGTATAGAAAAAAATGGAAAAAGAAAGAAAACGAAAAAGAAAGAAATAAAAAGGGGACAAAATGCCCCAAGGTGAAGCTCAATAAGATCAATGCATATGAGTTGTGAAATGAAAAGAAAATGCATGAGTATGTGAAAAGGTGAAAAATGGGTAGCTAGATTAGAACTTAATTGTATAGGATGTCATAGGTTAGGTGGGAAGTTTAAACTTATCAAAGATTCAAATTTCAAGCTCACTTGACCAAATATGCATCCTACCTTGACCCTAGCCCCATTACAACCAATGAAAAGACCTCATGATACTTGTATGCATGCATGAAATAAATGTTGATTGTTAGAAGAAAAACAAATCGTGGAAAGCATGAAATAGAGGAGAATTGAGTGAATCAACCCTAAACACTTGAGCGAATAGAGTGCAAACACATCCGGTGAGGGTTTGATGCTCAATTACATGTTTTCACCTATGATCATCATTCTTCATGCAAGTTTGTAAAAAAATATTTAATAACTCAATTCAATTGTGGATTAGAGTTGCTAGTCCTTAGCCCTTGTGCATATATGTTTCTTGGGAATTGATTTATTTTGACCAAGCACTTGCATTCATTTAGATAGTTGCATATAGGTAGATTGCATTTAGTTAGTTTCCATTGAATAAATGCCATACCCTTACTTCATTCTTGGTTTAAGCATGAGGACATGCTTGGTTTAAGTGTGGGAAGGTTGACAAACCCCATTTGTAGGGTTTATCTTGTATTGATTTTTGGGGATTTTATCACCTTTTACCCATATTTATTCAAGAAATAGCATGGTTTTGTATATTCTCCTTTAATTGTGCTTGAATGTGAAAACATGCTTTTTAGGACTCAAAATAGCTAAATTTAATTCACCTTGATTCTATTAGATGCCTTGATATGTTTGTTAAGTGATTTAAGGTTTAGGAGGCAAAGATTGGATCAAGGGAATGAAGAAAGAAAGCATGAAAAGTTGGAGAACTCATGAAGAAATGGAAGAACCGGAAAGCTGTCAAGCGACCTCTTCGCACTTAATCGACCATAACTTGAGCTACAGAGGTCCAAATGATGCGGTTTCAGTTGGGTTGGAAAGCTAACATCCGGGGCTTCGAAACGATATAAGATTTGCTATGGTTGAACCGCGCATGGTGACGCGTACGCGCATAGTACGCGCACGTGCCGTTGCTGCCACCTGGTTCACTTAAAGCAAAACGTGGCCAGCGATTTTAGAAGCCTTGTGGGCCCAATCCAACTCATTTCTAATGCTATTTAAGCCAAGGATTGAAGGGGAATCAACATACTTTACATACTTTAATCATTAGTCATAGTTTAGTTTTAGAAGTAGTTAGAGTTAGAGAGAGAAGCTCTCTCTTCTCTCTAGAATTAGGATTAGGAATTAGGGTTTGATTAGGATCTCATAGTTCTAGGTTTAATTCAAGTCTCCTTCTACTTCTACCTTCAATTGATGATTGCTACACTTTGGTTCTTCTCTCTATCCCTATTCTCTTGTTGTAATTTCTCTTATTTTGTTTCTAGGTTTTGTAATTGAGATACTCTTGTCCTCTTTATTTTCTTTCAATAAATGCAATTTGAGGTAATTCATGATAATTGTGATTTCCTTGATTGTTGTTGTTAATTCTTTACATTCAATTGTAGTTAGAATTCATTCTTGTTGTGATTGACTATACTTTTCTTTTGTGCCTTCCAAGTGTTTGATTAAATGCTTGGAAGAATGTTAGACTAGAATTTTATGTTCTTGGCTTGAGAAGGTAACTTAGGATTTCTTGAGTCACTAGTGTCCAATTGATTGATAGTTGATAGCCATTAACTCTAGCCTTCATTAATCCAATTAGTGGAAAGCTAGGACTTATGGACTAGGATTGATATAACTCACTTGACTTTCCTTTGTTAATCGATTTAAGGATGACTAAGTGGGATTAATCCTTGCAACTACCATACTTGTGGCTAGTGATAATGATGAAGACCCTTGACAACCAAACCTTGCCAAGACCATTTTGTGAATAAAGTTTTCCTACCATTTACTATTCACATTCCTCATCCAAAACCCCAAAATAAACAAGTCCATAACCAATAACAAGAACACTACCCTGCAAGTCCTTTGAGAGACGACCCGAGGTTTAAATACTTCGGTTTATAGATTTTAGGGGTTTGTACTTGTGACAAACAAATTTTTGCATGAAAGGATTATTGTTGGTTTAGAAACTATACTTCAACGAGATTTCATTTGTGAAATTCTAAACCGTCAAAATCCATTCGTCACCCATTCCAAGATTACTCCTCGGTGGTGTCGTGGAAGCAATGGAGAAAGACTTGATTGATGAGACAAGAGAAGAAGCCCACTTGTCAGAAGTTGCTTTGAAGCAGATAATAGCTCTGAGGTACAACGGCAGGGTGCGGAACAGAAGTTTTGAACAAGGTGACTTGGTGCTGCGGCGCAACAACATCGGATTGCCAACAGCTGGGGAAGGCAAGCTGGCAGCAAATTAAGAAGGTGCATATAGGGTAAGGGAAGCCCTTGGTAAGGGAGCTTATAAGCTGGAACGGCTCATCGGGTGCGAGATACCGAGAACCTGGAATGCAGCAAATTTGAGAAGGTTCTACTCCTAGGAGGTGACGCCGTGGCTTGTTGGATTTTTCCCTTGTCCTACTTACCTTTATTTTATGATATTTGCATACGTTGTTTATTCTTTGTTTTTCTAGATATTATGTTCTCATGAATTCCGTGAACATTTATATGTCACTACACTATTTCGCAATTGTTAACAAGTTATGCTTCAAGTTGTTCCGTATACAGCTTTTTGCCTTGGTGGTTTCCTAGGATTGATCACCCCGGAGACCTGATCAAATCCAACTAACAGATACAAAATAATCCACAATTTTTGGCCTGACCGACCGAGCGACCAAGCAATAAATATTTTTCAAAGGCACCACATCGGCCTATTAAGTATTCGTTCACGACAAAATAAACAGTTCAAAGTCAAACGACGAATGACTCACAAAAGAAGGCGCCTCGGCAGCCCAGTCAACAAAAATATACAATAAATTACAAGTTACTTCTTTGAAATATTGACTATCTTGCCGTCTTGGATAGTCTTGAAAGCCCCAATAGCAGAGGTGTCAAAGTCGGGAGACAGCGGCCTGACCTGCATCTTGATCGCCACCTCGGTGCCCAAAATCACCTCACGAGCATTCTTAACAGTCTCTTATTCTTCTTCTTCAAGCTGGCAACCTCCCCTTTCAAGCCTGCAACTTCAGGCTTGTCAGTACCTGCTGATGCGACTGCCTTGGCCAGCTTTTTCTCTAAGTCAGCAACATTGGCCTCCGCCGTAGCCGCTCGACCTAATGTGGCGCCAAGCTGGCTCTCTAGGGTCAACTCCCGGTTGGCAAGGCGGGCCACTGTACCGTCAAAAACCTTCAGCTTCTCTTCTGTGTCCACCAACTTGACCTTGGTAGTCTTCATTTCAGCTTTCAGTCTGCCGATCTCCCATAGAGACGAGCGTACTTGCCATCTAGCATCCCAGCCTGGGCTAGAACGGGTTTTGCCTTCCTCGCGATGGTCACAGTGAAGAGCATGCAGCGGTAAACCCATCTAGCCTGAGAGGGCAAATCCCTGCCATGGAAGAAGTCGTCGGTACCTAGGAAAAGCTGGGAGTCAATAAACCCCCAATCATCGAAATTCTTCTCCATTACGGTGAGCGCTCCCTCTGGGCTAGACGTCGTCATCCTCTTTTTAGGGTTCTCAACAATGGTTAGGTCGGGATCCACTTCGTCCTTGGGTACCTCCTCGCAAGGGAGGATCACACCGGTGCTGGGAATCGCACCTGCGCTGGTACCGGTGGTTTCCTGAGGAGGGGGACCCAATTGAACCTCGGGAGTGGGGGAAGGTGGAGCCTCGGCCGAGTGGGTTTCGAAGCTGTCGTTGCTGTTCCCTGGAAGGAACTGGGCCATCAAGTTACTAAGTCCGACCTTCTTAGCAGCCATGGACACTGAAACAATAAAGGAAAACACTACGTTATACCAAGCAAATACACAAGCCCAAAAATATTAAAAACTTGGTGGACAACCCGATGACTCACCCACATAACTTCTACCCATTTCACAATCACCCATCAGTAGATGGGCGGTTGAGGTTATTCTTGCCAAAAATAGCCAACAAGATGTCGGTGATATCTCGGTTTTGCTGGCTCAAACCCTTGTAAGTACTCTTTGTTAACCAATTTGACCCAGCACTAAAACTCCAGTAGGTCGGGATACACCGTTCCCCCTCCAGGGTTAGCCAGAAGGGATGACAACCCTCAGCGGCCCATACCTTCAAATACTTTTTTTTGAAGCCGTGAAAGGAATCTTCGAATAACCCGAAGATCCGTTGACCCTGCACAGCTCAAAACGACATGTATCCCTTTTTATATTTCCCTTCTTTGGAAGGATTGGTCAATAGGAAGAAATATAGGAAGACTTCCACCGATATCGGCAGCTCCAAGTAATCACATACCATCTTGAAGCAGCGAATGGAGGCCCAACTGTTTGGATGTAACTGGGATGGTGTCACGTCACATCGGTTCAAGAGGGAAACAACAAAGGGGGAGAAGGGAAGCCGAACGCCCAAGTTAGTGAACATGGGTTTGTATACCCACATTCAGTCAACAACCTGGGGAGTGTTCATGTTAATGTGGCAGATGCGTTCCTGATCCCCAGGAATAAACGTGTTGTAATGCTCCTCTTCAGGACCACCCCCACAAAGTAGATCGAAGTTCCGGAACTCCTGCAGCTCCGCAACGGTTATCTTAAAAGTTGTATCTTTAACATCGGAGGTAACTGATGAGTCCATATTTGATGGTATATTTTGACTCAATTTGGATGGATTCTAGCACATGAGCTCACAGTTAAGCACCAAAATAGCATACTTTTGTGTTTGATCCCTAATTTGATTATAAATGTGAAAACATGTGTTTTAATGCTTAGATTAGTGATTTTTAATTCCACTTTTATGTCATTCGATGCCGTGATATGGTTTGTGAGTGATTTCAGGCCTTAGAGGCAAGAATGGATGGCTAAAAGTGGGAGAAAGCATGTACAAGGGAGAAAACATGAAGAAAACAAGGAAAAGCACACACAGCGAAGTGTGCGTGTGCACAGCCCCGCGTGCGCACGCACAAGCGAGAATTTCCATCTGTGCGTGCACACAAGCACCTGTGCGTACGCACAGGTCAATTTTCAGCCGAGTGTGCAGATGCACGCGTCTGTGCGTTCGCACAGGTCCCTGCACGTGATTTCATTAATGAGACATGTGCTGCGCAAATTTGGAGGCCTTTTGGCCTATTTTGGAAGGCTGGAATGCTGTTTTAGAGTGCTGTATGAAGGAGAATTCATCACTTATGAATGGGGGACACATTAGCTTACATTAGGTTTTAGTTTAGTTTTTCTTAGTATTAGGAAGCTTCCATAGGAGTAAGAGTAGGAGTAGTGTAGCATTGCTCTCTTAGGGTTTATGCAATTTCAATTGTAGCATTTTATGGCAAGTTTGACTTTGAATTTTGCTTCTTCAATTGTATGTACTCTCAATTTCCTCTTTAATTAAAGCACTTTTACTTTCATTTCCTTTTGGTTCAAGTTACTTGTTCATATTTGCAATTTTGTGTTTCTTGAAGTTTTGATCAATGAATTTTATGTTTCATGCTTCTTTCATGTTTTATTGCTTGTTTATGTTTGGTTTTGTTGATAGTTGGTTATAGTTTTCCATTTTACTTCACAATTTTCCATGTTTTACTTTTATGCACACAAGGTGTTTGTAAAAATGCCAACCTTAAGTTTTGAGTAGATTTTCCCACCTTGGCTTGTGGTTTGAGTTCCTAGGATACTAGATTCATAATGTCCGACATTTAGTTGTAATTCTTGGGTAGTTAGTTGACTTTTGTTTCCATTGACGCTAGCTTTTTATCAACTATTTGGTAAGTTGGTTAGGACTTATGGATTAAGGCAATTATGCTTGCTTGACTTACTCCTTGATGGTTGGGGTTGACTAGGCGAGATTGACTCATCATAATTACCATAGTTGTGGTTATGGAGATGATAGGATTCCTTGGATCCTCGTTCCCAAGTCCAGGCTCTTTATTGTATTTATAGCATTTTCACTAAGTTTTGATCTTGTCTTCTTCTTACTTGCATTAATTCTAATTTTGGTCATTTCCTAGTTCTATTATTGCTTAGTTCTTTTAATATTTTATTCTTTGATTACAAAACCCCTTTTGTTCTCTTAACAACTGAAAGCGTAACATTTCATTTGCATTCCAAGGAAGAATGACCCGAGGTTTCATTACTCTTGGTTTAGATTAGAAATTTTAAACTTTGATCGAGCATAACTTGTTGGTTGAGAACTATACTTGCAGCGAGGTCATTTCTCCTTTACCGAGAAGGAATTCTTTACCGATGAATTTGCTCGCATTAGTAACCCAGATATAGCAATCTATGGGAACCCTCGGGATAAGTCGCTGTGCCATACCTACAGTGGGGTACTACTTAAAGTTAAGCTCGGGAGGTCGATATACCGGGGAACAAGAAACTACCTACTGTACACTAACCTACTATACACTAATATCGGACTAATTAAAGGCCAAATCCAATGGTAACCCCCTGTAAACTACCTAACAACGATGCAGTAAACGCATGCAAGAAACAGGAGAAAAGAACGCAATCATGGCAAAAGCAAAACCAGAGCCATAGCCATTCATAAAGGTACAAGCAACAAATGCTTACTAGGAAATTATGGAGAAAAGAAGGACGAATTCCAAGAAGAGTGCAGCAAAAATTGCAGTAATCAAAATTGAGAGGAAGGAGAAATGATGGTTTAGGCAGCGATCGAAGGTAGTATGGAGGAATAAGGAACTAAAGAGAGAATACAAGAGAATAACTAACACAGGAAAGCGCAAAAGTCAGGGACAAAATGGGTTTTTTACCCAGGTTTCAAATCGGCCATAATGAGCATTAAATGCTCAGAGCGGGAATCGAGGGGACGTTTTTGATAACGAGCGAAGGCCACGCGCCTTGGGGGCACAGACTCCATCACGGATTCCCGTCCCTGCGAGAATTCAACCAGAAGAGGTGAGTAGTTTAAACGTGCCGGCTGATACGTGAAAATTAGAATTCACGTATAACCGGCAAGTATACCAGATCGTATCAAGTAGTAAAACTCACCGGAGTGAGGTCGATCCTACGGAGATTGGTGGATTAAGCAACTTTAGTTAAATGGTATTCTAATTAAGCAGACATTGTTTTGATTCATGAGATTTGAACACTTGAAAGAAATTGCAAAGAATTAAATGACAGGAAATTTAAAGAGCTAAAGTCATGAAGGAAAATTAAATGACTAAAAGTAAATGACGGAAACTTAGATTGCAAGAAACTTGAATGACATTTAAGATAAATTACAAGGAAGTAGAGTGCGGGAATATAAAGTGCAGAAATTTAATTGCGAATAAATTTAGAGCAGAATGTAAATAGCAGAATGATAAATTGCAAGAATGTAGAAGGGAATTGGGTAGTGGGTATTCGAAATGATTAAAGAGCAAAAGAAATGAGAATTAATGATGGAAAGATCATTAGGAATCAGAGATGTGAATTCTCATGAATTGATGTTACTCAATCCCTTCTCAATCATGGGTATAGATCCATGGCGGATTGTGAATAATTCCAATCTCTTGGTAACTCAATTTCTCATCAACACAATCAATTGCCACTCTCGTGATCTAATTGTTCACGAGAAGAGATGAAGCTCATTAACTAATCCTTCAAGCCACACAATTCCCAGAATCTCAACCAAGGGTGGTTACATCTCACATACCAACCCAAAGTGTATTAATCAAGGAAATTATGAAAGGATGAACTCTAAACTGAATTAGGTGACTCCTTTCTCAAGTTCATCACACAATTCATATAGATTCAACCCCTCTCTCGATGGTGATTGAATCTTTGAAGAGCAAGAGTTTCCTCTTAGATGAACCACTTGAATTGAGAAGGAAGAGAAGAGTTATCAACTCATTCAAATACACAGAGCTCCTACCCCTAATGAAAATGGGGTTAGTGAATCATAGCTCTAAATTCCACAACAAATGCAAAAATAGACATTAAATTGAGAGTAGTGAAGTATCAAGAAGAAGAAAAAATATTCCTTTAAAACTGAAATTCAAAGTTGCAAGAAAAATAAAATAGAAGACGGGTGAGATGCAATAAAAATAAAATTGCTAGTGTAATCGTAAAAATATCTAAGTGTAAAAAAAAAGTCCTTTTAAAGTACAAACTCCTTCTCTATTTATACTAGTCCTAAGATCTATTTAGAGATTCATCAATTGGGTTAGCAATTTGGGCTTTGTCCTTGTTGATTTGGCTGGCTCATTAGAGGAATTGTTGGCCTTTGAAGAGAGCAGAGAAAAGCAGAGCTCATTCACCTCAATTCTGGCCCAGTGGGCGTTACTGGCAAACACGCCAGTTCAGAGCACGTTGGCAACGTGCCAATGCATTTCCTGGGCTGGGGGCTTCGTGCTTGGGCGTTGTTGCCCAAGTAGTTGCCAAACACTTGGCTCATTCTTCCTTCTTAGACTCAACTTTTGATGCTTAAAGTTGCCTATGGTTTGAGCTTCAATCTTCTGCTTTAATATAGACTATTATACATGGTTGGAAAGCTATGAATATCAGCTTTCCAACGCAACTAAAAGCACCTCAATTGAATTTCTGTAGCTCAAGTTATGCTCCATTGAAGAGGGTAAGGTCTACTTGCCAAAATCACAGCCGTTTTTGGTGAACACGCCCTTGTTTCCAGCGTTGCCAACGTGCTTAGATTCTGAAGCTCTAAATGAAGCCAGCTTTTGAAGCTTTAAATGAATGCCAACCCCATACTATGATATATGGTTGGAAAGCTCTTGATGTCTACTTTCCAATGCCACTGGAATTACCTCCTTTTGAGCTTTGTAGCTTAAGTTATGCATCCTTGAAGGAGGCAAGGTCAGGCTTCCATGGTTGGGGCTCTTCACTTTTCATGCTTGATGTTGCCTAAACTTTGAGCTTCAGTCCTTTGCTTTAATATAGACTATTATATATCATTGTAAATCTCAGAATGTCTTCTTTCCAATGCACTTAGGATCATCTCAATTGGATCTTCCTAGCTCAAGTTATGCTCCATTGAAGAGGGTAAGGTCAAGCTGCTAACTTTGCTGGAGTTGTTGGTGAACACGCACCCGTTCTTCCAAGTTGGCAATGCCCAATATCACTTTCCAGGGTCTCCAGGGCTGCCTTGTATTGTTGAGCATTGTTTCTGGTGTTGTTGATGCACACGCCAGTTCATCCTCAAGGCAACAACGTCCTCGAGCTCTCCCTTGGCCCAAAATCTTGATTGCCTGCGTTGTTGTGGGCGTTGCTAAGGAACACGCCCTTGTTACCAATGGTGGATAACGTGCTCGAGCTCTTGGTTGGCCCAAAATCTTTCTCCTGGCGTTGTTGCTGGCGTTGCCTTCAAACACGCTCTTGTTACCAAAGGTGGACAACGTGCTCGAGTCTAGAGGTTGCCTCCAAGGTTGCTTGCTGCGTTGTTGTGGGTGTTGCTAAGGAACACGCCCTTGTTACCAAAGGTGGACAACGTGCTCGAGCTCTCCTTAGCTTAGCGTTGTTGTGGGCGTTGCTAAGGAACACACCCTTGTTACCAAAGGTGGACAATGTGCTCGAGCTCTCCTTGGCCTAGCGTTGGATTGTTGGCGTTCCCCTCAAATACGCCATTGTAAATTCAAGTTGGCAACTTGCTTGAGGCTTCAAATTCACCTTCCAGGGCTACTTGGCGTTATTTCCAAACACTCAAGTGATAATGTACGTTAGCAATGCCCAAGTCTCTTTCTCCTTGCCAAGCTTGCTATGTCCCCAATCTTTCTTGCTCCATTGCCTTCTTGCTTCATTACCTATCATTAACCCAAGAAATTGTCTCAAAGTATTGCCATTCTATGCAATCAATTTCAAGAGATTCATTCATACTCATTCATTTGTAAACTTCATGAATTTGCATGAATTATGCCAAATTTCAGCTAGTTCTTGGTATATGAATGTATGGAGATATAACCCATCAAAATGCTTGTTTATTTCAAAGATAATGAATGAAACTAAGCTAAAACTAACTAAACTAACTAACTAATATAGCAAATATGCGAATGCATTACAACACCAAACTTAAAATGTTGCTTGTCCTCAAGCAAGAGATAAAAGAATTCGACAAAAGAATTTAAGATGCAAGAATTTAATGTCTTAATAGAGAAAAATTTCTTTCATGGAGTGTGTCATCCTTGTTTGTGCAGTCATTTGTTTAGTGCAACTGATCAAGGCTAATCCAATTTCTATAGTTAAAATGCTTGCTTGAATACTAGGTTGGTTAATTTCACTAGACTCTTTTTCTATACCTTAGCACATAATCCTTAAATTATTATTTTCTCTGCTTCTCTTTTCTCCCCTCTTTTTTTCAAATTTCCTTTGTTTCAATTGAGCTAAAAATCTTGTCTTAAGGCAGCTCTTTAGCATAAGCTTTCAATCAACAATCCCAAACCAGTTGGTTTAAGTTGTTAAGTGTTGAAGCACTCTTAAAGATTTACTAACTCAAGCCTCTCTCCTTAACACATTCAATCACAGGCATATAAC
Source organism: Arachis hypogaea (assembly GCF_003086295.3). Lineage (NCBI taxonomy): Eukaryota > Viridiplantae > Streptophyta > Magnoliopsida > Fabales > Fabaceae > Arachis > Arachis hypogaea. The sequence continues at coordinate 33,420,470 of NC_092049.1, read as the reverse complement.
ATTGGAATTTTATTTGGACAGTGGTGTCCAGCACCTCTTTGGGTTGCTAAATGTTCTGTTATAGAGCTACTCTTGAATGTGAGTTTTCAATCGATAATCCCGAGTTAGTTAACTGAAGTTACCGGGTGATGAAGCACCCCTCGGATTTACTAGCCCAAGTATGTCTCCTAACATCAATCACCACAGACACATATCCAAATTTTGTCATTGATACCTAGCTTTTCATTCTTTGTTCTTTGTTTTCTTCATTTCTCTTTTTCTGTTCTTCATTCATTTTTTTCCATTGTCAAGCATTTTTGTGCTTCTAGCTTCTTGAGTCTTGTAACCCTTAACCAACTAGTCTTGTATAAGCAAGCATCTTAACTCCTTTTAATTTCTTGAGCGCTAATTCATTCACAATGAAAGCATATATACTAGCACTTTTTTTTACAGGACAACATTATTCTTTCTAAGCTAGATTTCTCTCTGTTCTTGTCCAAACTACATCTTTTATTCCATTGGCAAGTAAAAGAACTTAAGGCAAGCAAACATTCCAAGCATATGAGTGATACATGGAATAAGCAACATAAATGAAAATGCATAAAAGAAGACAACATAAAAGGTATATCATGTTTCAGACATACATCTTCTTTATTTATTAAAGCACTAAAAGGAACTTCACCACCTTTAGGCTTTATGTCCCTTTCCTTTGCTTGAATCTCCTTGCTTTCCTTTGCCCTTTGGATCTTCTTTCTTCTTCTTTCTTACTTCTCCTTGTTGTTTTGTTGTTGAGTCCTCCTCTTCTTTCTTCCATATCTCTGAGCTTATCATCCTCTCCTTTAGCCTTTAAGCGTTAAATTTCACCCTTGCAATTTCCTGCTCTTCTAACACCTTGTGCGCTTCATTGGATTTTTGGATTTGTGGGTTGAGCACTGGGAGTGTTCTACAAATGTAGCGGAATTTTTCTTGGGTGCATATATCATAATCAATTCTGTCTCTATGTCTGGCCTCCTTGAACATTCTGCTCTCATTGAATTCTCTGTGAAATATGTCTTGTCTACCATCCATCCTTTGGAGAAGCTCCCTTTGCTGAGCTTGCTCTTTCCTCAGCTGAGCTTGTTCTTGTATTACCTTTTCCATGGATCTTTCATGTTCAGCAGCTGAGTTGTTGATGACTTCATACATCTTGGCATATTGCTCTTATTGTAGTTCCATCGTGTGCGTCTAATATTCCCTTTGTTGATCCATCCATTGAGTTTGAACTCCTCTTTGTTGATCCATCAATTGCCAAAGACCCCTTTGTTGTTGAGCTTGTTCCTCTTGGCTTCTTTGAATTTGTTAATATTGCCCAGAGATTCTTTCCAAAGCAGCTTGGAGTTGATTCATGTTCAAGGCACTTGGTTCTTCCATTTCTTCGCGCTCTTCCTCTTGTCTCGCTCCTTTCCTTTTCTTTCTTTTCGCTAGAGGCTGCCTCTCCAATTGAACTGTGGTGACGTACTCCAGTCTTTCCTTAGTGATAGGTTTCCCAATGGACACCAAGTCTGTCTCTTCGAACTCTTCAAGAGGTACCCTAGCTTCTTCATATAGGCATAAGATAGTGCTAGGATATCCTAGCCAACTATCTTGTTTGACATTTTCAGCTATGTCAATGATGTTCTTGGCTATGATTTCTCCCACATTGATCTTCCCTCCTTTCATTATGCAGTGGATCATTATTGCTCTATTTACTATCACCTCTGAGTTGTTTGAGGTACGGATTAATGATCTTCTCACTATGTCATGCCATCCTTTTGCTTGAGGTATGAGATCACCTCTTCTAAGTTTAAGTGGTTGTCTTTGTGAATCCAACACCCAGTCCATGCCCACTTTGCATAGATCACTCAGCACATCCACACATCTTGGGTCATATTTAACTCTCTCCTCATAGCTAGGTTGCTTAAACCATTTTGGCTTGATCATTAGCACTCTATTGATGGTGTCTGGGCTAAAGTGGACCACTGCCCCTCTTACATAGCTCGAATATGGCTCTTCATTATCATCTTTCTTTATGACATTGGCATAGAACTCATGGATGAGAGGCATACTTACAATTTGAGGTTGATTACAGAGAAGCTCCCATCCTCTTTTTCTAATCACTTTTTGTATCTCAGGGTATTCTTCCTTTCTTAACTTGAAAGGCACCTCCGGAATAATGTCTTTGCTTATCATCCAATTGAAGATGCACTCATGATGTTTGAATTTGAACATTCTCTCATCAACTGTGGTTTGCTCTTGTATGTGTTGCTTGTCTTTCTTAGCTCCTGATGATGAGGCCATTGAATTTCAATTGTGATGGCCGAACCCAACACCAAACTTGGATGAATGCTTGTCCCCAAGCATGCAAGAGACGTTGGAGTGGGGCTTAGGGGGATAGGCTCACAAGTAAAGAGAAACAATCTCGAGGAGGGTTGTGAAGCAGATCGATTAAGTGTGATGATTTGGGTGAGTGTATTGGTGAAATATGGTGATGGTGAGTGGTCTGTATATAGATGTGAAGGTAAGGCGAAGTTTGATTGTTATTGTTAGGGGGAATTCATGTCACTTAAAATGGTGGAGGAATTGCATTAAAGGTTTGGTCAAGCAATGGGAAGCATGAATCTTTTAGCTAGTGCATGTTGAGTTGCTCTTCCCAATGCACAAAACCCAAGGCACATGTGACTTCCTTTTCCTTGTGTGCGTCCGTGAACTCCTCTCCCAAGATTCTCCATCACTTCTTTCTTTCACTTCCCTGCAGCAAGAATATAAAGACTTTAGAATTCTTTGTGATGTTTGGACTAGTGCTACAATTTTCAAAGGATTTATGATGCAAAACGAGACAAAATTGAAATCTAATGGTTGCTTTCATATGTCTGAGGGAAATGACTACATGTTTGCTCCATGATCTAACATTTTGTGTATATGGAGACACCAAACTTAGTCTGTGACTAAGTGCTGTAAAAATGATTTTCGTATTTGCTTCAAGATTGGCTACACCAAGCTTAGTATCTTGTATACACTATATGCTAGTTCAATCTGTATTCTCTTAGATGTATATGATTCAACCTCTTATTACTAAAGCATGAAAATAAAAGATTCCTGTGCATGGGTTGCCTTCCATGAAGCGCTTGTTTATTTTCCTTAGCTTGACATTGCAGTTCCCTTGCTTATGTTAACAAGTGCACACTTTCTTCCTTGCTCCAGGGGTCACCAAGATAGAGCTTCACCCTATAACCATTGACTGTGAATGTCTCCTTTGAGGCTTCATCAAGTAATTTCACATAACCATGAGGGGATACTCTTGTGATGATGTATGGACCAGTCCATTTAGATTTAAGTTTTTCAGGAAAAATTTTTAGCCTAGAGTTGAAAAGCAACACTTTTTGGCCTGGTTCAAATGTCCTTGGAGAGATCTTCTTGTCATGCCACCTCTTTGTTCTTTCTTTGTATATTCTGGCATTCTCATATGCTTCAAGTCTGAACTCCTCTAACTTATTGAGTTGCAACAGTCTCTTCTCTCATGCTGCTTGGGCGTCAAGATTTAGAAGTTTTGTGGCCCAAAAAGCTTTGTGTTCAAGCTCTACAGGCAAATGGCATGCTTTCCCATACACCAGCTGAAATGGAGATCTTCCTATGGAGGTTTTGAATGCTGTCCTATATGCCCAAAGTGCATCATCCAGCTTCCTTGCCCAATCCTTTCTTGTTGCTCCCACAGTTTTCTCCAAAATTCTCTTTAGCTCTCTGTTTGCAAGTTCAGCTTTTCCATTTGTCTGTGGGTGATAAGGTGTTGCTACCTTGTGGGTTATTCCATATCTATGGAGGAGAGAGTTCAATTGTTTATTGTAGAAGTGGCTTCCCCCATCGCTTATAAGTCCCTTCGGTACTCCAAACCTAGTGAAGATGTTTCTCCTTAGAAATTGCAATACCACATTAGCATCACATGTGGTTGTGGCTATTGCCTCTAACCATTTTGAAATATACTCCACTGCCACTAAGATGTATTTGAATGTGTAGGATGGAGGAAAAGATCCCATGAAATCTATTCCCCACAAATCAAAGAGTTCCACTTCCAAAATGAACTTCTGAGGCATCTCATTCTTCTTTGTCAAGCCTCCTGTTCTTTGGCATTCATTGTAATAACTCACAAATTCTCTAGCATCCTTGAAGATAGAAGGCCAATAGAACCCACTTTGGAGGACCTTTGCAGCAGTCCTTTCATCTCCAAAATGACCACCATAGCTTGAATTGTGACAATGCCATAGTATGTCCTTCATTTCAACCTCTGGTACACATCTTCTAATTATTCTATCTGGGCATCTTTTGAATAGGAATGGCTCATCCCACAAGAATAATTTAGCCTCATGTAGCAGCTTCTTAACTTGTTGCCTTGTGTACTCTTGTGGAATACTCCTTCCTGCTTTGTAGTTGGCCATGTCTGCAAACCAAGGAGTTTGTTGAATTTGCAAGAGGTGCTCATCTGAAAAATTTTCATTCACTGGTTGAGAGGTGTCTTGACTCGTCCCTTGTGGTAACCTTGATAGATGGTCAGCAACTTGATTCTCACTACCCTTTCTGTCTTTGATCTCAATGTCAAACTCTTGTAGAGGCAATATCCATCTAATTAGCCTTGGTTTGGCATCCTGTTTTGACATTAGATACTTGAGAGTAGCATGATCAGTGTAAACTAAGATTTTAGATCCAATCAAATATTGCCTAAATTTATCAAAAGCATACACCACGGCTAGTAGCTCTTTCTCTGTTGTGGTATAATTTCTTTAAGCTTCATTCAATACTTTGCTTGCATAGTAGATGACATGGTGCTTCTTGTCTTTCCTCTACCCCAGCACAGCACCAATTGCAAGGTCACTTGCATCACACATAAGTTCAAAAGGCAATCCCCAACTTGGGAGTGTGATAATTGGTGCTGTGGTGAGTTTGGCTTTTAGAGTCTGAAAGGCTTGTTTACATTCATCATCAAAGGAGAAAGGATTGCTCACCACCAGCAAATTGCTTAGTGGTTTTGCTATTTTAGAAAAATCTTTGATGAATCGTCTATAGAAACCAGCATGGCCCAAGAAACTTCTAACAGCTTTTACATTTGTTGGCAGTAGGAGTTTTTCTATAATCTCTACTTTTCCCTTATCCACCTCTATACCTTTTTTTGAAATTTTGTGACCAAGAACAATTCCTTCGGGTACCATAAAATGGTATTTCTCCCAGTTCAAAACCAAATTGGTTTCTTGGCACCTTTTCAAGACTAGGGTGAGATGGTGCAAGCAAGCATTGAAAGAATCACCAAAAACGGAGAAGTCATCCATAAAGACTTTAATAAATTTTTCTACCATGTCTGAGAAGATTGATAGCATGCATCTCTGAAAGGTAGCTGAGGCATTACACAATCCGAATGGCATTCTCCTGTAAGCAAAAACTCTAAAAGGGCAGGTGAAGGAGGTCTTCTCTTGATCCATGGGGTCAACTACTATTTGATTATAGCCTGAATATCCATCAAGGAAGCAGTAGTACGCATGGCCAGCCAGCCTTTCAAGCATTTGGTCAATGAAAGGGAGGGGAAAATGATCCTTTCATGTAGCATCATTCAGCTTTCTATAATCGATGCACATTCTCCACCCGGTCACTGTTCTTGTGGGAATGAGTTCATTCTTCTCATTGACAATAACTGTCATGCCACCTTTCTTGGGTACCACTTGAACTGGGCTCACCCATGGGCTATCAGAGATGGGGTAAATGATCCCAACTTTACACAGCTTCATTACTTCCTTTTGAACAACCTCCTTCATTGTGGGATTCAATCTTCTCTGAGGTTATACCACTGGTTTAGAATTTTCCTCCAAGAGAATTTTGTGCATACATATGGCAGGGCTTATACCCTTCAAGTCATCAATGGTCCATCCCAGTGCATCTTTGTAAGCTCTTAGTACAGCAAGAAGCTTCTCTTCTTCTTCTTCTTCTTCACTCAAGGTGGAGTTGATGATTACTGGGAAGTTATCCTTTTCACCAAGGAATGCATATTTAAGATGAGGAGGTAAAGGTTTCAGCTCTTGTGGTGCACCTTCTTTCTTAACTTCAGTTGGTTCCTCTGATGTTTGTACCTCTTCTACTTCTTGCTCTTGTATGTCTTGGGTTTCCTCTTGATTCACTTCATGGCTTGCTTCAAATATTTCCTCAACTAAAGAATCCACCACTTCAATCCTCATGTAACTCTCTTTCTTAGCTGGATATTGCATTTCCTTGAAGACATTTATGGTCATTTACTCATCATGTACTCTGAAGATCATCTCCCCCTTCTCCACATCAATGATTGTTCTAGCAGTGGCCAAAAAAGGTCTACCAAGAATGACCGAGTTACTCCCCTCTTCATCCATGTCCAACACTACAAAGTCGGCTGGGAATATAAAATTTTCCACTTTTACCAAGAGATTCTCCACTACTCCATTTGGTATTTTGAGGGATCTGTCAACAAGTTGTAGTGATATCCTTGTAGGTTTAACCTCTTCTATCATCAGCTTCTTCATCATGGCAAGAGGCATTAAGTTAATGCTTGCTCCCAAGTCACAAAGTGATTTATCAATGGCCATGTTCCCAATTGTGCATGGTATGAGGAAGCTGCCTGGATTCTTGAGTTTCGGTGGCAGTCCCTTTTGAATGATGGCACTATACTCTTGGGTAAGGAGTACGGTTTTTTTCTCCTGCCAGCTTCTCTTCTTGGTGATCAATTCTTTAAGAAACTTTGTATACAATGGCATTTGCTCCGAAGTTTCGGCCAATGGAATGTTGATCTCAAGTTTCTTGAAGATTTCCAAGAATTTTGGGAATTGTTGGTCTCTTATTCTTTTGTGTAACCTTGTTGGGTAAGGGAGCTTGGGTGCATAAGATTTCACCCCTTCATTTCTTTCCTCTTGCTGTGGCTTCACAATTTTCTTGTTGTTGGCATTGTTGTTTTGGGTTGGCAACTTGCTTAGTGGCTCCACAACTTCTTTGCTCTTTTTGGATGTTGATGCCTTTTCATCCTCCTTCTTGTTTATTGTATCTTCCACTTCATGTCCTATTGCTTCTTTGTTGACTTCTCTTCCAACTACCTTGCCACTTCTCAACTGCACAGCTTTACATTCTTCCCTTGGGTTGGGGATTGTATCACTTGGGAGCACATTAGTTGGTCGTTCAGCTTGTTTGGATAATTGTTCCACTTGTCGCTCAAGGTTCCTCATGGTGGCTTCATATCTCTCTTGTCCTTTGAGCAAAGTTTGAGTGGTCTGAGCAATTGATTGTGTGCTTTGGGAAAGGTTTTGTAGGGCTACTTCAAGACTTGAGATCCTAGTTTCATGATGGTCAATTGGTGGTATGATAAGGTGTGATTGTTGTTGCTGGAAGTTACTTGGGAAGATGGGGTGATAGCTTTATGAGTTGGATGTTGGTGCGGGGAAGGTATTTTGGTGAGTTTGTGGGTTATTGTGAGGTGGTTGGTATGTATTTTGTGGTTTCTTGTATTGGTTAGTGTTGTTAGAAGAGTGATTTTGGTTGTTTTCATTGCGGGCATGGTTGGAGTTGTTGTTCTTTTGCCAATGATTTTGATTCTCGCTCCACTTCAGGTTGGGGTGATTCTTCCAAGATGAGTTGTATGTGTCACCATGGAATTCATTCTGAGAAGAATTTGAAGGATTCTGCATGTATTGAACTTGTTCCTATTGTTGTTCAGCATTGCCTACTTCACCTTGGCCCCACTCAACTGAAGGTTGACTTGTTGTGCTCACTGAGGCTAGTTGGAGACCATCTATTCTCTTAGCCATCATTTCTATTTGCTGTTGAATTTGTTGGTGCATCAGTTTATTCTGTGCCAATACAGTATCAACACCTTCAAGCTCCATCACACCTTTCTTTGGGGTTGAGTTATGATGCCTCTCTGATGAGTAGTAGTATTGATTGTTTGCAACAATCTCAATGAGTCTTGAGCCCTTCAGTAGTCTTTATCATGTTGAGTGATCCCCCTGATTAGTAGTCTAATCCCTTCCTTGCTTCTAAAGTCAAGCCTTCATAGAAGTTTTGAAGTTTGACTCAGTCACTAAACATGTATGGTGGACATCTTCTCATTAATGCCTTGTATCTTTCCCAGGCTTCATACAATGACTCTCCTTCCATTTGCCTGAAAGTCTGAACCTCTGTTTTCAACTTGATGATTCTCTGAGGTGGATAAAATTTGGCTAAAAACTTGCTCACAAGATCATTCCAATTGTTGATGCTTTCTTTAGGAAATGTCTCTAACCACTGAGTTACTTTATCCCTCAAAGAGAATGGAAATAACAACAACTTGTAGATGTCTGGATGCACTCCATTTGTCTTAACCGTATCACATATCCTCAGAAAAATAGACAAGTGTTGATTAGGATCTTCAAGAGGCCCTCTTCCATAGGAGCAATTATTTTGTACCAATGTGATGAGTTGGGGTTTCAACTCAAAGTTGTTGGCATGAACATTTGGGGTGACTACACTGCTTCCATAATGCCTTGGATCAGGGATGGTGTATGAGGCCAGCACCCTTCTAGGTGGTCCATTGTTGTTAGCAATTCCCTCAGGAGGGTTATGCAAATTACCCTCCATGACTTGATCTTCTCCTTCTGAATCCTCTTCACCAATTACCCCTTTTTCTCTTGTTTCTCTTCTTAACCTTCGGAGGGTTCTCTCATCCTCAGGATCAAAAGAAGTAGATACTCCTCTCTTTGCCTCTGACATACAACACACACAAACCAACAACACAAGTAAGGCACTCTTTTGCTAGAGTGAAGTTAAAGTTAGTGAAATAAAATATCAAACAGTTAGTGGGCCTTAACAAAGAAAAAAATGCTTAATCTAAACTACCATTTACTTAATCATTGTTAAACTTTTCCAATCTCCGGCAACGGTGCCAAAAACTTGATACGCGAAAATTAGAATTCACGTATAACCGGCAAGTATACCGGATCGTATCAAGTAGTAAAACTCACCGGAGTGAGGTCGATCCCACGGAGATTGGTGGATTAAGCAACTTTAGTTAAATGGTATTCTAGTTAAGCGGATATTGTTTTGATTCATGAGATTTGAACACTTGAAAGAAATTGCAAAGAATTAAATGACAGAAAATTTAACGAGCTAAAGTCATGAAGGAAAATTAAATGACTAAAAGTAAATGACAGAAACTTAGATTGCAATAAACTTGAATGACATTTAAGATAAATTGCAAGGAAGTAGAGTGCATGAATATAAAGTGTAGAAATTTAATTGCGAATAAATTTAGAGCAGAATGTAAATGGCAGAATGATAAATTGCAAGAATGTAGAAGGGAATTGGGTAGTGGGTATTCGAAATGACTAAAGAGCAAAGGAAATGAGAATTAATGATGGAAAGATCATTAGGAATCAGATATGTGAATTCTCATGAATTGATGTTACTCAATCCCTTCTCAATCATGGATATAGATCCATGGCGGATTGTGAATAATTGAATTCCAATCTCTTGGTAACTCAATTTCTCATCAACACAATCAATTGCCACTCTCGTGATCTAATTGTTCATGAGAAGAGATGAAGCTCATTAACTAATCCTTCAAGCCACACAATTCCCAGGATCTCAACCAAGGGTGGTTACATCTCACATACCAACCCAAAGTGTATTAATCAAGGAAATTATGAAAAGATAAACTCTAAACTGAATTAGGTGACTCATTTCTCAAGTTCATCACACAATTCGTATAGATTCAACCCCTCTCTCGATGCTGATTGAATCTTTGAAGAACAAGAGTTTCCTCTTGGATGAACCACTTGAATTGAGAAGGAAGAGAAGAGTTATCAACTCATTCAAATACACAGAGCTCCTCCCCCTAATGAAAATGGGGTTAGTGAATCATAGCTCTAAATTCCACAACAAATGCAAAAATAGACATTAAATTGAGAGTAGTGAAGTATCAAGAAGAAGAAGAAATATTCCTTTAAAACTGAAATTCAAAGTTGTAAGAAAAACAAAATAGAAGACGGGTGAGATGTAGTAAAAATAAAATTGCTAGTGTAATCGTAAAAATATCTAAGTGTAAAAAAAAAGTCCTTTTAAAGTACAAACTCCTTCTCTATTTATACTAGTCCTAAGAGCTATTTAGAGATTCATCAATTGGGTTAGCAATTTGGACTTTGTCCTTGTTGATTTGGCTGGCTCATTAGAGGAATTGTTGGCCTTTGAAGAAAGCAGAGAAAAGCAGAGCTCATTCACCTCAATTCTGGCCCAGTGGGTGTTACTGGCAAACACGCTAGTTCAGAGCACGTTGGCAACGTGCCAATGCATTTCCTGGGCTGGGGGCTTGGTGCTTGGGCGTTGTTGCCCAAGTTGTTGCCAAACACTTGGCTCATTCTTCCTTCTTAGACTCAACTTTTGATGCTTAAAGTTGCCTATGGTTTGAGCTTTAATCTTCTGCTTTAATATAGACTATTATACATGGTTGGAAAGCTATGAATGTCAGCTTTCCAACGCAACTGGAAGCACCTCAATTGAATTTTTGTAGCTCAAGTTATGCTCTATTGAAGAGGGTAAGGTCAGCCTGCCAAAATCGTAGGCGTTTTTGGTGAACACGCCCTTGTTTCCAGCGTTGCCAACGTTCTCAGATTCTGAAGCTCTAAATGAAGCCAGCTTTTGAAGCTTCAAATGAATACCAATCTCATACTATGATATATGGTTAGAAAGTTCTTGATGTCTACTTTTTAATGCCACTAGAATCACCTCCTTTTGAGCTTTGTAGCTTAAGTTATGCATCTTTGAAGGAGGCAAGGTCAGGCTGCCATGGTTAGGGCTCTTCACTTTTCTTGCTTGATGGTTCTTGAACTTTGAGCTTCAGTCCTTTGCTTCAATATGGACTATTATATATCATTGGAAAGCTCAGAATGTCTTCTTTCCAATGCACTTGGGATCATCTCAATTGGATCTTCCTAGCTCAAGTTATGCTCCATTGAAGAGGGTAAGGTTAAGCTGCCAACTTTGCTGGAGTTGTTGGTGAACATGCACCCTTTCTTCCAAGTTGGCAACGCCCAAGATCACTTTCCAGGGTCTCCAGGGCTGCCTTGTATTGTTGAGCGTTGTTGCTGGCATTGTTGATGCACACGCCAGTTCATCCTCAAGGCAACAACGTCCTCGAGCTCTCCCTTGGCCCAAAATCTTGATTGCCTGCGTTGTTGTGGGCGTTGCTAAGAAACACGCCCTTGTTACCAAAGGTGGATAACGTGCTCGAGCTCTTGGTTGGCCCAAAATCTTTCTCCTGGCGTTGTTGCTGGCGTTGCCTTCAAACACGCCCTTGTTACCAAAGGTGGACAACGTGCTCGAGGCTAGAGGTTGCCCTCCAAGGTTGCTTGCTGCGTTGTTGTGGGCGTTGCTAAGGAACACGCCCCTGTTACTAAAGATGGACAACGTGCTCGAGCTCTCCTTGGCTTAGCATTGTTGTGGGCGTTGCTAAGGAACACACCCTTGTTACCAAATGTGGACAACGTGCTCGAGATCTCCTTGGCCTAGCGTTGGATTGTTGGCGTTCCCCTCAAACACGCCATTGTAAATTCAAGTTGGCAACTTGCTTGAGGATTCAAATTCACCTTCCAGAGCTACTTGGCGTTATTGCCAAACACTCAAGTGATAATGTACGTTGGCAACGCCCAAGTCTCTTCCTCCTTGCCAAGCTTGCTATGTCCCCAATCTTTCTTGCTCCAATTCTTGCTCCATTGCCTTCTTGCTTCATTACCTATCATTAACCCAAGAAATTGTCTCAAAGTATTGCCATTCCATGCAATCAATTTCAAGAGATTCATTCATACTCATTCATTTGTAAACTTCATGAATTTGCATGAATTATGCCAAATTTCAACTAGTTCTTGGTATATGAATGCATGGAGATATAACCCATCAAAATGCTTGTTTATTTCAAAGATAATGAATGAAACTAAGCTAAAACTAACTAAACTAACTAACTAATATACCAAATATGCGAATGCATCACCGGCTGCGAGCTGCATCATACCTGGCATGTTGGGGGCACTGTTCCGCCCCAACCCGCCAAGCAACCCTTGTACGCGTCTGAGCGGCCAACTCGACTGGACCAACAGGGAATACGCTTTCCCCTCCTCATGATGTGGAACCTAGACAGCTAGCAGAAGCTTCCAGAAAGGTGGGGCTGACTACAAGGGGCCCACCCAAGTACGGACTATAAGAGGAAATGGGAAGAGGTACGTCACCTACCTTAACCCTAATAGCCGCCTTTGTACGAACCTTGACTTGAGTTTTGGAGTCCTTGCAGGTGCTCCCACCACATCGTCACCTGGCGAATCTCGACCAGCGACCTTCTCCAACTCCTCGACCCGCATCCAGGTCCTAACCCTCTCAAGCCTCTGCCCCATCAAGCGAACCAGCCTAGACTGTTGGACCACTGAGAACCCGAGTAGGTGAACAGGTTCCAATGAATTAAAATCAAATTCATTAGTTGTAATTCTTTTAGTCTCTTATTTTTTTCATGATTTATTGGAGTAGTGAAACTATCAATAAGTGTTAATATTATAGAAGA